>NW_027512962.1:0-311704 GCF_048772815.1 Callospermophilus lateralis
TAGAAGCTTCAAAAGAGCATTGTATAAAGCTGGTGTTCTAAGGTTGTATGGTAATTCTAGGCTCAAAAGAAAAACATGTTGGAAATTTATGTATATTATTTGTGTTCTATAATTGGACTTGTTATAAATAAGATATGTACAGTTCCATGATACTTTTTAAACTGAGATACAATATAATGTATTTTTAAGTTAATGAGAGCCAAATCTGTGAAGGTTTTATTGTAAAACACAAAGGTAATGCCCATTCATTTCCATGTGAAAACTGTTTTCTTCAGGCTTCACAAAGGAGTAGCTTGAGGAAAAGACGTTCCTGATGTTCAGGGCAACATAACAATAGGTAATCAAAAGTCCCAAAGCAGGGTTTCTCCACTGAGACTTTACAGGTCACACTGATATCAGAGTTTTCTGAGATGCTTGCCATTCCCTTCAGCTATCCAGTACATGGCCATGTCACAGGGCTTGGAAGTGGTACATATCTTGTACACAAAACCATGAGCCTATTCTGGAGAGTGGCCAGAATTCAGGAAGAATACAGGAATGTAAGAAAATAGTAGGTGTTGCCCATTGATAAGGCAAGCCACAGTCCATTTATAAATTTGGCAGGATGAATTTTTGGAAGTTTTCTCCTTGACAGGACACACCCATTGAGGCATTCTCTTTTCTAATGTCTACAACCATGGACACTGTGGGATACACAGACATAAAAACACTCGCCTTGTCAAAGGACTAACTAGAAACAGTCCACTCCAAACCAAACAAACCCCCTTTCCTAACTATTCTCAGAACGTGAGAAAAAACCACAAACCCACTCAAACACCCACAAAGGCACCTCCTTCCCTCAAGTAGGTCTGGAACTATCCAGAGTGTCCTCTCACTGGAGGGCCATACTATGTTCCCCAGAAATGGCCTGTCCTGTCTCAGATCTGGTCTCCTTGGTCAACTCTGTGAAGTTGTCAGGAGCCAGCAGTGCGCCTCTACCTTCTTTCTCTGGAAGGGACCCTCTTCAGAACTTTCTTGGCATTTGGCCATGCTCACATCACTAGGTACCACAAAAGACTGACTCTGTTCTTGGTAAATCCAAACAAGTGAGACCACTGTGAGTGGGGCTTGGACTGGGTCTGGATGCCTGGCTTCCTGGAACCCAAATTCGGAGAGTTCCATCAACAAGGATGTGAGGTGAGGTCACTTCCTTCAGGAACTAAATGGAGTCACTGCCTTTGCAACCACTTTGTCCTAACATTTGCTTCCTAGGGTCTCATAATATGGAGGATTCCCCTACTTCCTGTGACACTTTCACAAGTTCGAATGATATAGAAATCATAGGCACCTGGGAACAGCTCTCCACACAGGCCTAGTTTGTTCAATCTTCCCTACATTAAGAAGAGAGAGGATGATTCAGAAACATGCTTTTAACATGACCGGGTTGTTTGCCATGGAAGATGACTTTTGCTTGCTCAGGTCTTTCATAGCTGCCTATATCTTCTCCAGGGATCATATCTGCATGGACCTTTGAGGTTGTCAACAGGTGGAAGATCCCCTACATCCCTGTATTGTAAGACCAACTCTGTCCCTGCTCTTCTGTAAAGTTGGATTGAGGGAACAGTGTATAGTTAAGATTAATAACATGTTCAATTTGTGTTAGGAATCATTCTGCTGGATGAATAATGGTATTGGGAACCTGCAATATTTATAAGAATATACAGGTGAAATATAATTATGAAAACAGAAATCTAGGAAAGATTTCAAGACCAGAAAGGCATTGGGCCCTTGATTGGTAGACTTAGCTTTGAATTATGTTCTGCACAGATGTCTCAGATAAATCAATATACAATGGCATAGGACCTTGTACCTTGAATGATTGATTGTCGAAGAGATCATCCAGTCAAAAAGGGATGGTCGGTAGGATTAGGAAGATAGTCGGTAGGTTTAGAAAAAAGAGTGAGTATAGTATTTGGACCAAAAGTTCTTTAGCAGTAGGGTTTCGGATAAAGAGTGAATTTAAATGTCAGCACATGTGAACAATCAGTCACTATGATGAACTGGGGAAAATATGTAGAAAAAAGAGATATCAATAGAGACATTAGGAAATCAGGCAAAATATAAAGTGAGTGATAGTATTAGAAATTTTCAACATGGTTGAAGTTGAATATATAATCTTGGGAAGAAACAAATATGTACTCACCAATAGGATTGACATTTGAGAGCATTAGGCATCCAAGACATGGATGTTTTTAGTAATCCATGTTCACTTTACATTTAGGCTTTGGTACAATCATAAGTTTGACCTTTGCATTTTGTGTCCAGAATATTACTGTGATAAAATGTATATGTAGATTAGTTGACATGAGTATTTCTTCCACCATTTCTGGGAGCAATATTTTGAAGATATACAAATTATTATTGGGGGTACACAGAGGTGTACCCTGTGTCTATCAGTATAGAGATAATGCATGAATAGACCATACTGTGAATAAATAATATAACTGATTCCACTTTAAATAATGGATTGAATTGATATCTGAAAGTATACAAGAAATCTTATATTGATATACAATCATTCATTCCCACCAGTTTTAGATCTAATGGTAATATTAGGGTTATGGTTTATCATGATGGGTGTGTGATTTTTGCTTCAAAAATGATAATGGAAATCGAAAACAATGTGTTTGGAAAAAAGTCTCATGAAAAGAGCTGTCCAGAAACGTGGAGGAATACATGTGTTCTCAAGCAAGAAGTGATCAAAAGTAAAACAAATGCATATAAATTTGATAAATTGTGGATGAAATTTACATCCTATGATGTGCATAAACTGGAGAAATAGTAATGTACCAGTGTTGAATAAAAATGAACGTCAAAATAAAATTATATTTCATAGGAATCTTCTTGCATTGATGTTAAACTGGGTCAGTTACTGTAGACATATAAGATTTTTTTTGGTGTTATAATACAATTTATTTTAGCACTAGCATGCCACAGAATGTCGAGGAAAGACCAATGGATTTTTAGTTATACCACTAATAATCTAACATTAAATGACTATTTTGGGGAGTCCAGAAATTACATAAGGCTATGTAATAATTTTTTTTTATTTAGCATTCATAAAAACTTGGAATTTTGGTAATATTTCTACTTTTTTATTATTTTTTTTATTTTTTCAGTTGTTGATAGACATTCATTTCATTTATGTATATGTGGTGCTGTTACCACTGAGCCACACACCCAGACCCTCCACTTTTATCTTATCATCAAACACTCCTCTCCCTCTTCTTTACTCACTTTCTTCCTCATTTTCCCCCTTCTCTCTCTTCCTTTTTCATTTTCCCTCCATATGTATTTTTCTCTCATGTCATTACAAACAGTAATATGCTATAAAATTTACATTTAAGAATGTTTTTTATAGTCATTCTCTTTTCTTGAGAATATTTAAAAATTATAATCACCTGATAGATATAGTACAATACATTAATTATACATATGTATCTATATTCATGCATATGTATTACATATGTTATATATATACATATATATTTAAAAGTACATTTATTAGCCTGTTAGAAATAATATAGACCAAGTCTTTCTTAATTTTCAAGTCTTCCAGAATTAACAACTTACAGTGAAAATCAAATAAACATATTTAAGTAAACAGGTATCATTCTTATTTATCAATACTTATCATTTAAGGTTTTATATCACATTAAGATGTAATATGGCATATTAAGTCTTATGAATTAGAGAAATTTTTTTTGAACAACCTATTATTTAAGGACCATATGCACTTACATTTTAAATAGCTTTCTCGTGATTTCAATTTCTATCAATTGCATATTTATTGCCAAATACTTATTTTATTAATTTTCATATTCATAATTCATATAAAGTCAATTGTTTAATTCTTCTTGTAAGTAGTTACTTATTACAGCAGGGACAGTACTAATAATTCTACATCTTTATAAGAAAGATGGTACAAAGATATTTTCATGCAAAAGTAAGAATAATTGCATGCTCTAAATGTTTGATTGTTGATACATATAATAAAGAGCTTTTGATGAGTCTCTTCCCCAGTAAAACATAAAATGCAAAGATATAGTTGGGTATGTATGTCCAAATAAAGATAAGGAAAAATACACATTATCAGGTAGAAACTGTTAAATAAAAGATGAAAAGAACAATCCAACACATTGTACGAACTTGTCAGATGAGGTAGTATTCTGGAAGAATAGCCTAAGACTAGACCTGGTCCATGACAAAATATTCACGAAAAAAATGAAATATGAAAAATATAGGAAATGATATGAAATTTTCATAAAGGTAGGTGGATTATCCTTTAGTCTCAATTTATGTGCATTTTCAAAAGCCAGTTTTCTGGTAAAATAAATTTGTGATATTTACAACTACACAAAACAAACTTTCTGCTTAGCAAAATGAATGCATCTCAAACCTTTTTTAGCTCATTTCTTCCCACTCAATTTTAAACCTTTGTTTATTTATTTTTATTGGTTGTTCAAAACATTACAAAGCTCATGATATATCATCTTTCATACATTTGACTCAAATGGGTTATGAACTCCCAATTTTCCCCAAATACGAATTGCAGAATCACATCAGTTACACATTCACATTTTTACATAATGTCATATTAGTGACTGTTGTATTCTGCTTCCTTTACTATCCTCTACTATCCCTCCTCCCCTCCCCTCCCAACTTCCCACTCTTCCTCATCTGCTGTTCTTCACTTCTCACTCTTGTCCCCAACTTTCCCCTCACAACCTCTTATATGTAATTTTCTGTAACATTGAGGGTCTCCTACCATTTCCATATGCTTTCCCTTCTCTCTCACTTTCTCCCACTCGTGTTTGTTTAATATTAATCTTTTCCTCATGCTCTTCCTTCCTGTTCTATTCTTAGTTGCTCTCTTTTTATCAAAATAGACATTTGGCATTTGTTTTTTTAAGGATTGGCTAGCTTCTCTTAGCATAATCTGCTCTAATGCCATCCATTTCCCTGCAAATTCTATGATTTTGTCATTTTTTAGTGCTGCATAATAATCCATCATGTATAGATGCCACATTTTTTTATCCATTCATCTATTGAATTGCATCTAGGTTGGTTCCACAGTCTAGCTATTGTGAATTGTGCCACTATGATCATTGATGTGGCAGTATCCCTATAGTACACTCTTTTAAGATCCTCAGGGAATAGTCTGAGAAGTGCGATAGCTGATTCAAATGGTGGATCCATTCCTAGCTTTCCCAGGAATCTCCATACTGCTTTCCATGTTGGCCTCACCAATTTGCAGTCCCACCAGCAGTGTACAAGTGTCCCATTTTCCCCACATCCTCGTCAACACTTGTTGTTGTTTGACTTCATAATGGCTGCCAATCATACTGGAGTGAGATGGTATCTTAGGTTGGGTTTGATTTGCATTTCTCTGACTGCTAGATATGGTGAGCATTTTTTCATGTACTTGTTGATTGATTGTATGTCCTCCTCTGTGAAGTGTCTTTTCCGGTCCTTGGCCCATTTGTTGTTTAGGTTATTTGTTATCTTATTGTTTAATTTTCTGAATTATTTGTATATTATGGATATTAGGGCTCTATCTGAAGTGTGAGTGGTAAAAATTTGTTCCCAGGATGTAGGCTCTCTATTTACCTCTCTTATTGTTTCTCTTGCAGAGAAAAAAAAAACATTTTAGTGTAAGTAAGTCTCATTTTCTTCATTCTTGTTTATAACTCTTAGGCTATGGGCGTCCTATTAAGGAATTTGGAGCCCGAACCCACAGTATGTAGATCGTAGCCAACTTTTTCTTCTATGAAACGCAGTGTCTCTGATTTTATATCTAGCTCCTTGATCCATTTTGAGTTAAATTTTGTGCATGGCGAGAGAAAGGGATTCAGTTTCATTTTGTTGCATATGGATTTCCAATTTTCCCAGCACCATTTGTTGAAAATGCTATCCTTCCTCCATTGCATGATTTTAGCCCCTTTATTAAATATAAGAAAGGTGTAATTTTATGAATTGGTTCCTGTGTCCACTATTCTGTTCCATTGGTCCACCTGCCTTTTTCGGTACCAGTACCACGCTGTTTTTGTTACTATTGCTTTGTAGTACAGTTTGAACTCTGGTATCGCTATACCTCCAGATTCACACTTCCTGCTTAGAGTTTCTTTTGCTATTCTTGGTCTTTTGTTTTTCCATATGAATTTCATGATTGATTTATCTATTTCTACAAGAAATGCAATTGGGATTTTGATTGGCATTGCTTTAAACCTGTAGAGAACTTTGGGTAATATCGCCATTTTGATGATGTTAGTCCTGCCTATCCATGAACAGGGTATATGTTTCCATCTTCTGAGATCTTCTTCTATCTCTCTCTTTAGAGTTCTGTAGTTTTCAATATATAAATCTTTCACCCCTTTTGTTAGGTTGATTCCCAAATATCTTATTTTATTTGAGGATATTGTGAATGCAGTGGTTTTCCTCATTTCCATTTCAGAAGTCTTGTTGCTGTTATACAGGAATGCCTTTGATTAATGCGTGTTGATTTTATATCCTGCCACTTTTCTGAATTCATTTATTAACTCTAGCCATTTTTTTGTAGACCCTTTTGTGTCTGTTAAATATATTATCATGTAATTTGCAAACAGTGATACTTTAAATTCTTCTTTTCCAATTTTTATTCCTTTAATTTCATTTGTCTGTTTAATTGCTCTGGCTAGTATTTCAAGAACTAAATTGAATAGAAGTGGTGATGGAGGGCATCCCTGTCTTGTTCCAGATTTTAGAGGGAATGCCTTCAGTTTTTCTCCATTTACGATGATGCTAGCCTGAGGGTTAGCATACGTAGCTTTTACAATGTTGAGGTAAGTTCCTGTTATCCCTAGTTTTTATAGTGTTTTGAACATAAAGCGATGCAGAACTTTCTCAAATGCTTTTTCTGCATCTATCGAGATGATCATAAGGTTCTTGCCTTTAAGTCTATTGATGTGGTGAAAGGCATTTTTTGATTTTCGTATATTGAACCATCCTTGCATCACAGGGATGAATCCTACTTGATGATGGTGCACAATTTTTTTGATATGCTTTTGTATTCAATTCACCCGGATTTTATTGAGAATTTTTGCATCCAAGTTCATTAGAGATATTGGTCTGTAGTATTCTTTCTTTAAAGTGTCTTTGTCTGGTTTAGGGATCAGGGTGATGTTGGCCTCATAGAATGAATTTGGATGAGTTCCTTCTTTTTCTATTTCTTGAAATAGCTTGAAAAATATTGGTATTAATTCTTCTTTGAAGGTTTAGTAGAAATCCGCTGTTTACCCATCTGGTCCAGGGCTTTTTTTGGTTGGTAGTTTTTGATTGCTTCTTCTATTTCTTCCTTTATTATTGGCCTGTTTAAATTGTGTGTGTCTTCCTGACTCAATCTGGGCAGATCGTATGACTCAAGAAATTTATCAATATCTTCACAATCTTTTATTTTATTGGAATATAGTGTTTCAAAATACTTTCTAATTATCTTCTGCATTTCTGTAGTGTCTGTTGTGATATTGCCTTTTTCATCCCATATGTTAGTAATTTCAATTCTCTCTCTTCTTCTCTTCATTAGCATGGTTATGGGCCTGTTGATCTTATTTATTTTTTCAAAGAACCAACTTTTCATTTTATCAATTTTTTCAATGTTTTTTGTTTGTTTCAATTTCGTTGATTTCAGCTCTAAATTTAATTATTTCTTGTCTTCTACTACATTTGCTGTTGTTTTGCTGTTCCTTTTCTATGTTTTTGAGGTGTAGTTTGAGTTCATTTATTTGTTGTTTTTTTCTTTTTTTGAATAAATAACTCCAAGAAATGAATTTCCCTCTTTAAACTGCTTTAATTGTGTCCCATAGATTCTGGTATGTTGTGTCTGTATTGTCATTTGTCTCAAAGAATTTTTTTATCTCATTCTTTATGTCTTCTGTAACCCATTGATCATTCAGCAGCATGTTGTTCATTTTCCATGTGATGTAGAATTTTTCCTTCCTTCTTTTATCATTGATTTCCAGTTTCATTCCATTATGATCAGATATGGTGCATGGTATTATCTCAATGCCTTTATATTTACTAAGAATTGCCCTATGGCATAATATATGGTGTATCTTTGAGTAGGATCCATGTGCTGCTGAGAAGAACATGTATCCACTTAATGATGGTTGATATATTCTATATATGTCAGTTAAGTCTAGGTTATTGATTGTGCTGTTGAATTCTATAGTTTCTTTATTCAGTTTTTGTCTAGAGGATCTGTCTAATGGCGAGAGCGGTGTGTTGAAGTCACCCATAATTATTGTATTGTAGTCTATTTGACTCTTGAACTTGAGGAGAGTTTGTTTAATGAACGTTGCACCTCCATTGCTTGGTGCATACAAATTGATAATTGTTTTTTCTTGTTGGTGGATGATTTCTTTTAACAGAATATAGTGTCATTCTTTCTCCCTTTTGATTAACTTAGGTTTGAAGTTGATTTTATTCCATATGAGTATGGCAAATCCTTCTTGCTTTCGAGGGCCATGTGAATGTTGTGATTTTTCCCAACCTTTTACCTTCAGCCTGTGTATGTCTTTTCCTATCATACGAGTCTCCTGAAGGCAGAATATTATTGGATTTGTTTTTTTTTTTGATCCAGGTTTCTAGCACATGTCTGTTGATTGGTGAGTTTAGGCCATTACCTTTTAAGGTTACAATTGAAATATGATTTGTACTTCCACTCATGTTTATTTATTTATTATATTTTAGTTTGGATATTTTTTATTTTTTTGGTTACTTTCCTCCCCCTTTACTGAGATACTTCCCGCTGTTAGTTTTGGGCACTCTTTTTCAACTCCTCTTCTTGTAGTATTTTGCACAAAATGCTTTGCAGTGCTGGTTTTCTGGCTGAAAATTCTTTTAGCTTTTGTTTATCGTGAAAGACTTTAATTTCATTGTCAAATCTGAAGCTTAATTTTGCTGTATACAGTATTCTTGGTTGGAATTCATTATTTTTCAGCATTTGAAATACATTGTTCCAGGATCTTCTGACTTTCAAGGTATGTGATGAAAAATCAGTTATTAATCTAATTGGTTTACCCCTGAATGTAATCTGCGTCCTTTCTCTTATAGATTTTCATATTCTATCCTTGTTCTGTATGTTGGCTATCTTCATCATTATATGTCTTGGAGTTGGTCTATTTTGGTTTTGAATGTTTGGGGTCCTGTAGGCTTTCAGGATTTGGCACAAATCCATCGTTCATCTCTGGGAAGTTTTCTAGAATTATTTCATTTAATATGTTGTCCATTCCTTTGATTTGAATCTCTATGCCTTCTTCTATCCCGATGACTCTCAAATTTGTGTTTTTTTTAATGACATCCCATATTTCTTAAATAGATTGCTCGTCAGATTTAAGCATCATTTCAGTGTTGACTATATTCTTTTCAAGTTGATAAACTTTGTCTTCATTATCTGATGTTCTGACTTCTACTTGATCTAGTCTATTTGTAATATTCTCGTTTGAGTTTTTAATTTGGTTTATAGTTTCCTGCATTTCTAGGGTTACTGTTTGATATTTCTTTTTAAGATCTCTATCTCCTGGTAAAGCTCGTTGTTTGCCATTTGAATTTCATTGTTTAATTCATTTTCAAAATATACTTTTATTGCTTGGACTTTCTGCCTCTATGCCTGCTAAAGTGGATTCCGCTAGGAAGTGATTCCGAAGGCCGAGCTCCAGTGATGTCACCTCTCTGCTTTGGCGGGCCCCAGGCTCCTTGCCGAGGTGTCCGAATAGGGGGGTGGGACTTGACTGTCTCTGGTTTGTTTCAGCTCCGGGTCACTGGCGGGTGGGCGGTCTCTAGCCGCCTAATTGCGCGATTGGTCGCCAGCGGGCAGGTAGTCTGCAGCCGCCCAGTCACGTGGGCAGCAGGTGGGCTGTCGCCAGTGGGTTGGCAATCTCTAGCCACCCAGTCGCACGGTCGGTTGCCGGCGGGCGGGCATTCCTCAGCCGCCCAGTCACGCAGTCAGTGGGTGGAATGTCACCTCCAGGCCTGCGGTCTCCAGCCGCCTAGTCACAAGGGCCTGGCCTCTAGTCCTTTGGTTTCTCCTGCTAGTCCTGGTTTCTTTTTCTAGACCAGATTTCCCCTGAGTGATGCCTCTCGGCAGTTCAATCTGTACTCTGGGCCTGCCGTTTGTTGGGTGTTGAGGGTGTCTATTGGGAACCCAGACACTCTATTGTTTTGATTTTTCCGCTTGCCCCTCCCCCAGCACTGGCTAGAAACGTTTCGTTTTTGCCACTGATGGGAGGGGGAGTTGAAAGTCAGGTGTCTCTAGTTTTTCTCGCATTTTTATGTAGGCTTTCTTTGATAATCCCTCCCCCGGAAAGCCTAGGAGAGATTTTATGCGAATTCCCCACTGTATAAGAGATGAGCTGAGTAACACACACCTGTTTTATTTTTGCAATGTATTAGAGAGGGGCGGTGGTTACTTCAGCTCTCAAAGATGGTGGCCGCTGGTTTCCTTGGTGTAGTTTCTTTTGTGGGAGATAGAACTGTACCACTTTTTTCCCTGTCTTAATTCCCAAACTCAGCCCGGGGATCAGCGGGAGCTCAGCCGGCAGGATTCCACAGAATCCGCAGCAACATTTCTCCCTGCTTGCAGGTCGCTTCTCGGTGGTGCCCCGCCATCTGTAACAGCGGGCCTGGCCGCATGATTTAATCACCCTGGATCTCTAGTTGCACAGTTGGCTATTGGGAACCCCGGCACTCTATTGTTTTGATTTTTTTTCTGCTTGCCCCTCCCCCAGTGCTGGCTAGACAGGTTTTTTTTCACTGCTGATGGGAGGGGGAGATGAAAGTCAGGTGCCTCTAGTTTTCCCCCATCTTTATGCAGGCTCGCTCTGATAATCTGTCCCACAGAAAGCCTATGAGAGATTTTATGCGAATTGCCCGAAGTATGGGAGATGAGCTGATAACACACACCTGTTTTATTGTTGCAATCTGCAGGAGAGTGGCTGTGGTTACTTCAGCTCTCCAAGATGGTGGCCGTTGGTTTCCTTGGAGGAATTTCCGTTGTGGGAATTATAACTGTACCGCTTCCTTCCCAGTCTGAAATCCTGAACTCAGCTAAGGCCTCAGTGGGGGTCTACCAGGAGGATTCTACAGAATGTGCATCAACGTTTCTCCCTGCTTATTGGTCGCATCTCGGTGGTGGCGCACCGTCTGTAGCCACTGGGTAGGCCGTGCGGATCAGTCAGATTGGATCTCGGGTGGCACAGTTGGCTCGTGTTTGAGACTCAATTACCAGACCATAGTGCTAGAAATCCTTTCTCTAGGACTCAATTACCAGACCATAGTGCTAGAAATCCTTTCTCTAGGTTTCAGTGCACCCCTATTTTGCTGTAAGTTCCTAACAAGATAGTTTATTTTAGTTCTAAGTCGTTAGTCACCTGCACAGTGGTGCAGTACACTGGGTGTGATGCTCTCTATATGCTGCCATCTTGCAATATCAAAATATTATGATTTGTATGCACCATTTACTGAAGTTAGTTTTCAGTATTAGGAAACAAATATGTATTTCAGGTGGATGAATATTTCTGAGAATAATCTTGTGAAAAGTTGATTATAAATCCTCATACATGAAAATGAATTATTTTAGGAAGTGTAAAATAAGACACATATATTTCATATTTTGAAAAATCTGGAGAGTGTATATATATATATATATATATATATATATATATATATATATACACACACACACACAAACACACACACACAGACATTAAAAAGTATCAATATATATGCCAATTGAGATTCATCATGAAATATATAACATCCACATATCCAAAAAAATACATTTTACTGAAAATGGATTTATGTATAATGTTGTTCAACTAGGAAGCTCACCCATAGGTTGAATTTTCAGTTCCAACAGCATTTAGGAGGAGTGATCTCTTCTCACCATTTTTATCTGCCATGTCAGCCACCTCAGAACAATGTACATGTGATTCCAGGTAGGATTCTAAATGTGCAAATAAAAATATATGTGCTTAATAGGCTACAGAAAAAGGGAGAGAGGAATTCACATATTTGTTAATTTTAAAAACACATGGAGAACTATTTCAATAAACATTGACTATATTTATAACTCCTACACTATATAATGCAAAAGGGATGTCCAACTACATACAATGCCTTCTCTGAACTGCTGGTATTTCTATTCTTTTTGGGTTACTATTCTCCATCATATAAGGATTAGTAGTCAGAGTCTAGTAGGGTATGGGTTAGTGTCAGAGTTACAGTATTTCGAATAAAAAATAGGAAAGTAAACACAATGTGTTTGCAAATATGTGCTACACAAAAATCTTCCCACTCACATTAAGAACAATCCCTTGATATTACCCTCGCCCGAAGAAATGCACAATTAGAGGAGAAGAGTTAGAAAATCTGTGAATACATACCCAGACTGGAATATGCTCAGGAGTTCACCACTTTGGAGGTGGTAGAGGAGTTTCCAAAAGTAAAAGACAAGGTAAACACTCCACAAACATGGAACTCTGCAGGCCAAAAGACTTCTTGAGAAACTGGCTCTGAGTTTGGACACTTGAAATGTATGTTGTTGTCAGTAGCTTTAGCTTCCTATGTAGTGAGAGCATCAAAACTGGGTCAGCATCTATGTGACCTGGAGGACATGGTATCTTATTTTCCAATGAAAATGAGGCAGCAGTGCTGAATTCACACTTTGTAGGTAAACTGTGGCAACTGGGGCATCAGTGTCTCTTCTTGTGTACTGTGAAGCCATTTGGTCATACTCTAATTTTCGTGGTGTTTCTTGCTGCTGCACTGGGAGTTTGGTATTTGCTTCATGAAATACAAGGAGTTCAACTGGGACACAGTGCTGGAGAGAGTTCTGTCACGTGTGGTGGGACAGGGTCTGTAGGAGAATGCACCAACCAGGCTTACGTCCAACATAGCTTGCCCCCTTGACCATATCAACCTGATTCTGAACATTGCCCAAAAACCTATCCATATAACAAGATGCCTTTACATATAAGGGTCTGCTGGCTGCACCATGTCAGTCACAAGCCATTTGAAAGCCAATGGCCGATCTACATGAAACCACCACAGATGATTTATCTCACACCTACCCACTTTTGCTGTAGGCCGACTACTCAGCAGGCTCCAACTTACTGGCATCTCTGTTCTACACCATTTTTGTGAAACCCAGTCAATCAAGCCACTGTCTGGTACACTCATGATCAGCAACAGGCTCTCCAATAGTTTTCCAGTGCCACCTGGTCATGGGAATTTCAAAAATTTCATGGTATTTATCGAGCCCATTTTTCAAGGATGAAGTTGGAGGCACTGAGGATTTCATTTAATTCAGTAACCATTAAATGGTGAGGAAGCCCATTTCAATGAAAGCTCTCAAGGACTCTCACAGGCAAGGCTTCCAAAAGAGTTGAAAAAAGGTCACATGAAGCCAGGCCCATTGAGGTCTACAATGTATAATCCATGCGTGTTTTGACTCTCAACTATGGCTGCTAATTCTTTCAGAATAAAATCATGTGATATCCTGGCTGAGATTCCCTGTGCTCTGTGGAAAGCCATCCTGGCCACAGATCTCAGTTTCCAAGGGTGACTCTCATGCATGGCCTCCTAAAATCCCAACAAAACTCATGGCAATACTTCTCTGAGATCAGTTCCAGAACTCAGTCTCTAAGGGGAATCACACCAGAGTTCAAGCCCAGGTGGAGCCAGTCATATTTTCCAACAACCACACTAGTAACCACAATTAAACCCAGAACACTTCCACATGGCCAGCATCTTCTTCCATATAGACACTCAGTTTAACCTCTGGCTGGAGGTTTCCATGAGGGGCACAGCCCAAGACAGTGTCCAAAATAAGCTCCCTTGCCCCTCATTTGCTTAAAGTTGGGTGGCCTGAACACCTTCCTGTGAACCAGGACTGATCAAATAGGCCTGCCTTTAATACTGCTCTGCTTCTCCAATTTGAGGACTACTGACTGTGGGGTTTAGATTCTTCATGTGAATTGGAATCATTAGAAAACCGAATCACATATGGGCTAGCCTCTGTAGGGCTTTGAAGAACGCATTTGACCCAAAGGCACCCTATTCTCACTTGATAGAGTTTAGGAACCTAAGATAGGAAGGCGAGAGACTTCATCCACAAGGACTGCTCTTTTGGTCATTTTGGTTTTGGATGAACACGTGGGATGTATAAGGTGCTGAGAATCTAACCACAGCCTCACACAGGGCCAAGAGGCTGTTTCAGAAACATCCATTTCCAAAGCAATTAAGCAAAGAACCACAGGTGATGCCTATTCATTTCCATTTGAAAACTGTTTTCTTCAGGCTTCACAAATTGGTGTCCTGAGGTAAAGACCTTCCTGAAATTCAGGGCAACAGAACAATAGGTAAGCAAAAGGCCCAAAGAAGGGTTTCTCCACTGAGACTTTCCTGGTCCCACTGATATCTGAGTTTTCTGAGATTCTCGCCATTCCCTTCAGCTATCCAGTACATCACCATATCACAGAGCTTGGAGGAGGTACATATCTTGGACACAAAACCATGAGGCTATTCTGGAGAGTTTCCAGAATTCAGGAAGAAAACAGGAACTTAGTAAGAGAGCAGGTGTTGCCCTTCGATAAGACAAGCTGCAGTCCATTTGTAAATTGGGCAGGATGAATGCTTGGAAGCTTTCTACTAGACAGGACACATCCATTGACGCATTCTCTTTTCTAATGTCTACAACCATGAACAGAGTGGGATAAACAGACATAGAAGCCTTCGCCTTGTCAAACGACTTACTAGAAACAGTCCACACCAATCCAAACAAAGAGCCTTTCCTACCTATTCTCAGAACATGAGACAAAACCACAACCCCACACACACACACTCAAAGGCACCTCTTTTGCCCAAGTAAGTCTGTGACTATCCAGAGTGTCCTCGGAATGGTGAGCCATACTATGTTCCTTCAAAATGGCCTGTCCTGTATCAGATCTGGTCTTCTTGGCCAACACTTTGAAGTTGTTAGGTGCCATGGGTGAGCCACTACCTGCTTTCCCAGGAAAAGCCCCTCTTCAGAGCTTTCCTGTCATTTGGCCATCGTCACATCAGTAGGTACTAAGAAAGACTGACTCTGTCCTTGGTTAATAGAAACAAGTGAGACCACTGGGACTGGGACTGTGACGGGCTCTCGGTGCCTGTCTTCCTGGATCAAACGTTCAGAGAGTTCCATCACCAAGGAAGTGAGGTGAGGTCACTTCTTTCAGGAACTGAATGAGTTCACTGACTTGGCAACCACTTTGTCCTAACAGTTACTTCTAAGGGTCCCATGAGACAGAGGCTGTCCCTACTTCCTGTCACACTTTCACAGTTAGAATGGTATACCAACCATAGGTACCTGGGAACAGCTCTCCACATAGGCCTGGTTTGGTCCATCTTCTCTACATTAAGAAGGTAGAGGCTGATTCAGACTCATCCCTTCATCCTGAACAGATTGTTTGCCATGGAAGATGTCTTTTGCTCTCACAGGTCCTTCATAGCTTCCTACATCTTCTCCAGGGATCATTTCTGCATATACCTTTGATGTTCTCAGCAGGTGGAAGATCCCCTACATTCTTGTATTGTAAGACCAACTCTGTCCCTCCTTTTCTGTAAAGTTAGATTGAGGGAAAAATGTATGTTTAGGGTTAATAATATGTTTGATGTGCGTTATGAATCTTTCTGCCGGATGAATAATGGTATTGGCAACCTGTGATATTTACAAGAATAGATAGGTGAAATATAAGTATGAAAACAGAAATATAGGTAAGATTTGAAGCCAGAAGGGATTTGGGGCCTTGAGTGGGAAACTTAGGTTTGAATTATGTTCTGCACAGGTGTCTCAGATAAATTGATATACAATGGCATAGGACCTTATACCTTGGATGATTGATTGTCGAAGAGAACATCTAGTCAAAAAACTATAGTCAGTAGCATTAGGAAGATTGTCAGTAGGTTTAGAAAGAAGAGTGAGTATAGGATTTGGACCAAAAGTTCTTTAGCAATAGGGTTTCGGGTAGAGAGTGAATGTAAATGTCAGCATATGTGAAGTGTCAGTCACAATGATGAACTGGGGAAAATATGTAGGAAAGAGGTATCAATAAAGATATTACAAAATCAGGCAAAGTATAAAGTGAGTTATAGGATTAGACATTTTCAAGATGGTTGAGGTTGAATATATAATCTTAAGAAGAAACAAATATGTAGTCACCATTAGGATTTACATTTGAGAGCATTAGGCAACCTGGACATGGTTGTTTTTAGTAATCCATGCTCCCTTGGCATTTAGGCTTTGATACAATAATCAGTGGGACCTACGCTTTTTGTGTCCAGAATATTACTGTGATAAAATCAATATATAGATAAGGTGAAGTGAATATTTCTTCCTCCATTTCTGGGAGCAATATTTTGAAGACGTATAAATTAGTATTGGGGGGACAAAGAGGAATACACTGTATCTATGAATATAGAGATAAAGCATTAATAGACAATTCTGTGAATAAAAAACATAAGTGGTTCCAACTTTAAATAATGGATTGAATTGAATTTTTAACATATAGAGGAAATCTTATATTGATATACAATTATTCAATCCAACCAGTTATACATCTAATGTTAAAATTAATGTTATGGTTCATCATGAAGAGTGTGTGAGTTTAGCTTCGAAATTGATTATGGAAATCGAAAATAATGTATTTGGAAAGAAGTCTCATGAAAAGACCAGTCAAGTAACATGGAGGAATACTGTGTTCTGAAGCAAGAAGTGTTTGAAAGAGAAACAAATTCCTATAAATTTGTGAACTTGTGGATGAAATATATATCCTATGATGTGCAAAAACTGAAGAAATAGTAATGTACCAGTGTTGGATTAAAATGAATGTCAATATAGACATTATGTCCCATAGGAATCTACTTGCATTGATGTTAAACTGGGTCAGTTACTGTAGAAATATTTGGATTTGTAAACACCATTGATTGAAGTCAGTTTTCAGTACTGCAAAACAAATATGTATATGTATGTATTTCAGGTGGATGAATATTTCTGAGAATAATCTTGCGCAAAGTTGATTATAAATCCACATACATGAACATGAATGAACTTACGGAGTTTGTATAAGACACATATTTCATATTTTGAGAAATCTGGAGTGTTTATATATATATATATATATATATATATATATATATATATATATATATATATATATTTTTTTTTGTTTGTTTGTTTGTTTGTTTTTTAAATAAACACAAATATACATTAAAAAGTATCAATATATATGCCAATCGTAATTCATCATGTAATATACATCATCCACAGATGTAAAAATATTTATTATACTGAACATGGATTTATGTATAATATTGTTCTACTAGGAACCTCACACATAGTTTGAATTTTCAGTTCCCAAAGCATTTAGGAATACTGATCTCTTCTCACAATTTGTATCTGCCAATTCAGCCAACTCATAAAAATGTACGTGTGATACCAGGTAGGATTCTATATGTGCATATAAAAATACATGTGCTGAGTAGGCTACAGAGAAAGGGAGACAGGAATTCACATATTTGTGAACTTTAAAAACACATGGAGAACTATTTCAATTAAAAGTTGAGTAGATTTATAACACCTACCCTTAATCATGCAAAAGGGAAGTCCAACTGTACACCATGCCTCCTCTGAACTGCTTGTATTTTCATTCTGTTTTGGTATTATTCTTCATCATATTAGGATTAGTAGTCAGAGTATAGTAGGATATGAGTTACTGTCAGGGATTCAGTATTTCGAATGGAAAATTGGAAAATGGATCAATGTGTATGCAAATTAGTGTTACACAAAAATTTTCCCACTCTCATTCAGAACAATAACTTTACATTATCTTCACCACAAGTAAGACACAATTAGAGGAAAAGAGTTAGAAAATCTTTGAATTCATACCTGAAATGAAAACTGCTCCAGATTTCACAACCTTGGAGATGATAGAGGAGTTTCCCAAAGTAAGGGACTATGTAAAAACTCCACAAACATGAAGATTTGCCAGCCTAAAGACGTCTGGAGAAACTGCCTCTCGGATGGACAGTTGAAATATATGTTGTTTTCAGGAGCTTTAGCTTCCTTTCTAGTGAGACCATCAAAGCTGTTTATGCATCTCTGTGACCTGGAGGACATGGTGTATAAATTTCCAATGAACATGAAGCAGCAGTGCTGAATTCTCTCTTTGTAGGTAAACTATGGCCACTGGGGGCTAAGTGTCTCCCCATGTGGACTGTGAAGCCATTTCATCATCCTGCACTTTTTATAATGTTTCCTGCTGCCCTCAGAGTTTTGTATTTGCTTCATGAAATACCAGGAGTTAAATTTGACCACAGTGCTGGAGGGAGTTCTGTCACATGTGGTGGGTCAGGGTCTGCAGAAGAATGCACCAACAGGGCTTGTATACCACATAGGTTGCCTCCATGACCATAGCAACCTGATTCTGAACATTGCCCTGAAACCTCTCCATATAACCAGATGCGTTTACATACAAGGTTCTGCTGGCTGCACCATGTTAGTCACAAGCCATTTGTAAGACAATGGCAGATCCACATGACCCCACCACAGATGTTTTATCACACACTTAATCACCTCTGCTCTAGGCCCACTATTCTGCAGGCTCCAAATTACTGGCATCTCTGTTCTACACCATATTCATGAAAACCAGTTAATCCAGGCACTGTCTGGTACAGTCATGATCAGCAACAGGACATCCAAAGGTTCTTCAGTGCCACCTGGTCATTGGAATTACAAAAATTTCATGGTATTTATCTAGCCAATTTTCAAGGATGAAGTTGGAGGCACGGTTTGTTTCAATTCATTCAGGAATCATTCAATGTTGAGGAAGCTCATTTCAATGAAAGCTCTGGAGAACTCTCACAGGCAAGTCTTCCCAAAGAGTGGCCAAAATGTCACATGAAGCCAGGCCCATTTAGGTCTACAATTGAGGTCCATGTGTGTTTTGACTATCAAATATGGCTGCCAAGTCTTTCAGAATAAAATCATGTGAAATCCTGTCTGAGATTCCCAGTGCTCTGTGGAAAGCCACCGTGGGCATAGATCTCAGTTTCCAAGGGTGACTCTCATGCGTGGCCTCTTAAAATCCCAACACAATTTATGGCAATTCTTCTTTGATATGTGTTCCAGAACTCAGTCTCTAAGGGAATGACACCAGAGTTCAAGCCCAGGTGGATCCAGTCATCTCTTCCAACCGCAACACGAATGACCACAATTCAAACCAAAATACACCATATGGTCCTCATCTTCTTAAATATAGACATTCATCATAACCTATGGCTGGAGGTTACCATACGGGATGCATCCCAAGAGAGTGTCCAAAATAATGTCGCTTGCCCCTCATTTGCCTAAAGTCAGAGTGACATGGACACCCTTCCTGTGAACCAGGCGTGATCAAATAGGCCTGCCATTAATACTGCTCTCCTTCTCCAATTTGAGGCCTGCTGACTCTCAGGTATAGATTCTTTATGTGATTTGGAGTCTTGAGAAAACTCAAGCACCTCTGCAGGGCTTTGAAGAACTCATTTGACCTAAAGTATCCCTATTCTCACTTGATGGAGGTAAAGAACCTAACATAGGAATGCAAGAGACTCATCCACAATGACTGATTTTTTGCCATTTTGGTTTTGATTGCACACATGGAATTTATCTTTAGATCTATCATGTGCTGAGAATCTAAGCCACAACCTCACAAAGGGCCAAGAGGCTGATTCAGACACATCCCTTCCCGAAGCAATTAAGCAAAGAGCCCCATGTTATTCCCATTTATTTCCATTTGAAAACAGTTTTCTTCAGGCTTCACACAGGGGTGGCCTGAGGCAAAGACCTTCTTGACATTCAGGGCAACATAACCATAAGTATGCAAATGAACCAAAGCAGGGTTTCTCCACTGAGATTTTACTGGTCACACAGATATGTGAGTTTTCTAAGATGTTCCCTTTCCCTACAGCTATCAAGTACATGGCCATGTCACAGAGCTTGGAGGTGCTACATATCTTGGATACAAAACCATGGGCCTATTCTTGAGATTTGCCGGAATTCAGGAAGAAAACAGAAACTTAGGAAGTTAATAGGTGTTGCCCATGCATACGGCGAGCCACAGTCCATTCATAAATCGGGCAGGAAGAATGCTGGGAAGCTTTATACTAGATAAGAAAAATCCTTGATGCATTCTCTTTCCTAATGTCTACAATCACGGACAGAGTGGGAAACACAGACATAGAAGCACTCGCCTTGTCAAACGACTTACTAGAAACAGTCCACTCCAATCCAAACAAATCACCTTTCCTACCTATTCTCAGAACATGAGAGAAAACAACAAACTCACACCCACACCCACAAAGGCACTTCCTTAACCCAAGTAGGTCTGTGAATATCCAGAGTGTCCTCTGACTGGTGGACCATACTATGTTCCCCTGAAATGGCCTGACCTGTGTCAGATCTGGTCTCCTTCGCTAACTCTGTGAAGGTGTGAGGAGCCAGAGGTGAGCCACTACTTGCTTTCTCAGAAAAGGCCCCTCTTCAGAGCTTTCCTGGCATTTCGCCATCCTCACATCAGTAGTTACCAAGAAAGACTGTGTCTGTCCTTGGTAAATCCAAAGAAGTGAGACCATTGGGACTGGGACTGGGACTGGCTATGGGTGCCTGGCTTCATGAATCCCAAGTTCAGAGATTTTAATCACCAAGGAAGTGAGGTGAGGTTACTTCCCTCAGAAACTGAATGAGGTCACTGCCTTTGCAAACACATTGTCCTAAGACTTGCTTCCAAGTGTCCCATGAGATAGAGGCTGTCCCTACTTCCTGTGACACTTTAACAAGTTAGAATGCTTTATCAACCATAGGCGGCCTGGAAAAGCTACCCACACAGGCCGGGTTTGGTCCATTTTCTCTACATTAAGAAGAGAGAGGCTGATTCAGACAGAACCCTTCATCCTGACCAGGTTGTTTGCCATTGAAGATGACTTTTGCTCTCTCAGGTCCTTTATAGCTGCCTACATCTTCTCCAGGGATCATTTATGCATGAACCTCTGAGGTTTTCATCAGGTGAAAGATCTCATACATTCCTGTATTTTAAGACCAACTCTATCTCTGCTCTTCTGTAAAGTTAGATTGATGGAACAGTGAATGGTTATGATTAACAACATGTTTGATTTGGGTTAGGAATCATTCTGCTGGAGGAATGATGGTATTTGGAACCTAAAATATTTAAAAGAATATAGAGGTGAAATATAATTATGAAAACAGAAATCTAGGTAAGATTCGAGGCCCAGAATGGCATTGGGACCTTGACTGGGATAATTAACATTAAATTACGTTCTGCACAGATGTCTAAGATAAATCTATAATCAATGGCATAGTATCTTCTACCTTGGATGATTGAATGTAGAAGAGAACATCCAGTCAAACAGGGATAGTCGGTAGGATTAGGAAGATAGTCGGTATGTTTAGGAAGAAGAGTGATTATATTATTTAGAACAAAAATTCTTTAGCAGTAGGGTTTTGGTTAGAGAGTGAATGTATTTGTCAGGACATGTGAAGAGTTAATCACAATGATGAACTTGGGAAATATGTAGGAAAGCAGATATCAATAGAGACATTACAAAATCAGGCAAACTATAAAGTCATAGAATTAGACATTTTCAACAGGGTTCAGGTTGAATATATAATCTTAGGAAGAAACACATATGTAGTCACGAATAGGATTGACATTTGAGAGCATTAGGCAATGTGAACATGGATGTTTTTAGTAATCCATGCTCACTTTCCATTTAGGTTTTGGTACAATAATAAGTGTGACCTTTGCATTTGGTGTCCAGAATATTACTGTAATAAAATGTATATGTAGATCAGGTGAAATGAGTATTTCTTCCACCATTTCCGGGAGCAATATTGTGAAGATGTATAAATTAGTATTGGTGGTACAAAGAGGCGTACGCTGTGTCTATGAATATAGAGATAATGCATGAATAGATCATACTGGGAAAAATATACCTGGTTTCATTTAAATAATGGATTGAATTGATATCTGAAAATATATAGGAAATCTTATATTGATATACAATCATTCATTCCAAAGAGTTATGCATCTAATGGTAATCTTAGAAGTTATGGTTTATAATGAAGGGTGTGTGAGTTTTGTTTCAAGAGTGATTACAGAAATAGAAAATAATGTGTTTGGAAAGAAGTCTCATGAGAAGACTAGTCAAGAAAGATGGAGGAATACATGTGTTCTGAAGCAGAAAGTGATTGAAAGTAAAACAAATGCATATAAACTTCCTAACTTGTGGATGAAATATATATCATATGATGTGCATAAACTGAAGAAATAGTAATGTAACAGTGTTCAATAAAAATGAACTTCAAAATACACATCATGTTTCATAGGAATCTACTTGCATTGATGTAAAACTAGGTCAGTAACTGTAGAATGGAAAATTGTAGAATAAATCCAATCTGGAATAGGAAATGCTCAGGATTTCACAACCTTGGATGTGGTGGACGAGTTTCCTAAAGTAAGGGACATTGTAAACACAACCCAAACATGGAGCTCTGCTGGCCTAAAGACTTCTTGAGAAACTGGCTCTGAGGTTGGGCACTTGAAATATATATTGTTGTCCAGAGCTATAGCTTCTTTTGTAGTGAGACCATCACTATGTGACCTGGAGGACATGGTATCTTATTTTATAATGAACATATGGCAGCAGTACTGAATTCCCTCTTTGTAGGTAAACTGTGGCCACTGGGGGCTAAGTATCTCCCCGTGTGGACTGTGAAGCCATTTGTTCATCCTCCGTTTTCATAGTGTTTCTTGCTGCTGCACTGGGAGTTTGGTGTTTGCTTCACGAAATACAAGGAGTTCAACGGGGACACAGTGCTGGTGGCTACCCCTACTTCCTGTGACACTTTCACATGTTAGAATGGTATATCAACCATAGGCACCCGGGAACGGCTTTCCACACAGGCCTTGTTTGGTCCTTCATATCTGCCTACATCTTCTCCAGGGATCATATCTGCATAGACCTTTGAGGTTCTCAGCAGGTGGAAGATCCCCTATATTCCTGTATTGTAAGACCAACTCTGTCCCGCTCTTCTGTAAAGTTAGATTGAGGAAACAGTGTATGGTTAGGATTAATAACTTGTTCAATTTGGGTTAGGAATCATTCTGAGGGATGAATAATGGTATTGGGAATCTGCTATATTTATAAGAACATACAGATGAAATATATGTATGAAAACAGAAATCTAGGTAAGATTTGAAGTGCAGAAGGAAATTGTGCCCTTGATTGGGATACTTAGCATTGAACTACCTTCAGCAGAGATTTCTTGGATAAATCAATATACAATGGCATAAGACTTTGTTCCTTGGATGATTAAATTTAGAAGGTAACATCAACTCCAAAAGGGATAGTCGGTAGGATTAGGAAGATAGTCGGTAGTTTTCGGAAGAAGTGTGAGTATAGAATTTGGAAAAAAAAAATTCTTTAACAACAGGGTTGCGATTAGAGAGTGAATGTCAATGTCAGCACATGTGAAGAGTCAGTCACAATGATGAACTAGGGAAAATATGTAGGAAAGCAAATATCAAGGAAGACAATAGAAATTAGGCAAAGTACAAAGTGAGTGTTAGGATTAGACATTTTTAACAGGATTGAGTTTGAATATATAATCTTAGGAAGAAACAAATATGTAGTCACCAAAGAATGACATTTGAGAGCATTAGGCAACCTGGACATGGATGTTTTTAGTAATCCATGTTCACTTTCCATTTAGGCTTTGTAAAATCATAAGTGTGACCTTTGCATTTTTGTCCAGAATATTACTGTGATAAAATGTATATGTAGATCAGGTGACATGAGTATTTCTTCCACCATTTCCAGGAGCAATATTGAAAAGATGTATAAATTAGTATTGGGGGTACAAACAGGTGTATGCTGTGTCTGTGAATATAGAGATAATGCATGAATAGACCATACTGTGAATAAATAATATAACTGGTTCCACTTTAAATAATTCATTGACTTGATATCTGAAATTATACAGGAAATCTAATTTTGAAATACAATCATTCATTCCAACCAGTTATACATCTAAAGGTAATATTAGGTTATGGTTTATCATGAAGGGTGTCTGAGATTTACTTCAAAAAGATTATGGAAATAGAAAATAATGTGTTTGAAAAGAAGTCTCAAAAAATTCCAGTCAAGAAACCTGGAGGGATACATGTGTTCTAAAGCAGGAAGGGATTGAAAGTGAACCAAATGCCTATAAATTTGTGAATTTGTGGATAAAATATATATGCTATGATGGGCTAAACGTGAAGAAATAGTAATGTACCAGTGTTGAATAGAAATGAAGTTCAAAATAGACATCATGTCCCATAGGAATCTACTTGCATTGATGTTAAACTGGGTCAGTTAATGGAGAAATGTTAGGATTTGTATGAACCATTCACTGAAGTCAGATTTCAGTAATGGGAAACAAATATGTGTTCCAGGTGGATGAATATTTCTGAGAATAATCTTCTAAAAAGTTGATTATAAATCCATATACATGAACATGAATGAATTTAGGGAGTGTATATAACACACATATATTTCATATATTAAAAATCCTGGAGAACGTGTGTGTATACACACACACACACACGCACAGACATTAAAAAGTAGCAATATATATGGCAATCGAATTTCATCATGAAATATATATAATCCACAGATCGAAAAATATTCATTTTGCTTAACATGGATTCATGTATAATGTTGTTCTACTAGGAAGCTGACATAGGTTTAATTTTCAGTTCCAACAGCGTTTACGAGGAATGATCTCTTCTCACAATTTTTATTGTCCAAGTCAGTCACCTCAAAAGAAATTATGTGTGATACCAGGTAGGATTCTATATGTGCGTATTAAAATACATGTGCTGAATAGGCTACAGAGTAAAGGAGACACAAAGTCACATATTTTTTACCTTTAAAAACACATGTAGAACTATTTCAATTAAAAATTGACTATTTTTATAACACCTACCCTTTATCATGCAAAAGGCAAGACCTAGTATACACCATGCCTCCTCTGAACTACTTGTATTTCTATTCTCTTTGGGTTATTTTTCTTCACCATATTAGGATTAATCGTCAAAGTCTAGTAGGGTATGGGTTAGTGTCAGGGATTCAGTGTTTCAAATGGAAAATAGGAAAATAAATCCAATGTGTACGCAAACATATGCTACACAAAAATCTTCCAACTCTCATCCAGAACAATTCCTTGTAATTACCTTCGACCCTAGTAAAACACAATTAGAGGAGAAGAGTTTGAAAATCTGTGAATTCATATGTGGAATGGTATATGCTCAGTAGTTCAAAAAATTGGAGGTGGTAAAGGAGTTTCTAAAAGTAAGGGAAAGGTTAAACCGTCCACACACATGAAGCTCTGCTGGCCTAAAGACTTCTTGAGAAAGTCCCTCTGAGGTTGGGCACTTGAAATATATTTTGTTGTAAGGAGCTTTAGCTTCCTTTGTAGTGAGACCATCAAAGGTGGGTCTGCATCTATGTGACCTGGAGGACATGGTTTCTTATTTTCCAATGAACATGAGACTGCAATGCTGAATTCTCTCTTCCTAAGTAAACTGTGGACACTGGGACCTAAGTGTCTCCCCGTGTGAACTGTGAAGCCATTTGGTCATCCTCCACTTTTCCTGGTGTCTCTTGCTGCTGAACTGGGAGTTTGGTATTTGCTTCACAAAATACAAAGAGTTCAACTGGGACACAGTGCTGGAGGGTGTTCTGTCACGTGTGTATGGTCAGGGTCTCCAGGAAAATGCACCATCCAATCTTCTCTCCCTCATAGTTTGCCCCCGTGTCCATAGCAACCTGATTCTGAACATGTACCTGAAACCACTCCATATAACAATTTGCCTTTACATATAAGGGTCTGCTGGCTGCACCTTGTGAGTCACAAGCCATTCTATATAAATGCCACATTTTTAATCCATTCATCTATTGAAGGGAATCTAGGTTTTTTCCACAGTCTTGCTATTGTGAATTGTGCTGCTATGAACATCGGTTTATCAGTATAACTGTAGCATACTCTTTTTAGGTCTTTAGGGAATAGACCGAGAAGGGGAATAGGTCAAATGGTGGTTCCATTCCCACCTTTCCAAGTAATCTCCATACTGCTTTCCAAATTGGCTACACCAATTTGCAGTCCCACCAGCAATGTACAGGCGTACCCTTTTCCCCACATCCTCGCCAGCACATGTTGTCTTTGACTTCATAATGGCTGCCGATTTTACTGCAGTGAGATGGTATCTTAGGGTGGGTTTGTTTTGCTTTTCTCTGACTGCTAGAGATGGTGAGCATTTTTTCATGTACTTATTGATTGATTGTATGTCCTCCTCTGAGAAGTGTCTATTCAGGTCATTGGCCCATTTGTTGATTGGGTTATTCGTTTTCTTCTTGTTTAATTTTTTTGAATTCTTTGTATACTCTGGATATTAGGGCTCTATCTGAAGTGTGAGAAGTAAAGATTTGTTCCAAGGATGTAGGCTCCCTATTTACCTCTCTTATTGTTTCTTTTGCTGAGAAAAATCTATTTAGTTTGAGTAAGTCCCATTTGTTGATTCTGGTTATTAACTCTTGTGCTATGGGTGTCCTATTGAAAAATTTGGAGCCCGACCCCACAGTATGTAGATCGTGGCAAAAGTTTTCTTCTACCAGATGCCGTGTCTCTGATTTGATATCAAACTCCTTGATCCATTTTGAGTTAACTCTTGAGCATGGCGAGAGGAGGGGATTCAGTTTTATTTTGTTACATATGGAATTCCAGTTTTCCAAGCACCATTTGTTGAAGATGCTATCCTTCCTCCATTGCATGCTTTTAGCCCCTTTATCAAATATAATATAGCTGTAGTTTTATGGATTGGTTTCTGTATCCTCTATTCTGTACCACTGGTTCACCCGCCTGTTTTGGTAACAGTACCATGCTCTTTTTGTTAATATTGATCTATAGTATAGTTTGACGTCTGGCATCGGTATACTGCCTGATTCACCCTTCCTGCTTAGAATTTTTTTTGCTATTTGGGTCTTTTATTTTTCCATATGAATTTCATAATTGTTTTATCTATTTCTACAAGAAATGCCCTTGGGAGTTTGATTGGCACTGCATTAAACCTATAGAGAACACTTGGTAATATCTTCATTTTGATGATGTTAGTTCTGCTTATCCATGAAAAGGGTATATTTTTTAATCTTCTAAAATCTTCTTCTATTTCTCTCTTTAGGGTTCTGTAGTTTTCATTGTATATGTCTTTCACCTCTTTAGTTAGGTTGATTCCCAAGTATTTATTTATTTTTTTGAGGATATTGTGAATGGAGTGATTGTCCTCATTTCCATTTAAGAGGATTTGTCCCTGATATACAGGAATGCCTTTGATTTATGCGTGGTGATTTAATATTCTGCCACTTTGCTGAATTCATTTATTAGCTCTAATAGTTTCTTTGTAGACCCTTTTGGGTCTGCTAGGTATAGAATCATGTCTTTTGCAAATATCTATAATTTAAGTTCTTCTTCTCCTATTTTTATGCCTTTAATTTCTTTAGTCTGTCTAATTACTCTGGCCAGTGTTTCGAGAACTATGTTGAACAGAAGGGGTGAGAGAAGACATCCCTGTCTTGCTCGAGAAGTAGAGGGAATGCCTTCAATTTTTCTCCATTCAGAATGATGCTAGCCTGAGACTTAGCATAGATTGCTTTTACAATATTGATGTATTTTCCTGTTATCCCTGGATTTTCTAGAGTTTTAAACGTAAAGCGATGCTGTAACTTGTCGAATGCTTTTTCCACATCTATCGAGATGATCATATGGTTCTTATTTTTAAGTCTATTCATGTGATGAATAACATTTATTGATTTCCGTATATTGTATCAGCCATGTATCCCAGGGATGAATCCTACTTGATCATGGTGCACATTTTATTTGATATGTTTTTGTGTCTGATTCGCCAGATTTTTTTTGAGGAATTTTGCATTTTTCCTGAAATAGCTTGAAAAGTATTGTTTTTTTTTTTTTTTTTTCCCTCGTTAAAGGTTTTGTAAAACTCTGCTCTATACCCATCTGGTCCTGGGGTTTTCTTAGTTGGTAGTCTTTTGATGGTTTCTTCTATTTCCTCAATTGATATTGGTCTATTTAGGTTGTCTATATCCTCCTGACTCAATCTGGGCAGATCATATGACTTAACAAATTTATCAATGCCTTCACTATATTCTATTTTATTGGAGTATAATAATTCAAAATAATTTCTGTTTATCTTCTGTATTTCTGAACTGTCTCTTGTTATATTGCCTTTTTCATCCTATATGCTAGTAATTTGAGTTCTCTCTCTTCTTCTCTTTGTTAGCATGGCTAAGGGTCTGTTGATTTTATTTATATTTTCAAAAAACCAACTATTAGTTTTGTTAATTTTTTCAATTTTTTCTTTTGTTTTGATTTCATTAATTTCATCTCTGATTTTAATTATTTCTTGCCTTCTACATCTTTTGGTGTTGCTTTGCTCTTCTTTTTCTAGGATTCTGAGATGAAGAATGAGATCATTCATTTGTTGTTTTTTTCTTTTTTTAAGGAATGAACTCCAAGCAATAAATTTTCCTCTTAGAACTGCTTCCAATGTGTCCCATAGATTCCGATATATTGTGTCTGTGTTTTCATTTATCTCTAAGAATTTTTTAATATCCTCCTTGGTGTCTTCTATAATCCATTAATCATTCAGTAACCTATTGTTCATTCTCCAAGTGATGAATGATTTTTCCTTTCTTCTTTTATCGTTGATTTTTAGTTTCATTCCATTATGATCAGATAAACTCCTTTATATTGTCTAAGAGTTGCCCTGTGACATTATATATGATCTATTTTTGAGAAAGATCCATGTTCTGCTGAGAAAAAAGTGTAACTGCTTGATGTTGTGTTGTATATTCTATATATGTCAATTAAGTCTAGGTTATTAATTGTGTTATTGAGTTCTATAGTTTCCTTATTCAACTTTTGTTTGGAAGATCTGTCCAGTGGTGAGAGAGGTGTGTTCAAGTCTCCCATGACCACTGTATTGTGGTCTATTAGACTCTTGAAATTGAGAAGAGATTGTTTGATGAACAAAGCTGCACCATTGTTTGGAGCATATATATTTATGATTGTTTTGTCTTGTTTGCGTATGGTTCCCTTGAGAAGTATGCAGTGTCCCTCTTTATCCCTTTTGATTAACTTTGGCTTGAAATCTATTTTACTTGATATGAGTATGGACACTCCTGCTTGTTTCCGAAGTTCATATGAGTGATATGATTTTTCCAACCTTTCACCTTCACTCTATGTATGTCTTATCCTATCAAATGCGTCTCCTGTAGGCAGCATTTTGTTGGTTCTTGTTTTGTGATCAATTCTACTAGCCTGTGCCTTTTAATTGGTGAGTTTAAGCCATTAAGATTTTTGGTTATTATTGAGATATGGGTTGCTCTCCCAGCCATATTTGTTTACTTATGTTACTAAGCATGGTTTGTTTTCCTCTTTGATTATTTTCCCCCATTAATGTCCTACCTTCCACTGTTGGTTTTCATTGTTATTTTCCATTTCCTCTTCCTGTAATGTTTTGCCGAGGATGTTTTGAAGAGATGGTTTTCTAGCTGCAAATTCTTTTCACGTTTGTTTATCGTGGAAGGTTTTAATTTCATCTTCCATCTGAAGCTGAATTTCGCTGGATACATGATTATTGGTTGGAACCCATTTTCTTTCAGTGTTTGAAATATGTTATTAAAGGATCTTCTAGATTTCAGAGTCTGTGTTGAAAGATCAGCTGTTATCCTGGTTGGTTTACCACTAAATATAATCTGCTTCCTTTCTCTTGTAGGTTTTAATATTCTCTCCTTATTCTGTATGTTGGGCATCTTCATTATAATGTATCTAGGTGTGGATCTCTTATGATTTTGCACATTTGGCGTCCTGTAGACTTTTAGGATTTGGGATTTTGTCTCATTCTTCAAGTCTGGGAAGTTTTCTCGTATTATTTTATTTAATAGATTGCTCATTCCTTTGGTTTGGACCACTATACCTTCCTGTATCCCAATGACTCTTATGTTTGCTCTCTTTATGTTATCCCATATTTCTTGGAGTTCTGCTCATGGTTTCTTAACAGTCTTGCTGAGCTGTATATGTTCTTTTCGAGTTAAAATACTTTGTCTTCGTTGTCTGATGTTCTATCTTCTAAGTATTCTGCTCCGATGGTAGTATTCTCAAATGAGTTTTTAAGATGGTTTATTGCTTCCTGCATTTCTAGGATTTCTGTTTGTGTGTTTTTTATAACCTCTATCTCCCTGTATAGTTGATCTTTGCTACTTGGATTTTTTTATGTAATTCATTGTTGATGTGATCTTTCATTGTCTGATTTTGCTGTCTAATGTCTTCCTTGAGATTCCAGATCATCTGAAGCATGTATATCCTGAAATCTTTATCTGACATTCCATCTGCTGCATCTATTACTTTTTCTAAAGTTGTGTTGACCTGCATTGCTTGTGGTCCTTTCTTTCCTTGTCTTTTCATACTACTCGCGTTACTTTCTGCTTGGTGAAACTGTTGTGTTTTTGAAATTTTCCCCCTATATATTTATATTGCTCTTGTATAGTGGAAAAGTCTCCATTGCAGGTGCGGTCGGCGGCTGTGCTGCTCCTCCAATTGGGGTGATCTGTCTACCATGCTGACCGGCCGCTGGGCCTGTTCTGCCGGTAGGTCGCACGTCTGCCTACCTTGCAGGCATTGGTGGCGGCTCTCTCTGCCCCTACTCCAATTGGGGTGACGTGACTACCACGCCAGTGGGTCGCTGGGCCTGTTCCGGGCACAGGCGGCGGCTCTGCTCTGCACCTCTGGCTTGATAACAAAATGAGAGAGACTCGGATGTTTGTGACTCACTTTCTTTACCAGGAGACCAACTGTTTCTGTCACCGCTGGTATCGATGAAGTTATCTCCTCCGCTGCTTTGTGATGACATCAGATCTCTGCCATGTTGGTATCCCATGTGAATGGCAGCATTTCATTCCCTTTGCCGGGTGACCAAAGCAACGGGTGAGTCCTGACTGGCCCTCACAAGCCTCGTCTCAATCCTGTAGCCACTGCCTATGAAGGCTCAGTTGGCATTTACCTCCACAGTATTCAGCAGAAGCCTCAGGTTATTTAGCCCTGGCCCAGAGCAGTTCCAGGACCCGGAATTCAGCCGCTCCGGGCTCGGTGTATATTCTGATAGGAGCAGGATCCAAGAAGCAATTTCCGTGGGTTCTTTAGCACTGACCCTGAGTAATTTGTCTGCAAGATAAAGGCGAATGGCAGCCTGAAATTGCGTGTTCTGTATCTGAATGAGCTGTGATCAGTCGAAAACAGGGATGGTGACGTCAGCTCTCCAAGATGGTGGCCGCTATCTTCCTCTGTGGTCTGACCAGTGTACAGAACCGAATTGGACAGCTTCTTTCCCCCTTTTCAAACACAGAATTTAGCACTGAGCACAGTGATTGCACAGCTGGCAGGAGCCCGCAAAATCCACAGGGCTGTATCTTTACGTTGATCTCTCGTCATTTCCCAGTGCGCATTGTAGACTCTAGCCGTGGGGCAATTTGCTGAATAAGCAGAGTGACCCTTCTTGCGGACAAATCGCTGGTGTTTGAGCCCCCTAGCTGGTCCTTGGGCAAGGGAAATCCTTCCTGTAGGTTTTGGAGCACACCAATTTTTCTGGAAATTCTTAACAAGATAGATTTTAGCCGTTCTAACTCGTCAATCTCAAGCAAAGTGACGCGGTACACGGGGGTGATGAACTCTCATCGCCGCCATCATATGATCCCCAGAAGTTAGTTTTCAGTACTAGGAAACAAACAGGTATTTCAGGTGGATGAATATTTCTGAGAACAATGTTGTGAAAATTGATTATAAATCCACATACATGAATATGAATGAATTTAGTTAGTGTATAATAAGACACATATATTTCATATTTTGAATAATCAGGAGAGTGAATATATATATATACACACACATATATATATATATATATATACACACACACACCTAAACACAGTCATTACAAAGTTGCATTATGTATGCCAATCGAAATTCACCATGAAATATATATCATCCACAGATCCAAAAATGTTGATTTTACTAAATATCGATTTATATTGTTCAACTAGAAAGCTCACCCATAGGTTGAATTTTCAGTTCTAACAGCATTTAGGAGAAGTGATCTCTTCTAACAATTTGTATTTGCCAAGTCAGTTACCTCACAAATATGTACGTGTGATACCATGTAGTATTATATATGTGCACATAAAAATGCATGTGCTGAATAGGCTACAGAGAAAGGGAGACAGGAATTCACATATTTGTTAACTTTAAAAACACATAGAGAACTTTTTCAACTACAAATTTACTAGATTTATAAAACCAACCCTTTATCATGCAAAAGGAAAGTACAACTATACACCATGCCTTTTCTGAACTGCTTGTATTTTTTTCTGTGTGGGTTATTTTTCTCCATCATATTAGGATTAGTAGTCAGAGTCTAGTAGGGTATGGGTTAGTGTCAAGGATTCAGTATTTCAAATTGAAAATAAGAAAATGAATTCAATATTTATGCAAATATGTGCTACACAAAAATCTTTCCACTCTCATCCAGAACAATGCCTTGACATTTCCTTCGCTTAAAGTAAGACACAATTAGAGGAGATGAGTTAGAAAACCTGTGAATACATACCTGGAATGGAATATACTCAGGAGTTCACAACCTTGGAGGTGGTATAGGAGTTTCCAAAAGTAAGGGACAGGGTAAACACTCCACAAATATGGAGCTCTGCTGGCCTAAAGACTGTTGAGAAACTGCCTCTGAGGTTCGGCACTTGAAATATACGTTGTTGTCAGGAGATTTAGCTTCCTTTCTAGTGAGACCATCATAACTGGGTCTGCATCTATGTGACCTGGAGGACATTGTTTCTTATTTCCCAACGAACATGAGGCAGCAGTGCTGAATTTTCTCTTTGTAGGTAAACTGTGGCCACTGGGGGCTAAGTGTCTCCTCATGTTTACTGTAAAGCCGTTTTTTCACCACTTTTTGTGGTGTTTCTTGCTGCTGCACTGGGAGTTTGGTATTTGTTTCATGAAATCAAAGGAGTTTCACTGGGACAAAGTGCTGGAGGGAGCTCTGTCACATGTGGTGGGTCAGGGTCTGCAGGAGAATGTACCAAAGCAAGCTTCTTTCCCACAGAGCTTGCCCCAATGACCATAGCAACCTGATTCTGAACATTGCCCTGAAACCTCTCCATATAACAAGATGCTTTTACATACAAGGGTCTGCTGGATGTAAAATGTCAGTCACAAGCCGTTTGGAAGCCAATGGCAGATAAACATGGCCTCACCACAGACTTCTTATCAGACACATGACCACCACTGCTCTAGGCCAACTACTCAGCAGGCTCCAACTTACTGGCATCTCTGTTCTACACCATTTTCATGAAATCAAGTCAATCAAGGCACTGTCTGGTATATTCATGATCAGCAACAGGAATCCAAAGGTTCTCCAGTGCCATCTGGTCATGGGAATTTCAAAAATTTCGTGGTATTTAACTAGCTATTTTTTAAAGATGAAGTTGGAGGCACTGTGGGTTTCAAATCATTCAGGAATCATTAAATGGTGAGGAAATTCATTTGAACGAAAGAAATGGAGAACTATCACAGGCAAGGCTTCCCAAAGAGTGGCCCAAAGGTCACATGAAGCCAGGCTCACTGAGGTCTACAATTTGAGCTCCATGTGTGTTTTTACTCTCAACTATGGCTGCCAAGTTTTTAACAATAAAATCGTGTGATATCCTGGATGAGATTACCTGTGCTCTGAGGAAAGCCACCCTGGGCCTAGATCTCGGTTTCCAAGGGCAAATCTCATGTGTTGCCTCCTAAATTCCCAACACAATTCATGTCAATACTTCTTCTAGATCCCCTACATTCCTGTATTGTAAGACCAACTCTGTTCCACAACTCAGTCTCTAAGGGGAATCACACCAGAGTTCATGCCCAGGTGGAACCAGACATCTCTTCCAACCGCCACACAAATTACCACAATTAAAAACAAAAGACTCCCACATGGCACTCCTCTTCTTCCATATAGACACTAATAATAACCTCTGGCTGGAGGTTTCCATGAGGGGCGCAGACAAACACAGTGTTCAAAATAAGCACCCTCGCACCTCATTTGTCACAAGTCAGGGTTGCCTGGACACCCTTCCTTTGAACACGGAATGATCATAGAGCCCTGCCTTTAATACTGCTAGACTATTCCAATTTGAGGCCTACTGACTGTGGGATTTAGATTCTTTATGTGAACTGGAGTCATGAGAAATCACAAGCACCTATGGGCTACACTCTGCAGGGCTTTGAAGAACTCATTTGATGCAAAGGATCCCTATTCTCACTTGATGGAGAGAGACGTCATCCACAATGAATGCTTTTTGGACATTTTGGATTTGGGTGCACACATGGGATCTTTCTTTAGATCCATTAGGTGCTGAGTATCTAAGCCACAGCCTCACACAGGGCCAGGTGGCCGATTCAGACACATCCCTTTCCAAAAAATTAAGCAAAGAGCCCCAGGTGATGCCCATTCATTTTCATTTTAAAGCTCTTTTCTTCAGGCTTCACAAAGGGGTGGCCTAATCAAAGACCTTCCTGTAATTCAGTGCAACAGAAGAAAAGGTATGCAAAAGGCCCAAAGCATGATTTCTCCACAGAGACTTTACTGGTCACATTGATATCTGAGTTTTCTGAGATGCTCCAATTCCCTTCAGCTATCCTGTACATGGACATGTCCCAGAGCTTGGAGGTGGTACATATCTTGGACACATAACCATGAGCCTATTATGGAGAGTGGCCAGAATTCAGGCAGAAAACAGGAACTTAGGAAGACAGTAGGTGTTGCCCATCCAGAAGCCAAGCCAAGTTCATTCATAAATTGGAAAGGATGAATGCTGGGAAGCTTTCTACTAGACAGAACACATCCATTGATGCATGCTCTTTCTAATGTCTTCATCCACGAACACAGTGGGATACCCAGACATAGAAACACACTCCTTGTCAAACGACTTTCTAGAAACCGTCCACTCCAAAATGAACAAATTGCCTTTCCTACCTATTCTAAGAAAATAATACAAGACCACAAACTCACACACAACCCACAAAGGCACCTCCTTCCCCCAAGTAGGTCTGTGACTATCCAGAGAGTCCTCTGACTGGTGGGCCATACTATGTTCCCAGAAATGGCCTGTTCTGTCTCAGATCTGGTCTCCTTGGCCAACTCTGTGAAGTTGTTTGGAGCCAGTGGTGAGCCATTCCATGGAGATGACTTTTTTCTCTCTCAGGTCCTTCATAGCTCCCTACATCTTCTCCAGGGATCATTTCTGTATGGACCTTTCAGAATCTTAGCAGGTGGAAGATCCGCTACATTCCTGTATTGTAAGACCAACTCTGTCCCTAATCTTCTGTAAAGTTAGATTGAGGGAACAGTGTATGGTTAGGAATCATTCTGCAGGAATGATTCGGAACCTGCAATATTTACAAGATTATATAGGTGAAATAAATATGAAAACAGAAATCTAGGAAAGATTTGAAGCCCAGTAGGACATTGGGCCCTTGATTGGGATACTTAGATTTGAATTATTTTCTGCAGAGATGTTTCAGATAAATTGATGTACAATGGCATAGAACCTTGTACGTTGGATGATGGAATGTTGAGGAGAACTTCTAGTCACAAAGGGATAGTCGGAATTATTAGAAAGATAGTCAGAGTTTTAGAAAGAAGAGTGAGTATAGGATTTGGACAAAAAGTTCTCTAGCAATTGGGTTTCGGATAGAGAGTGAATTTAAATGTGAGCACATGTGAAAAGTCAGTCACAATGATGAACTGGGGAAAATATGTCGGAAAGCAGATATCAATAGAGACATTAAGAAATCAGGAAAAGTATAAAGTGAATGATAGGATTAGATATTTTCACCAGGGCTGAGTTTGAATATATAATCTTTGGAAGAAACAAATATGTAGTCACCAATAGGATTATCATTTGAGAGCATTAGGCAACCTGGACATGGATGTTTTAGTAATCCATGTTCACTTTCCATTTAGGTTTGGTACAATGATAAGTGTGACCTTTGCTTTTTGTGTCCAGAATATTATTGAGATAAAATGTATATGTAGATCAGGTGACATGGGTATTTCTTCCACGTCTTTTGAGGACGTGTAAATTAGTATTGGGTGTACAAAGAGGTGTACCTGTGTCTATGAATATAGAGATAATTCGTGAATTGACCGTACTGTGAATAAATAATATAACTGATTCCACTTTAAATAATGGATTGAATTGATATCTGAAACTAAGTAAGAAATCTTATATTGATATACAACCATTCATTCCAACCAGTTATACATCTAATGGTAATATTAGGGTTATGTTTTATCGTGACGGGTGTGTGAGTTTTGCTTCAAATGTGATAATGGAAATTGAAAATAATGTGTTTGGAATGAAGTCTCATGAAAAGAGCAGTCAAGAAACATGGAGGAATACATGTGTTCACAAGCAGGAAGTGATTGAAAGTGAAACAAATGCCTATAAATTTGCAAAATTTGGATGAAACAGATATGCTATGATGTGCATAAACTGAAGAAATAGTAATGTACCAGTGTTGAATAAAAATGAACGTCAAAATGCACATAATGTCTCATAGGAGTCTACTTGCATTGATGTTCAACTGGGTCAGTTACTGTAGAAATATTAGGATATATTGGGGGATTTATAATACAATTTATTTTAGCACTAGCATGCCACAGAATGTAGATGAAAGATCAATGGATTTTTAGTTATAGCACTAATAATCTAACGTTTAGTGACTATTTTGGGTAGTCTAGAAATTACATAAGGCTATGTAACATAATTTTTTTATTTAACATTTATAAAAGCTTGGAATTTTGGTAATATTTCTACTTTTTAATTTTTTTTATTTTTTCAATTGTTGATTGACCTTCATTTTGTTTACTTGTATGCGGTGCTGAGAATAGAACCATGTGCCTCACACATGCTAGACAAGCATGTTACCACTGAGCCACAAATCCACCCCCTCCACTTTTATCTTAACATCATACACTCCTCTCCCTCTTCTTTACTCACTTTCTTCCTCATTTTCCCCCTTCTCTCCCTTTCTTTTTCGTTTCCCCTCCATAACTATTTTTCTCTCATGTCATTACAAACAGTAGTATGCTATGAAATTTAAATTTAAGACTTTTTTATAGTCATTCCTTTTTCTTGAGAAAATTTAAAAATTATAATCACCTGATAGATATATTACAATACATTTATTATAAATATGTATCTATATTCATGCATATGCATTACATATATTATATATATACATATATATTTAAAAGTACTTTGATTTTCCTGTTAGAAATAATATAGACCAAGTCTTTCTTAATTCTCAATTCTTTCATAATTAACATCTTATAGTGTAAATCAAATAAACATATTTAAGTAAACAGGTATCATTCTTATTTATCAATACTGATAATTTAAGGTTTTATATCACATTAAGCTGTAATATGGCATATTAACTCTTATGAATTAGAGAAATTTTATTTGAACAACCTATTATTTAAGGACCATATGCACTGACATTTTAAATGGCTTTCTTGTGATTTCAATTTCTATCAATTGTGTATTAATTGCCAAATACTTATTTTAGTACCTTTCATGTTCATAATTGATATAAAGTCAATTGTGTAATTCTTCTTGTAAGTAGTTACTTATTACAGTAGGGACATTATTAATAATACTACATGTTTATAAGGCAAATGGTACAAATTTATTTTCATGCAAAACTAAGAATAAATGCATGCTCTAAATGTTTGATTGTTGATACATTTAACAAAGAGCTTTTGATGAGTCTCTTCCCAAGTAAAACATAAAATGCAAAGATATAGTTGGGTTGTATGTCCAAATAAAGATAAGAAAAAATACACATTATCAGCTAGAAACTATTAAATAAAAGATGAAAAGAACAATCCAACACATTTTACCAATTTGTCATATGAGGTAGTATTCTGGAAGAATAGCCTAAGTCTAGACCTGGTCCATGACAAAATATTCACGAAAAAAATGAAATATGAAAAGTGTAGAAAATGCTATAAATTTTTCATGAAGTTAGGTGAATTATCCTTTAATCTCAATTTATTTGCATTTTCTGGTAATATAAATTTGTGATATTTACAACTACACAAAACAAAGTTTCTGCATAACAAAATGAGTGCATCTCAACCCATTTTTAGCTGATTTCTTTCCACTCAATTTTAAATCTTTATTTATTTATTTATTTTTATTGGTGGTTCAAAACATTACAATGCTCAAGATATATCATCTTTCATACATTTGACTCAATTGTGTTATGAACTCCCATATTTTTCTCCAAATACGAATTGCAGAATCATATCGGTTACACATTCAAATTTTTACATAATGGCATATTAGTGACTGTTGTATTCTGGTACCTTTCCTATCCCCTATTATCCACCCTCTCCTCCCCTTTCATCTTCCCTCTCTACTTCATCTGCTGTTGTTCAATTCTCTCCATTGTTTCCCCCCCACTTGCCCTCACAACATCTTATATGTAATTTTTTGTAACATTGAGGGTCTCCTACAATTTTCATAAGCTTTCCGTTCTCTCTCCCTTTCTCTGCTCCCCAATCATCTTTGTTTAATATAAATATTTTCCTCATGCTCTTCCTCCCTATTCTGTTCTTAGTTGCTCTCTTTATATCAGAGAAGACATTTGGCATTTGTTTTTTAAGGATTGGCTAGGTTCGCACAGCATAATCTGCTCTAATGCCATCCATTTCCCAGCAAATTCTATGACTTTGTCATTTTTTGTGCTGTGTAATACTCCATTGTCTATAGATGCCACATTTTTTTTATCCATTCATCTATTGAAGGGCATCTAGGTTGGTTCCACAGTGTAGCTATTGTGAATTGTGCCGCTGTGATTATTGATGTGGCAGTATCCCTATAGTACGCTCTTTTAAGATCCTCAGAGAATAGTCTGAGAAGGGCGACAGCTCGGTCAAATGGTGGTTCCATTCCCAGCTTTCCCAGAAATCTCCATACTGCTTTCCAAATTGGACTCACCAATTTGCAGTCCCACCAGCAGTGTACAAGTGTCCCCTTTTCCCCACATCCTCGCCAACACTTATTGTTGTTTGACTTCATAATGGCTGCTGATCTTACTGCAGTAAGATGGTATCTTAGGGTGTTTTTGATTTGCATTTCTCAGACTACTAGAGATGGTGAGCATTTTTTCATGTACTTGTTGATTGATTGTATGTCCTCCTCTGTGAAGTGTCTGTTTAGGTCGTTGGCCCATTTGTTGATTGGGTTATTTGTTATCTTATTGTTTATTTTTTTGAGTTCTTTGTATATTCTGGATATTAGGACCCTATCGGATGTGAGGGGTAAAAATTTGTTCCCAGGATGTAGGCTCTCTATTTACCTCTCGTATTGTTTCTCTTCTTGAGAAAAAACTTTTTAGTTTAAGTAAGTCCCATTTGTTTATTTTTGTTATTAACTCTTGGGCTATGGACGTCCTATTAAAGAATTTGTAGCCCGACCCCACAGTATGTAGATCATAGCCAACTTTTTCTTCTGTGAGACGCAGTGTCTCTGATTTGGTATCTAGCTCCTTGATCTATTTGGAGTTAACTTTTGTGCATCGCAAGAGAACGGGATTCAGTTTCATTATGTTGCATATGGATTTCTAATTTTCCCTGCACCATTTGTCGACGATGCTATCCTTCATTCATTGCATGTTTGTAGCCACTTTCAAATATAAGAAAATTGTAATTTTGTGGATTGGTTTCTGTGTCCTCTATTCTGTACCATTAGTCCACCTGCCTGTTTTGGTACCAGTACAACACTGTTTTTGTTAGTGTTGCTTTGTAGTACAGTTTGAACTCTGGTATTGCTATACCTCCAGATTCACACTTCCTGCTTTGAATTCCTTTTGGTATTCTGTGTCTTTTGTTTTTCCATATGAATTTCATGATTGCTTTATCATTTCTACAAGAAATGCCTTTGGGATTTTGATTGGCATTGCTTTAAACCTGTAGAGAACTTTGGGTAATTTTGCCATTTTGATGAATTTAGTTCTGCCTATCCATGAACAGGGTACATTTTTCCATATTCTAAGATCTTTTTCTATCTCTCTCTTTAGGGTTCTGTGGTTTTCACCTCTTTTGTTAGGTTGATTCCCAAGTATCTTATTTTCTTTGAGGATATTGTGAATGGAGTGGTTTTCCTCATTTCCATTTCAGAAGTTTTGTTGCTGATATACAGGAATGCCTTTGATTTATGCGTGTTGATTTTATATCCTGCCACTTTGCTGAATTCATTTATTAACTCTAGCAGTTTCTTTGTATACCCGTTTGGGTCTGTTAAATATATTACCATGTGATCCACAAATAGCGATAATTTAAGTTCTTCTTTCCCTATTTTTATGCCTTTAATTTCTTTTGTCTGTCTAATTGCTCTGGCTAGTATTTCAAGAACTAAATTTGAATAGAAGTGGTAATAGAGGGCATCCCTGTCTTGTTCCAGATTTTAGAGGGAATGCCTTCAATTTTCTCCATTTAGGATGATGCTAGCCTGAGGTTTAGCATATATAGCTTTTACAATGTTGAGGTAAGTTCCTGTTATCCCTAGTTTTTCTAGTGTTTTGAACATAAAGGGATGCTGAACTTTGTCGAATGTTTTTACTACATCTATCGAGATGATCATATGGTTCTTGTCTTTAAGTCTATTGATGTGGTGAATAGCATTTATTGGTTTCCTTATATTGAACCAGCCTTGCATTCCAGGGATGAATCCTACTTGATCATGGTGCACAACTATTTTGATATGCTTTTGTAATCGATTCACCCGGATTTTATTGAGAATTTTTGCATCCAAGTTCATTAGAGATATTGGTCTGTAGTTTTTTTTTTTTGAAGTGTCTTTGTCTGGTTTTGGGATCAGGGTGATTTTGGACTCCGAGAATGAATTTGGAAGAGCTCCTTATTTTTCTATTTCTTGATATAGCTTGAAAAGTATTGGTATTAATTCTTCTTTGAAGGTTTTGTTGAACTCTGCTGTATACCCATCAGGTCCAGGGCTTTTTTTGGTTGGTAGTCTTTTCATGGCTTCTTCTATTTTTTCCTTTGTTTTTGGTCTGTTTAAATTGTGTGTGTCTTCCTGACTGAATCTGGGCAGATCGTATGACTTAAGAAATTTATCGATATTTTGACTATCTTCTATTTTATTGGAATATACGGTTTCAAAATACATTCTAATTATCTTCTCTATTTGTGTAGTGTCTGTTGTGATATTGCCTTTTTCATTCCGTATGTTAGTAACTTGAGTTCTTTCTCTTCTTCTCTTCCTTAGCATGGCTAAGGGCCTGTAAATGTTTTTTTATTTTTTCAAAGAACCAACTTTTAGTTTTATCAATTTTTTCAATGTTTTTTTTGTTTCAATTTCGTTGATTTCTGCTCTAATTTTAATTATTTCTTATCTTCTACTACATTTGCTGTTGTTTTGCTCTTCGTTTTCTAGGTTATTGATGTGCAGTGTGAGTTTATTAATTTGTTGTTTTATTCTTTTTTTGAGGAAAGAACTCCAAGAAATGAATTTCCCTCTTAAAACTGTCTTCTTTGTGTCCCATAGATTCCAGTATGTTGTGACTGTATTGCCATTTGATTATAAGAATTTTTTTAACTCCTCCTTTATGTCTTCTGTAACCCATTGATCATTCAGTAGAATATTGTTCATTTTCCATGTGATGTAGGATTTTTCCTTCCTTCTTTTATCATTGATTTCCAGTTTCATTCTATTATGATCAGATATGGTGCATGGTATTATCTTCACGCCTTTATATTTACTAAGAGTTGCCCTATGGCATAATATATGGTCTATCTAGGAGTAGGATCCATATTCTGCTGAGAAGAAAGTGTATCCACTTGATGATGGTTGATATATTCTATATATGTCGGTGAAGTCTAAGTTATTGATTGTGCTATTGAATTCTATAGTTTCTTTATTCAGTTTTAGTCTAGAGGATCTGTCTAATGGCGAGAGCGGTGTGATGAAGTCACCCATAATTATTGTGTTGTAGTCTATTTGACTCTTGTACTTGAGGGGAGTTTGTTTTATGAGCTTTGCAGCTCAATTGTTTGGTGCATACCAATTGATAATTGTTATGTCTTGTTGGTGGATGGTTCCTTTTAACAGTATATAGTGTCCTACTTTATCCCTTTTGATTAACGTATTTTTGAAGTTGATTTTATACGATATGAGTATGGCCACTCCTGCTTGCTTCCGAGGGCCATGTGAGTGATATGATTTTTCCCAACCTTTCACTTTCAGCCTGTGTATGTCTTTACCTATCATATGAGTCTCCTGAAGGCAGCACATTGTTGGATTTATTTTTTGATCCAGGTTACTAGCCTATGTCTCTTGATTGGTGAGTTTAGGCCTTTCACGTTTAAGGTTACAATTGAAATATGATTTGTACTTCCAGCCATGTTTATTTATTTATTTATTTTAGTTTGGGTAATTTTTACTTTTTGGTTATTTTCCTACCCCTTTACTGAGATACCTCCCGCTGTTAGTTTGGGGCACTATTTTTCAATTCCTCTTCTTGTAGTATTTTGCTCAAAATGCTTTGCAGTGCTGGTGTTCTGGCTGCGAATTCTTTTAGCTTTTGTTTATCAGGAAAGACTTTATTTCCTTGTCAAATCTGAAGCTTAATTTTGTTGGATACAGTATTCTTGGTTGGAATCCATTATTTTTCAGTGTTTGAAATACATTTTTCCACGATCTTCTCACTTTCAATGTCTGTGATGGAAAATCATTTGTTAACCTAATTGGTTTACCCCTGAATGTTATCTGCCTACTTTCTCTCGTACCTTTTAATATTCTCTCCTTGTTCTGTATGTTGGCTATATTCATAATTATATGTCTTGGAGTTTTTCTCTTATGGTTTTGAAAGTTTGAGGTCCTGTAGGCTTCCAGGATATGGCAATCCATTCTATCTTTCATCTCTGGGAACTTTTCTAGAATTATTTCATTTAATATGATGTCCATTCATTTGGTTTAAATTTCTATGCCTTCTTCTATCCTGATGACTCCCAATTTTGTTTTTTTTTATGACATCCCACATCTCTTGAATAGATTGCTCATGGGATTTAAGCATCTTTTCTGTTGACTATATTTTTTTCAAGTTGACAAACTTTGTGTTCATTATCTGATGTTCTGACTTCTATTTGATCTAGTCTATTTGTAATATTCTTGTTTGAGTTTTTAATTTGGTTGATAGTTTCCTGCATTTCTAGAATTTCCAATTAATTTTTTATAAGATCTCTGTCTCCTGGTAAAGCTCGTTCTTTGCCATTTGAATTTGTTTGTTAAATTCATTTTCAAAATATACTTTTATTGCTTGGACTTGCTGCCTCATGTCTTCTCTAATATTCCTTTCCATCTGAGTTAGGTATGACGTAAGTTTTTTCCCTAACCCTGTTTCTGATGCTTCTAGGTCCTCCTGTAGTATTAAGTTGTCCTGCATTGTTTGAACACCATTTTTTCCCTTGTTTTTTCATGATGTTCACGTTACTTTCCAGCTCTATTTGATTGCTGTGTTTCTGCTCTCTTCTATTCACAGCCATCTTGCAATGTCAAAATATTAGGATTTTGATGCACCATTTACTAAAGACAGTTTTCAGTACTAGGAAAAAATATGTATTTCAGGTGGATGAATATTTCTGAGAATAATTTTTTAAAAAGTGGATTATAAATCCACATACATGGAAATGAATGAATTTAGGGAGTTCATAATAAGACACATATATTTCATATTTTGAAAAATCTGGATATATATATATATATATATATATATACACACACACACACAAACACACACACAGACATTAAAATCTAGTAATTTATATGCCAATCGATATTCATCATGAAATACATATCATCCCCAGACCCCAAAATATTCATTTTACTGAAGATGGATTTATGTATAATGTTGTTCAAATAGGAGGCTTACCCATAGGTTGAATTTTCAGTTCCAAATCAATTTAGGAGGAGTGATCTCTTTTCACAATTTGTATTTGTCAAGTCAGTCACCTCACAAAAATGTACGTGTGATACCAGGTAGGATTCTATATGTGCATATAAAAATACATGTGCTCAATAGGCTACAGAGAAAGGGAGACAGGAATTCACATATTTGTTAACTTTAAAAACACACGGAGAACTATTTCAACAAAAAATTGACTAGATTTATAACTCCTACCCTATATAATGCAAAAGGCAAGTCCAACTATACACCATTCCTCCTCTGAACTGCTTGTATTTCTATTCTGTTTGGGTTATTATTCTCCATCATATTACAATTAGTAGTCAGAGTCTTGTAGGGTAGGGGTTAGTGTCAAGGATTCAGTATTTCGAATGGAAAATTGGAAAATGAATCCAATGTGTATGCAAATATGTGCTACACAAAATCTTCCCACTCTCATCCAGAAGAACGGCTGGGCATTATTTTCGCCCCAAGTAAGACATAATTAGAGGAGAAGAGTTAGAAAATCTGGGAATACTTATCTGGAATGAAATATGCTAAGGCGTTCAGTACCTTGGAGGTGGTAGAGGAGTTTCCAAAAGTAAGGGACAGGGTAAACACACCACAAACGTGGAGCTCTGCTGGCCTAAAGACTTCTTGAGAAATTGCTTTGAGTTTGGGCACTTGAAAAATATGTTGTTATCAGGAGCTTTAGCTTCCTTTGTAGTGAGATCATCAAAGCTGGGTCTGCACCTATGTGACCTGTAGGACATGGTTTCTTATTTTCCAATGAACATGAGGCAGCAGTCCTGAATTTGATCTCTGTAGGTAAACTGTGGCCACTGGGGTCTAAGTGTCTCCCCGTGTGGACTGTGAAGCCATTTGTTCATCCTTCAATTTTTATGGTGTTTCTTGCTGCTGCAATGGGAGTTTGGTATATGCTTCACGAAATACAAGGAGTTCAACTGGGACACAGTGCAGGAGGGAGTTCTGTCACATGCGGTATTTCAGTTTCTGCAGGAGAATGCACCAACCATGCTTCTATATCACATAACTTGGCCCATTGACCATCGCAAATCGATTCTGAACATTGCCCTGAAACCTCTCCATATAACAAGACTCCTTTACTTAGAAGGGACTGCTGGCTGCATCATGTCAGTCACACGCCATTTGGAAGCCAATGGCAGATCCACATGGCCCCACTACACATGTTTTATCACACACCTGCCTACCACTGCTCTAGGTACACTAATCATTAGGCTCCAACTTATTGCATCTCTGTTCTAGACAATTTTCATGAAACCCAGTCAATCAAACCACTGTCTGGAACACTCCTGATTAGCAACAGGACATCCAAAGGTTTTCCAGTGCCACCTGGTCATGGGAATTTCAAAAATTTCATGTTATTTTTTTAGCCATATTTTAACAATGAAGGTGGAGGAACTGTGAGTTTCAATTCATTCCAGAACCATTAATGTTGACAAAGCTCACTTCAATGAAAGCTCTGGAAAAATCTCACAGGCAATGCTTTCCAAAGAATGGAAAAAAGGTCACATGAAGACAGGCCCATTGAGGTCTACAATGTGATGTCCATGTGTGTTTTGACTCTCAACTATGGCTGCCAAGTCTTTCAGAATAAAATCATGTGATATCTTGGCTGTGATTCCCAGTGCTCTGTTGAAAGCAACCCTGGGCCTAGATCTCAGTTCACAAGGGCGACTCTCATGCGTGGCCTCCTAAAATCCCAACACAATTAATGGCAATACTTTTCTGAGGTCAGTTCCAGAACTCAGTCTCTAAGGGGAAAAACACCAAAGTTCATGTCAAGGTGGACCCAGTTATCTCTTTCAACCACCACACAAACAACCACTATTAAAATCAAAACACTACCACATGGCCCTCATGTTCTTTCATATAGACACTCATCATAACGTCTCGCTGGAAATTTCCATGAGGGGTGAAGCCCAAGACAGTCTCCTAAATAATCTCTCTGGCCCCTTATTTGCCTAAATTCAGCGTGGCCTGGACACCAGTCCTGTGAACTAGGAGTGTTGACATAGGCCTGCTGTTAATACTTCTATGCTTCTCCAATTTGAGGCCTACTGACTGTGCAGTTTAGATTCTTTATGTGAATTGGAGTCATGGGAAAACTCAAGCACTTATGTGCTAGCCTCTGTAGGGCTTTGAAGAAATCATTTGACCCAATGGATCCCTATTCTAACTTGATGGAGGTCAGGAACCTCACAGAGAAAGGGGAGAGACTTCATCCACAATAACTGCACTTTTGGCCATTTTTGTTTTGGATGCACACATGTGATGTTTCTTTAGATCCTTCAGGTGATGAGAATCTAAGCCACGGCCTCACACAGAGCCAAGAGGCTGATTCAGACACTTAAATTTCCAAAGGAATTAAGCAAAGATCCACAGGTGATGTCCATTCATTTCCATTTGAACCTGTTTTTTTCAGGCTTCACAATCGAGTGTCTTGAGGCAAAGATCTTTCTGACATTCAGGGCAACAGAACAATATGTAAGCAAAAGGACCAAAGCATTGTTTCTCCACTGAGACTATCATGGTCACACATATATCTGAGTTTTTTGAGATGCTCGCCATTCCCTTCAGCTACCCCAGTACATGGCCATGTCACAGGCCTTGGAACTGGTACATATCTTGGACACAAAACCATGAGCCTATTCTGGAGAGTAGCCAGAATTCAGGAAGAATGCAGGAATTTTGGAAGACAGCACGTGTTGCCCATCGATAAGGCAAGCCAAAATCCCTTCATAAATTTGGCAGGATGAATGCTGGGAAGCTTTCTACTAGACAGGACACAACAATTGATGCATTCTGTTTTCTAATGTCTAAAACCATGGACACAGTGGGATACATAGACATAGAAACACTGGCCTTGTCAATCGACTTACTATAAACATTTCACTCCAAACCAAACAAACCGCCTTTCCTACCTATTCTCAGAACATGAGACAAAACCACAAACCCACACCCACAACCACAGAGGCACCACCTTCCACAAAGTAGGTCAGTGACTATCCAGAGTGTCCTCTGACTGGTGGGCCAACTTATGTTCCCCGGAAATTGCCTATTCTCTCTCAGTTCTGGTCTCTTTAACCAACTCTGTGAACTTGTCAGGAGCCAGCGGTGAGCCACTATCTGCTTTCTCAGGAAAGGCCCCACTTCTGAGCTTTCATGGCAGTTTGCCATCCTCATATCTGTAGGTACCATGAAAGACTTACTCTGTCCTTGGTAAATCCAAACAAGTGAGCCCACTGAGACTGGGACTGGGACAGGCTCTTGGTGCCTTGCTTCTTGGATCCCAAGTTCTGAGAGTTCCATCACCAAGGAAGTGAGGTGAGGTCACTTCCTTCAGGAACTGAATGAGGTCACTGCCTTGGCAACCACTTTGTCCTAACAGTTGTTTCCAAGGGTCCCATGCGATCGAGGCTGCTCCTACTTTTTGTGACACTTTCACAAGTTAGAATGGTATATCAACCATAGGCACCCGGGAACAGCTCTCCAAACAGGACTGTTTGGGTCCATCTTCTCTACCTTAAGAACAGAGAGGCTGATTCAGACACAACCCTTCATCCTGACAAGGTTGTTTGCAATGGAAGATGACGATTGCTCTCTCAGGTCCTTCATGGCTGCCTACATCTTCTCCAGAGATCACTTCTTCATGGACCTTTGAGTTTTACAACAGGTGGAAGATTCCCTACATTCTTGTATTGTAAGACCAACTCGGTTTCTGCTCTTCTGTAAAGTTAGATTGAGGGAACAGTGTATGGTTAGGGTTAATAACAGGTTCGATTTGGGTTAGGAATTATTCTAATTGATGAATAATTGTATTGGGAACCTGTGATATTTATAAGAATTTATTGGTGAAATATAAGTATGAAAACAAAAATCTAGGTAAGATTTGAAGCCCAGAAGGGCATTGCGCTATTGATTGGGATACTTAGCTTTGAAATACGTTCTGCACAGGTGTTTCAGATAAATCGATTATCAATTGCATAGGACCTTGTACCTTGGATGATTGAATGTAGAAGTGAACATCCACTAGAAAAGTGATAGTCGGAAGGATTAGGAAGATATTCGATAAGTTTCAGAGGAAGACTGAGTACAGGATTTGGACCAAAAGTTTTTTAGCAATAGGGTATCGGGTAGAGAGTGAATGTAAATGTCAGCACATGTGAAGAGTCAGTCGCAATGATGAACTGGGGAAAATATTTATGAAAACAGACATCAATAGAGACATTAGGAAATCAGGCAAAGTATAAATTGAGTGATAGGATTAGACATTTGCAACAGGGTTGAGGTTCAATAGATAGTCTTAGGAAGAAACAAATATGTAGTGACCAATAGGATTGACATTTGAGACCATTAGGCACACTGGACATGAATGTTTTTAGTAATCTATGCTCACTTTCCATTTAGGCTTTGATTCAATTATAAGTGTGACCTCTTCTTTTTGTGTCCAAAATATTACTGTGATAAAATGTATATGTAGATCAGGTGACATGAGAATTTCTTCCACCATTTCTGGGAGCAACATTTTGAAGATGAAAAAATTAGTATTTCGGTTACAAATAGATTTACTCTGTGTCAATGAATATAGAGATAATTCATGGATAGAACATACTGTGAATAAATATTATAACTTGTTCCAACTTTAAATATTGGATTGAATTGATATCTGAAAATAAACAGGAAATTGTATATTTATATGCAATCATTCATTCCAACCAAATATACATCTAATGGTAATATTAGGGTTATGGTTTATCATGAAGAGTGTGTGAGTTTTGCTTCTAAATGATTATGGAAATCGAAAAAAATGCGTTTTGAAAGAAGTCTCATGAAAAAACACTCAAGTAACCTGGAGTAATACATGTGTTGTGAATCAGGAAATGATTGAAAGTGAATAAAAATCCTATAAATTATTGAAGTTGTTGATGAAATATGTATCCTATGATGTGTATAAACTGAACAAAGAGTAATATACCAGTGTTGAATAAAATGAACTTCAAAATAGACATCATATCCAAGAGGAATCTACTTGCACTGATGTTAAACTGGATCAGTTACTGTAAAGTATTAGGATTGTATGCACCATTCACTGAAGTTAGTTTTCAGTACTAGGAAACAAATATGTAATTCAGGTGGATGAATATTTCTGAGAATAATATTGTGAAAAGTTCATTATAAATCCACATACATGAACATAAATAAATTTAGGTAGTATATGGAAGACACATGTATTTCATATTTTGAAAAAATTTGGAGAGTGTATATATATATATATATATATATATATATATATATATATATATATACACACACACACACACACACACACACAACACACACACACAGACAATAAAATTTAGCAATATATATGCCAATCAAAATTCATCATGGAATATATATCATCCACAGATGCAAAAATATTTATTTTACTGAACATGGATTTATGTATAATGTTGTTCTACTAGGAGGCTCACCCATAGGTTTAATTTTCTGTTCCAACAGCGTTTAGGAGGAGTGATCTTTTTTCACAATTTGTATCTTCCAAGTCAGCCACCTCACAAGAATATACGTGTGATACCAGGTAGGATTCTATATGTGCATATAAAATTACATGTGCTGAATAGGCTACAGAGAAAGGGAGACAGGTATTCACATATTTGTTGACTTTAAAAACACATGGAGAACTATTTCAATTAAAAATTTACTAGATTTATAACACCTACCCGATGTCATGCAAAAGGCAAGTGCAAATATACACCATGCCTCCTCTGAACTGCTTGTATTTCTATTCTGTTTGGGTTATTTTTCTCCATCATATTAGGATTTGTAATCAGAGTCTAGGAGGGTATGGGTTAGTGTCAGGTGACCCGGCTGGCAGGACATATCAACTTGGGCGTCGATCCTAGTTGAGGAGGAATGAAGGGACAAGAGACACGAGAGATGACAGCAAGACAGGAGTTCTGATCATGCTGCAAACTTTTATTGTTCTCAGAGGGTATTTATATGCTGCGGATGGGAAAGCTCTCTTTTCGGCAGTTGCTGGATGTCTTCACAGGGTGAGATAACCTCAGGATGTTTCAGGAAGACAGATGGTAGCCGGATGTCTAAAGGAAATAGATGGCTGCAGGATGTCTCCCAGGCAGGTTGTGTCCCAGGGGGATGTTTCTTGTGTCAGTCTATTCTTTGAAGGAGAACTTTCTTCTAGCCCCTGACATCTCCTCCTTTCTTATATAAAATATTCGACCATACCTTACAGGCCATGTATTTAGGGGGTGATAGTGGCTCTGTTTCTCTAGGATGCCTTGGAATATCTCCTGAACCTAGCGAGCATCTTTACTAGGAGATTTCGTGTTGGCTTTGGCATGTTTTTGGAGAAGACGTCTTTGAGGGGGTAGCATGCCAACTGCCATGCACCAGAGCGTGCCACTCAGAATTCTTGTGTTTTGGGATCCGTGGATCCATCCTCCTGCAGTCCTTCCTGCACCCTCCGATATTATGGCCTAACGTCCTCATTCTAAGGGTGTGTCCTCCCCTAAGCGGAGGGGCCCATGGATGACAAACCCTTATTGGAAGGGCAGAAGATGGTTGGTCAGAGCTGTTACTTATAGTTTTATGTAAGAAAGAGGGATCTGTGGGGATGTAAACTTAATAAGCCTGTGAGAAGGGTAGATCATTTTTTTGAATGTTGGCAGTGCTTTCTTCCATCTCCAGACGATGATAGTGGACCTGTATGGGCTTAGAGGCCAAAATATTAATCTGTTCTTTAATAAATTGTACCAGCCTGTTTATAATGCAGGGTCCGATGGACACCATTAAAAGTAAACCCAACAAAGGGCCTAATAGGGGAAGAAGGTAGGGTAGAAATCCATTATGCCCAGTCCAGAGGGGATTTTCAAATAATTCCTTTTGTCTCTTTTCGAGATCTTTTTGAATCTGCTTAATTTTAGTGTGTAATATGCCTGATTTATTGGCATAAAAGTATCATCATTCCCCTAAGGCCAAGCAAATACCTCCCTTGTTAGCTCTCAGCAAATCTAAGCCTCGTCTGTTTTGAAGGAACACTTCTGCCAGGGAGTCTATTTGGTCCTGCAAATCTTTAATGGTTCCTGATAGAGTTTGTACATAATTTATAAGTTGTTGAGACAGGCGATGGTAAGAGTGTATAGCCGTGCCTAAGCCACTGTACCTGTGCCCACGGCAGCTGTTATTCCAAGGCTGGCAATGAGTAGTAAGTCCTGTATTGCCCACCTATGTCTTTTCACTAAGGTGTCTTGGCTACAAATGGGTAGAGGTTTATCTCCTGGGATAATAGTTATATCAGGTAGTAATAAGGCAAGAACACAACCAATGGTCCAATTCGCTGGAAGCCTGGAAAGGCTGAGTTTCCTCCACACATAAAAACTGTGCCATTGGGGGGACAAAAAGATGCGGTGGGTGAGAAATAATTTTATACTGTTGAGCAATTTCCAATGGAAGTAAGTCCAACATCAATATCATAGGTATTATTCTGCATCGCGCCTAAAAGACATAATGTAAAAGTGCCTAGAGGCTGTACTTTAAAAGGAAATACGGGTTGGCATGTATTATCATTTTCCATGATAGAACTAATAGGAACTGCCATAGACATGATTGCCCCTGTTGTCATGCAGAGCCAGCAATCACCAGCAAGGGTGGGGTTCGAATTATTAAGCTAGGAGAATGTAGTTTCCAAAATATCTAATGTATTGGTATCTAAACCTGGGAACTGGAATTTAGGCTACATTAAGGGATGATATGTGAGCTCAGGGATTTGGGGTTTCAAAAGTATGATTATCTGAGCATGCTTGACAGCATAAGTGGGTCCTTCACCATCAGAGACCCCTGTAGGGGCCTTAATGGGCCAGCAGGAAGGTTTTCTGACAGTGCCTTGGCACCCAGCTGACTGTAGCTTGCTCTATTTGCCATCTCCTCCCTGGTCAAAGAGAACGGGGGTATAATGAATAGTGGTCCCCCCTGCTGCATGAGTTTTATTTAGGGAGGCTTCAAAAAATTGTTCTCCCTGTTTGTTAACACAAATTGAAGCTGACGCATAACAAGAGACATGCATCGCCTGGGTATGCGTACAAGTTGCAGAACAATTTTGGAGAGCTTTACTTGTACTAGGGGGAATAATATTTGGCTTGTTAACACATACCCATTTAGGCTGATGAACTCCTCCGAGATTATTGTCAACCTCGGCACGGAGGTAAGCCACCTTAGTCATGCAGTCAGAAGTCTGGGTCCAACTAGTGGGAGCCTCAGTCCAAGATCCTCCCTTGCATTTGCGGGGGGGGGGGCACAAAGGTACTCCATCATGTTGGAAGGTGGAGGGCCAAGGCCTCCGTGTTCAAACCTGTTCAGCAGAAGTGCCTTAAGCAGGATCCTCGCACAGATTGTTGGCTGTATCTGAAAAGGAGGAAAATTTGTCCTCAGGGGGACGGCCTTCGTCCCTGGGTTGAGGTAAGTCATTAACCTGTTTAACCAGGCATTCTGGTAACCATCTTGGGGATGCTTGCTCTTGGTCCAAAACACAAGCTGAGCCTCATCCCCAGATGAGGATAGGATCTGGGCGTTTCCATTTATTTGTAATGGGATTGCACCACATAACAGGTGTGCGAACAGAATTGGACCAGGGATGCCAGTGTCTGTCTGCGGCCAAATGGCCTTCACTGTCTAGGGTAAGAAAAATAAGGGCCAATAATGCATGGTTAAGGCGATCCCTGGGAGTGGTAAATACAAGGGCGGAAGCCTTAAGGCGGGATTGCCCAGTCTTTAAGGTAAGCTGGGCAAGTTTCACATGCCTTGGCCCTGAGGGTTGTATGGAATTCCAGTAGTATGACAAATTTGCAAGGTTGCACAAAACTGTTTAAACTTGGCACTGGTATATGCAGGACAATTATCTGTTTTAATATGTATTGGTTTACCCATTACGGAAAAGGCTGAAACAAGATGAGAAAGGACATCTTTGGTAGCCTCTCCAGAATGTGGTGATGCAAAAATAAAGCCGCTGAAGGTATCTATAGAAACTTGTATATATTTGGTTTTTCCAAATTCAGGAAAATGAGTAACATCCATTTGCTAAACCTGATTGGGCAGTAATACTCGGGGGTTAACTCCCAAGTGTTGAATGGGGAGGGAGACAGTGCAACCAGGGCATGCGTTCACTATTTCTCATGCCTGTTGCCTGGTAATTTTACAAAGTAATCGAAGGCTCTGGGAATTTATATGGTGAATATTATGTAACTCCATGGCCTTTTGAATGGAGCCAACAAAAATTGGAAAGATGGAACGACTTGCTGCATCAGCTTGGGCATTACCTTGTGTTAGAGGGCTCGGAAGATCAGAGTGTGACATGATGTGTCCTAAGGAAAATGGATGTTTTCTGGCCTGAATTAGCTGCTGAAGCTGGTGAAACAGAAAGGGGGAATTGGTAGAAGCCTTAATGGTGGGTGAAATCTCCAGCAGGGGCACAGAATGAGCAATGTAGGCACTGTCTGTATAAATGTTAACAGGATTATCAAAAAATGTTATAAAAACTTGTGTTATGGCAAACAATTCCACAAACTGTGCTGACTGATACACAGTATCAAAGGTGGTAGGCTTGTTATTGACAACAAAGACAGCACGGCCATTACTGGAACCGTCTGTAAAGACAGTTAGGGCTTGAGGAATGGGAGCCTTTTGAGTAATTTTGGGAAAAATAAATGGATGTAACTGGACAAAATTTAAAAGGGGGTCATTGGGGAGGTGGTTATGAATTCTTCCCAAAAAGCCTGAAAGGGCAATACCCCATTCATCCCTGTCTGTAGTAAAAATTGGGTTTGGTCCTTAGTATATGAGATTAAAATATTATCAGGGTCTTTGCCAAAATGTTGTCAAGAAAGCAAACGACCTTTAATAATAATAGAAGCTACCTGAGCAAGATAAACGGTAATAACCTTGGAGGATGTGGTGGGTAATAGGAGCCAAAGCAAGGGGCAGCCTTTATTTTTAAAATGTGGATCTTGCTGCCAAAATATTCCTGTGGGTGTATGAGGTGTGTGGAAAATAACCAGAACCAGAGGAAGGTTATAAGAAATTTGTGTAACAAACTGTTGGGCAATGGCTTCTGTGGCTTGGTTGAATGAATGTCATGCATCGGGAGTAAGCTTTTGAGGGGAGGAGGGGTGGGAATCACCTCTCAAAATATCATTAAGGGGCAAAAGTACACATGTGGGTAATTTTAAATATGTTCTTAGAAATTGAATATCCCCCCGTAATATTTGAAAATCATTAAGGGTGTGAAGATAGTGCACACATAGTTGTATTTTAGGAATTTGTATCTGATTATCTTGAAGTTTAAGACCCAAATAGGTATAAGGGTCCTGTGTTTGAACCTTATCAGGATCTATCTGTAGTCCCAAGGTAGTGAGGGTTTTGTCAAAGTCCAAGTAACAATTATTAAGGTCATGGGTATTAGTTGCAGCAATTAACAAATCATCCATATAATGTAAAAAAAAATTGTGGCCATCGCTCTCTCACAAGGTCTACTGCTTGAGCAACATATTTTTGGCAAAGCCTAGGGCTGTTGGCCATACCTTGTGGAAGAACCTTCCATTGAAATCTCTGCATAGGGCCCTAAAAATTAATGCGAGCGAGACTAAAGGCAAAATAGCGTCTACCCTCAGGATGTAAAGGAATGGTAAAAAAGCAATCTTTTAAGTCAATAATCATTTTACAATAGTTTTTGGGAATCGTCACTGGTGTGGGAATGCCTGACTGTAGTGCTCCCATCGGGCGCATAACTTTATTAATGGCTCACAAATATTGTAAAAGGCGCCACTTGCCTGATTTTTTCTTGATAATAAAAATAGGAGTCATCCATGGTGAGGTTGAGGGCTTTACATGGCCGGCTGCCAGCTGTTCCTGCACTAACATGGAGGTAGCCTCCAATTTTTCTTGGGTAAGGGGCCACTGATCCACCCAAACAGGAGTCTGAGTCTCCCAAATAATTTTATCTGCATGGGGTACAGGAGGGTCAGGGACCGACACTAAAAATCCGAAAACACAAGTCCATATGTATTTATTTTTTGTATGGGTTGTATAGGCTCCACCAGTCCTTGTTTCAGTCTCCCCAGGCCTGCACTAGGAAAAAAAATTCATACGAAGCATTTGATGAGTCACCATGGAATTGGGACTGGCAAGAATAACTGCCAATGACTCAAAATATCTCGGCCCTATATGTTAACAGGGAGGTCAGGATCAACGAAAGGAGTGAAGGTTGACTTATTACCCTCTTTATCAGTCCAGCTAATAGACCTAGAGCTGACCAGAGAATTTTTTGATTTTCCCATCCCTTTAAGGTCAGTCAAGGATGGAGTGAGGGGCCAACCTGATGGCTAGTATTTTTGAGAAATAATTGTGGCATCAGCTCCAATATCTAGAACTCCTTGGAATTCCTTTCCTTCAGTAAGTAAGGTAAGGGTGGGTCTATTGTGAGAAATGGGCTGAACCCAATACACATCAGAGGAGCCCCAAGAGGTAGTCCCCCGAGGTAGGTTTGGGTGGTGGAAATGCCTCCTGAATCCAAGGGAAGGAGTATTAATTGTGCAAGTCTTGTTCCTGCTGGGATGGCGGCAACTCCATTAATAGCAGTGGGCAGTATTTTTATTTCTCCAGTGAAATCATTATCATTAATGCCAGGGAAGACCTGAACATCGTGTATGGTAGTAGAGGCTCTTCCAAGAATAAGGGCACACGTATGAGATGGAGGGGGACCCATTATTTTAGTGGGTATTATCTGGGGCCCTTGCATTGAGTCTAATATTGTATCTGTGGTGGCACAGAGGTCCAATCCTGCACTGCCTGGGGTGGCTAGTTGGAGGGAGGCAATTGTGGAGAAGGATTTTGAGGTAGGTTGGGAGTTTGGAAGGGAACAAACCTTATTGCCCCTGTCTTTGTCCTGGGGGATGTTGTGGCCAGTGGCTCGCCCTGAAGGGAGTTTCCGGAGAAGCAGGAAGAAATAAGCTGTCTGAGGGCATTTGTCTTAGATCTACACTCACTGGCCCAGTGATGACCTTTACCACATCTATGGAAAAGGGTAGCTGGGGGGGGTTAAGCCCCAGTTTGAGGAGACGCCATTCCTAGGATTTGTTTGCCTGTCGGACACTCACGTGCAAAATGGCCAGGTTGTTTACAAGTAAAGCAAGTACGTAAGCCAGGATTGTGAAAGGCCTTGGTAAAGGCGGCCCCTAAAACAAGACCCATGGCATGGGCTGCACCCACGACTGCACAGAGTCTAATAAAGTCAGAAAGTTTCCCTTTATCCTTATGTGGTCGAAGAATATCCTGACATGCTGGGTTGGCATTTTCAAAGGCAAGATGTTTTACAAGGGTGCTTTCACATTCGCTTGGTCCATGCAAGCATTCCACAGCTAGATTAAGCCGGGGAACAAAGTACCTATAAGGCTCATCGGGCACTTGTCGAATTTTTGCCCGGGAATTGGTAGCCGAGGCCTTTTGAGGGAGGTGTCACCAAGCAGGTATGCCAGCCATCTGAGTCTGCGCCAAGAGTCCAGGAGGGAAACGTGCCTGTTATTTTTAGTGTCAAAAGGCTCATTGCCCACTAGCTTAACTTAAGTCCCAGATTCAGAGTAGGCCTTAGTTAAAATTTTTTGAGCAGTTTCCCGACATTGCTCTTTGAAATCTGCATTCCAAAACAGAAAGTCTCCGGCACTGAGGGTAGTTTGGTCTAAAAATTTCCAATCATTGGGAGTAAGCCATTGTGCGCTGTGGCTTTCTAATAAAGCCAACGTGTCGGGCACAGTGGGGCCATAGTGAGCACAAGCCTTTTTAAGTTTTTCAAGAAAACATAGGCTTAATTTTTTGTAGACTCTGGGTTCCTTCCTGCCTAGGAGTGAACTCCTCATCCTCTGAGTCCTGATCTCCTTGATCCATTTCCCCCGCTTCATCCTCTTGTTCCGCGTCTAAGTCTGTGACCTCAGCCTGGGCAGGCTTATCTATCTGACTGGTGGTGACTGGGAAGGTGAGAACAGGCCGATGGAGCAGTTTCGCCTTTGTATTAGACCACTGTGGGCAGGCTTGCGTTTACTCCGTAGCTAAGGCCAATGAATAGAGCTCAGAGTCAAGGGATCTTAATTCTTTTAAAAGTTGGATCTGTTCCCGTTTATGTTGGAAAGACGCTGGCAAGGGAGCGAGGTTAGGCAGGGGAAGCGGGGAAAAATATCTGGGGGGGGGCACTTGGCCCCTGAAGGGCCAGAACACAAAAGGCAGGAGGGATATAGGAGGGAGGTGGATGTGTAAATCCTATGGGCTGTGGCAGGGTCCTGAGACGTGGCGGGTCTTCTGAATGGTAGATAGCTGCTTCCTTCTCCAAGATAGCCTCCTCCCCAGGCGTCAAAGTGTCTCTGGGATTTAAAACTGGATAAAGACATTTTTTAATCATTGGAGCCTAATTCATTAGGGTCGTATTTTGAGGGGGACCTGGAAGGTTCCCAGGGTCCTGGGGAGACTGAGAAGCGTCTATGTGTATACTAATGATGGGCATACAGAGGGGGGACAAGAGGTCTTTTGCATAGTCTCTTCCCCAATCCTGACAAGTTGTAAGGTACCATTGTCAAAGGGTGAACTTTTAAGAATTTCATTAATTAAGTTCCAGTAAGAAAAGGTGGGAACTGGCATTTTTTCTGGGCCAAAGAGTTCATAATAATCTTTTAAACAGTCTCCTACTCTAAGCCATTTTTGCCATCAATGGTCCCTTCAAGAGGAAACCATCGACACAATTCTCCTATTTATGAAAAGAAAAATTTTAAGTCCTTTTTCTTAAAACGTGCCCTCCATGTCTTGAAGGACTCCTTGAGGCCTGACAAAAACAAATCACGTGACGAAACAGCTTGTCACATGGTGGGTCACTCACCGTGCATCATCCCCACCCTCCTCCTGTATCTGTCTCTCAGTGGTGTCTGCTGAGGCGATCGCGAGCTCCGCTTGACCAAGTCTTCCAGGAGGACGGGGTTCCCCCTCAGTCAAAGGCTTGAGCCTCAGTCAGTGGGTGCCAGATGTCCCGGCCGGCAGGACACATCAATGTGGGCAGCGAACTGAGATGGGGAGGAATGAAGGGACAAGAGACACGAGAGATGACAGCAACACAGGAGTTCTGATCAAGCTGCAAAATTTTATTGTTCACACAGGGGTATTTATATGATGGATTTGGGAAAGCCCTCTTATCAGCAGTTCCTGGATGTCTTCACAAGGTGAGATAACTTCAGGATGTTTCAGGAAGAAAGATGGCCACAGGATGTCTCATGGACACAGATGGCTACAGGATGTCTTCCAGACACGATGTCTCCTGGGGGCTGTTTCTTGTAAGTGTCAGGCTGTTCTTTGAAGAAGAATTCCTTCTACCCCTGACAGTCAGGGATTCAGTATTTCGAATGGAAAATTGGAAAATGAATCCAATGTGTATGCAAATATGTGCTACCCAAAAATCTTCCCACTCTCATTCAGAACAATGCCTTGACATTTTCTTCACCCCAAGTAAGACACAATTAGAGGAGAAGAGTTTGAAAATCTGTGAATACACATCGGGAATGGAAAATGCTCAGGAGTTCACAACCTTGGAGGTTGTAGAGGAGTTTCCAAAAGTAAGGGACAGGGTAAAAACTCCACAAACATGGAGCTCTGCTGGCCTAAAGACTTCTTGAGAAACTGCTTCTGAGGTTGGGCACATGAAATATATGTTGATGACAGGAGCTTTAGCTTCCTTTGTAGTGAGATCATCAAATCTGGGTCTGCATCTATATGACCTGGAGGACATAGTTTCTTATTTACCAATGTACCCGAGGCAGCAGGGCTGAATTCTCTCTTTATAGGTAAACTGTTGCCACTGGATGCTAAGTGTCTTTCAGTGTAGACTGTGAAGCCATTTGGTCATCCTCCACTTTTCGTGGTGTTTCTTGCAGCTGCACTGGGAGTTTGGTATTTGCTTCACAAAATACGAAAAGTTCAACTTGGATACAGTGCTGGAGGGAGTTCTGTTGTGTGTGGTGGGTAAGGGTCTGCAAGAGAATGCACCAACCAGGCTTATATCCCACATAGCTTGCCCCCTTGACCATAGCAATCTGATTCTAAACATTGCCCTGCAACCTTTCCATATAACAAGATGCCGTTACATACAAGGGTATGGGGGCTGCACCATATCAGTCACAAAGCATTTGGAAGCCAATGGCATATCCACATCACCACACCACAGATGTTTTAACACACACCTGCACACCACTGCTCTAGGCCGACTACTCATCAGGCTTGAAGTTACTGGCATCTCTGTTCTACACCATTTTCATGAAACCCAGTCAATCAAGACACTGTCTTGTACACTCATGATCAGCAATAGGACATCCAAAGGTCCTCCAGTGCCACCAGGTGATGGGAATTTCCAAACTTTAATGGTATTTATCTAGCCATTTTTCAAGGATGAAGTTGGAGGCACTGTGGGTTTCAATTCATTCAGGAACCATTAAATGGAGAAGAAGCTCATTTGAATGAAAGCTCTGGAGAATTCTAACAGGCAAGGCTTCCCAAAGACAGGCTAAAAGGTCACATTAAGCCAGGCGTTTGAGGTCTACAATTTGAGGTCCATATGTGTTTTGACTTGCAACGATGGCTGCCATGTCTTTAAGAATAACATCATGTGATATCCTTCCTGAGAATTCCAGTGCTCTTCTGAAAGCCTCCCTGGGCCTAGATCTCAGTTTCCAAGGGTGACTCTCATGCGTGGCCTCCTAAAATCCCCAAAACAATACATTGCAATACTTCTTTGGCGTCAGTTCCAGAACTCAGTCTCTAAGTGGAATCACACTAGTGTTCAAGCCCAGGTGGACATAGTCATCTCTTCCAACGGCCACAAAAATGACAACAATTAAAACCAAAATACTCCCACATAGCCCTCATCTTCTTCCATAAAGACACTCATCATAACCTCAGGCTATAGGTTTCCATGAGGGGCGCAGCACAAGACAGTATCCAAAATAAGGTCCCTTGCCCCCATTTGCCTAAAGTCAGTGTGGCCGGGACACCCTTACTGTAAACCAGGAGTGATCAAAGAGGCCTGCCGTTAATACTGCTCTGATTCTCCATTTTGAGGCCTAATGGCTATGGGGTTGAGATTCTTTATGTTAATTGGAGTCATGAGAAAACCCAAGCACCTATGGTCTAGCTTCTGCAGGGGTGTGAAGAACTCATTTGACCCAAAGATCCCTATTCTCAAAGATGGAGGTCAGGAACCTTACAGAGGAAGGCGAGAGACTTCATCCACTATGACTGCTCTTTTGGCCATTTTGGTTTTGTATGCACACATGGGATCTTTCTTTAGATCCATCAGGTGCTGAGAATCTAAGCCACACCCTCACACAGGGCCAAGAGGCTGATTCAGACACATCCTTTCCAAAGCAATTAAGCAAATAGCCACAGGTGATGCCCATACATTTCTATTTGAAAACTGCTTTCTTCAGGCTTCACAAAGGGGTGGCCTGAGGCAAAGACCTTCCTGACATTCAGGGCAACAGAAGAATAGGTAAGCAAAATGTCCAAAGTAGGGTTTGTCCACTGAAACATTCCTGGTCACACTGATATCTGAGTTTTCTGAGATGCTCGCCATTCCCTTCAGCTATCCAGTAAATGGCCATGTCACAGAGATTTGAGGTGGTACATATCTTGCATACAAAACCATGAGCCTATTCTGGAGAGTGCCCACAATTCAGGCAGAAAACAGGAACTTTAGAAGTTAGCAGGTGTTCCCCATTCATAAGTCAAGCCGCAGTCCATTCATAAATTGTGCAGGATGAAAGGTGGGAAGTTTCTACTAGACAGGACTCACCCATTGATGCATTTTCTTTTCTAATGTCTACAACCAGGGACACAGTGGTATACACAGATATAGAAACACTTGCCTTGTCAAATGACTTACTAGAAACAGTTCCCTCCAAACCAAACAAACTGCCATTCCTGCCTATTCTCAGAATATGAGACAAAACCACAAACCCACACCCACACCCACAAAGACACCTCCTTCCCCCAAGTAGGCCTGTGACTATCCGGAGTGTCCTCTGACTGGTGGGCCATACTATGTTCCAATGAAATGGCCTGTCCTGTCTCAGATCTGGTCTCCTTGGCCAACTCTGTGAAGATGTCAGGAGCCAGCAGTGAGCCACTACCTGCTTTCTTAGGAAAAGCCCCTCTTCAGAGCTTTCCTGGTTTTTGGCCGTCCTCACATCAGTAGGTACCAAGAATGACTGACTCTGTCCTTGGTAAATCCAAACAAGTGAGACCACTGGGACTGGGACTGCCTCTTGGTGCTTGGCTTCTTGGATACCAAGTTCAGAGAGTTCCATCAACAAAGAAGTGAGGTGAGGTCACTTCCTTAAGGAACTGAATCAGATCACTGCCTTGGTAACCACTATGTCCTAACAGTTGCTTCCAAGACTACCATGAGTTGGATGCTGCCCCTACTTCCTGTGACACTTTCACAACATAGAATAGTGTATCAACCATTGGCACCCAGGAACAGCTCTCCACACCAACCTGGTTTCGTCCATCTTCTCTGCATTAAGAAGAGAGAGGCTGATTCATAAACAACCCTTTATCCTGACCAGGTTGTTTGCCATGGAAGCTGACTTTTGCTCTCTCAGGTCCGTCATAGTTGCCTACATCTTCTCCAGGGATCATATCTGCATGGACCTTGAGGTTCTCAGGAGGTGGAAGATCCCCTACCTTCCTGTATTGTAAGACCAACTCTGTCCCTGGTCTTCTGTAAAGTTAGATTGAGGGAACAGTGTATGATTAGGGTTAATAATATGTTTGATTTGGATTAGGAATCATTCTGCTGGATGAATAATGGTATTGGGAACCTGCGACATTTATAAGTATATTTAGGTGAAATATATGTATGAAAACAGAAATCTAAGTAAGATTTGAAGTGCAGAATGGGAATGGGCCCTTGATTGTGATACTTAGCGTTGAATTATGTTTTGCTCAGATGTCTGAGATAGATCGATATACAATGGTATAAGACCCTGTACCTTGGATTATTGAATGTATAAGAGAACATCCAGTCAAACAGGGATAATGGGTAGGATTAGGAAGATAGTCAGTAGGTTTAGGAAGAAGAGTGAGTATTGGATTTGGAACAAAAGTTCCTTAGCAATGGGGTTCCGATTAGAGTGTGAATGTAAATGTCAGCACATTTGAAGAGTCAGTCACAATGATGAACTGGGGAAAGTATGTAGGAAAGCTGATATAAATAGAAACATTATGAAATCAGAAAAAGTATAAAGTGAGAGATAGGATTAGATATTTTCAGCAGGGTTGAGTTTGAATATATAATCTTAGGAAGAAACAAATATGTTGTCACAAATAGGATTGACTTTTGAGAGCATAAGGCAAACTTGACATGGATGGTTTTAGAAATCCATGTTCACTTTACATTTGGGCTTTGGTGCAAACATAAGTGTGACCTTTTCTTTTTGTGTCCAGAATATTACTGTGATAAAATGTATATGTAGATCAGATGACATGAGTATTTCTTCCACCATTTCTGGGAGAAATATTTTGAAGACGTATAAATTAGTATTGGGTTTACAAAGAGGTGTACACTGTGTCTATGAATATAGAGACAATGCATGAATAGACAAAAGTGTGAATAAATAATATAACTGGTTCCACTTTAATTAATGGATTGATTTGATATCTGAAAATATATAAGAAATCTTATATTGATATACAATCATTCATTCCAACCAGTTATACATCTAATAGTAATATTAGGGTTATTGTTTATCATGAAGGGTGTGTGAGTTTTGCTTCAAATATGATTATGGAAATCGAAAATAATATGTTTGGAATGAAGTCTCATGAAAAAACAGTCAAGAAACATGGAGGATTACATGTGTTCTAAAGCAGAAAATGATTGACAGTGAAACAAATGCGTATAATTTTGCTAACGTATGGATGAAATATATATCCTATAATGTGCATAAACTGAAGAAATTGTAACGTACCAGTGGTGAATAAGAATGAACATCAAAATACACATCATGTCCCATAGGAATCTACTTGCATTGATGAGAAACTGGATCAATTATTGTAGAAATATTAGGATTTGTATCCACCATTCACTGAAGTTAGTTTTCATTTTTAGGAAAAAAATATGTATTTCAGGTGGATGAATATTTCCGTGAATAATCTTGTGAAATGTTAGCTATAAATCCACCTACATGAATATGAATGAATTTAGGGAGTGTATAATAAGACACATATATTTTATATTTTAGAGAAATTTAGAGTGTGTGTATATATATATATATATATATATATATATATATATATATATATATATATACACACACACACACACACAAACACACACACACACACACACACACACACAGACATTAAAAATTAGCAATACATATGCCAATCGAAATTCACCATGAAATACATGTCATCCACAGATCCAAAAATATTCATTTTACTGAACATGGATTTATGTATAATGTTGTTCAACTAGGAAGTTCACCCATAGTTTGAAATTTCAGTTCCAACCGTGTTTAAGACGAGTGATCTCTTCTCACAATATCTATCTGCCAAGTCAGCCACCTCAGAAGAGTTTACGTGTGGTACCAGGTAGAATTCTATATTTGTATATAAAAATGCATGTGCTGAATAGGCTACAGAGAAAGGGAGACAGGAATTCACATTAATGTTAACTTTAAAAACACATAGAGAACTATTTCAATTAAAAATTGACTAGATTTATAACACCTACACTTTATCATGCAAAAGCCAAGTCTAACTATACACCATGCCTCCTCTGAAATGCTTGTATTTCTATTCTGTTTGGGTTATTTTACTCCATCATATTAGGATTAGTAGTAAAAGTCTAGTAGGGTATGGGTTAGTGTCAGATATTCAGTATTTCAAATGGAAAACAGGAAAATGAATCCAATGTGTATGCAAATATGTGCTACAAAAAATTCCCACTTTCATCCAGAACAATGCCTTGACATTATCTTCACCCTTAGTAAAACACAATTAGAGGAGAAGAGTTAGAAAATCTGTGAATACATATCTGGAATGGAAAATGTTCAGGAGTTCACAACCTTGGAGGTGGTAGAGGAGTTTCCAAAAGTAAGGGACAGTGTAAACACTCCACAAACATGGAGCTATGCTGGCCTAAAGACTTCTTGAGAAACTGCCTCTGAGGTTGGGCACTTGAAGTATATGTTGTTTTCAGGAGCTTTAGCTCCCTGTGTACAGAGACCATCAAAGCTGGGTCTGCATCTATGTGACCTGGAGGATATGGTTTCTTATTTTCCAATGAACATGAGGCAGCAGTGATGAGTTCTCTCTTTGTAGATAAACTGTGGCCACTGGGGGCTAAGTGTCTCCCTGTTTGGACTTTGAAGCCATTTGGTCATCCTCCAATTTTCGTGGTGTTTCTTGCTGCTGCACTGGGTGTTTTGTATTTGCTTCAGAACATACAAGTATTTTAAATGGGACACAGTGCTGGTGGGAGTCCTGTAATGTGTGGTGGGTCAGGGTCTTCAGGAGAATGCACCAACCAGGCTTCTATCCCACATTGCTTGCCCCCTTGACCATAGCAACCTAATTCTGAACATTCCCCTGAAACTTCTCCATATAACCAGATGCCTTTTCATATAATTTTCTGCTGGCTGCACCAAGTCAGTCACAAGCCATTTGGAAGCCAATGACAGACCCACATGGCCACACCACAAATGTATTATCAGACACCTGCACACCACTGCTCTAGGCCCACCACTCCGCAGGCTCCAACTTACTGGCATCTCTGTTCTACACCATTTTTATGAAACGCAGTCAATCAAGGCACTGTCTGGTACACTCATGAGCAGCAATAGGACATCCAATGGTTCTCCAGTGCCACCTGGTAATTGGGAATTTCAAAAATTTCATGGTTTTATCTATCAATTGTTCAAGAATGAAGTTGGAGGCACTTTGGTGTTTCCATTTATCGAAGAATCATTAAATGGTGAGGAAGCTCATTTCAATGAAAGCTCTGGAGAACTCTCACAGGCAAGGCTTCCTAAAGAGTGGTCAAAATGTCTCATGAAGACAGGCCCATTGAGGTCTAAAATGTGAGGTCCATGTGTGTTTTGACTCTTAAATATGGCTGCCAAGTTTTTCAGAATAAAATCATGTGATATCCTGGCTGAGATTCTCAGTGCTCTGTGGAAAGCCACCCAGGGCCCAATCTCAGGTTTCAAGGGTGACTCTCATGTGTGGTCTCCTACAATCCCAACACAATTAATGGCAATACTTTCTGAGGTCAGTTCCAGAACTCAGTCTCGAAGGGAAATCACACCAGAGTTCAAGCCCATGTGGACCCAGTCATCTCTTCCAACCACCACACAAATGACCACAATTGAAACCCAAACATTCCCACAGGACCCTCATCTTCTTCCATATAGACACTCATCATAAACTCTTGCTGGATGTTTCCATGAGGGGTGCATCCCAAGACACTGTCCAAAATAAGCACCCTTGCCCCTCATTTGCCTAAAGTCAGGGTGGCCTTGACACCCTTCCTGTGAACCAGGAGAGATCAAATAGGCCTGCCATTAATACTGCTCTGCTTCTCCAATTTGAGGCCTACTGACTGTCAGGTATAGATTCTTTATGTGATCTGGCATCATGAGAGAACCCAAGCACTTCTGCAAGAGTTCAAAGAACTCATTTGATCCAAAAGATCCCTATTCTCACTTAATGGAGGTCAGGAACCTAACAGAGGAAGGCAAGAAACTTCATCCACAATGACTGATATTTTTACCATTTTGGTTTTGGATACACACATGGGAACTTTCTTTATATCCATCAGGTGCTCAGAATCTAATCCATAGCCTGACCCAGAGCCAAGCAGCTGATTCAGACACATCCCTTTCAAAAGCAATTAAGCAAAGCACCACAGGTGATGCCCATTTATTACCATTTAAAAAATGTTTTCTTCAGGCTTCACAAAGGAGTGGCCTGAGGCAAGGACCTTCCTGACCTTCAGGGCAACAGAAAAATACGTAAGCAGAAGGCACAAAACAGTGTTTCTCCACTGAGACTTTCCTGGTCACACTGATATTTGAGTTTCCTGAGATGCTCGCCATTCCATTCAGCTCTCCACTACATGGCCATGTCACAGAGCTTGGAGGTGTTACATATCGTGGACACAAAACCATGAGCCTATTCTGGGTAGTGGCCAGAATTTAGGAAGAAAACAGGAACTTAGGAAGATAGTAGGGTTTGCCTATTGATAAGGCAACCTTCAGTCCAGTCATAAATTGGGTAGGATGAATGCTGGAAAGCTTTCTTCTAGACAGGACATTTCCATTGATGCATTCTCTTTTCTCATGTCTACAACCACGAACACAGTGAGATACACAGACATAGAAACACTCACCTTGTCAAACGACTTTTTAGAAACAGTCAACTCCAAACCAAACAAACCGCCTTTCCTACCTGTTCTCAGAACATGAGACAAAACCTCAAACTCACACCCACACCCACAAAGGCACTTCCTTCCCCCAATATGTCTGTGACTATGCGGAGTTTCCTCTGACTGTGGACCATATTGTTACCCCGAACTGGCCTGCCCTGTCTCAGATCTGGTCTCTGTGGCCAAATCTGTGAAGTTGTCAGGAGCCAGCGATGAGCAATTACCTGCTTTCTTAGGAAAGGACCCTCTTCAGAGCTGTCCTGGCATTTGGCAATTCTCACATCAGTAGGTACCAAAAAAGACTCTCTCTGCCCTTGGTAAAACCAAACAAGTGATCCCACTGGGACTGTGACTGGGACTGGCTCTGGATGCCTGGCTTCCTGCATCCCAAGTCCAGAGAGTTCCATCACCAAGTAAGTGAGGTGAAGTCACTTTCTTCATGAAATGAATGAGGTCGCTGCCTTGGCAACCACTTTGTCCTAACAGTTGCTGCCAAGGGTCCCATGAGATGGAGGCTGTTCCTACTGTCTGTGACACTGTCACAAGTTAGAATGGTATATCAACCATAGGCACTGGGGAACTTCTCTCAATACAGGCTTGCTTTGGTCCATCTTCTCTACATTAAGAAGAGAGACTGGGATGGGGATGTGGCTCAAGTGGTAGCGCGCTCACCTGGCATGTGTGCGGCCCGGGTTCGATCCTCAGCACCACATACAAACAAAGATGTTGTGCCTGCCGAAAAACTAAAAAATAAATATTTATAAATTCATTCTCTCTCTCTCTCTCTCTCTCTCTCTCTCTCTCTCTCTCCCTCTCCCTCCACTGTCTCTTTAAAAAAAAAGAGAGAGAGGCTGATTCAGACACATCCTTTCATCCTGTCCAGGTTCTTTACCAAGTAATAAGAGTTTTACTCTCTTTGGTACTACATAGCTGCCTACAACTTCTCCAAGGATCATTTCTTCATTGACCCTTGAGGTTCTCAGCAGGTGGAAGATCCCCAACATTCCTGTATTGTAAGACCAACTCTGTCGTTGCTCTTCTGTAAAGTTGGATTGAGGGAACAGCGTATGGTTAGGGTTAATCAGAGGTTCAATTTGGGTTAGGAATCATTCTTCGGGATGAATAATGTTATTGAAAACCTGGGATATTTAAAAGAATATATAGGTGAAATATAAGTTTGAAAACCCAAATCTATGTAAGTTTTGAAGCCCAGAAGTGTATTGGGCCCTTGTGTAGGATACTTAGCTTTGATTTATGTTCTGCAAATATGTCTCTGATAAATCGCTATACAATGGCATAGGACGTTTACATTGGATGATTGAATGTCGAAGAGAACATTCAGTCAAAAAGGGATAGTCGGTAGGATTAGGAAGATAGTCAGTATTTTTAGAAAGAAGAGTGAGTATAAGATTTGGACCAAAAGATTTTTAGCAATAGGGTTTCGGGTAGAGAGTGAATGTAAATGTCAGCACATGTGAAGAGTCATTCACAATGATGAACTGGGGAAAATATGTAGGAAAGCAAATATCAATTGAGACAAAAGGAAATCAGGCAAAGTATAATGTGAGTGATAGGATTAGACATTTTCAATAGGGTTGAGGTTGAATATATAAACTTAGAAAGAAACAAATATGTAGTCACCAATTGGATTGACATTTGAGAGCATTAGGCAACCTGGACATGGATGTTATTCTTAATCCATGCTCACTTTCCATTTAGGCTTTGGTACAATCATAAGCGTGACCTTTGCATTTTGTGTCAATAATATTACTGTGATAAAATGTATATGTAGATCAGGTGACATGAGTATATCTTCCACCATTTCTGGGAGCAATATTTTGGAGACGTATAAATTAGTATTGGGGGTACAAAGAGGTGTACCCTGTTTCTATGAATATACAGATAATGCATGAATAGAACATACTCTGAATAAAACATATAACTCGTTCCACTATAAATAATGGATTGAATTGATATCTGAAAATATACAGGAAATTAAATGTTTATATGCAGACATTCATTACAACCAGTTATACATCTAATGATAATATTAGGATAAGGATTTTCATGAAGAGTGTGTGAGTTTTGCTTCAAAATTGATTATGGAAATCAAAAATAATGTGTTTGGAAAGAAGTCTCATTAAAAGACCAGTAAAGAAACCTGGAGGAATACATGTGTTCAGAAGCAGGAAGTGATTGAAAGTGAAACAAATTCCTATACATTTTTGAACTTTTGGATGAAATACATATACTATGATGTGCATAAACTGAAGAAATAGTAATGTTCCACTGTTGAATAAATATGAAAGTCAAAATACACATCATGTCCCAAAGGAATCTACTTGCATTGATGTTAAACTGTGTCAGTTACTGTAGAAATATTAGGATTTGTATACACCATTCACTGAAGTTAGTTGTCAGTACTAGGAAACAAATATGTATTTCAATTGGATGAATATTTTGGAGAATAATCTTGTGAAAAGTTGATTATAAATCCACATACATGAATATGAATGAATTTAGGGAGTGTATAATAAGTCACATATATTACATATTTTGAAAAATCTGGAGAGTATATATATATATATATATATATATATATATATATATGTATATATATATATATATATATATATATATATATAGAGAGAGAGAGAGAGAGAGAGAGAGAGACATTAAAAACTAGCAATATATATGCCAGTCAAAATTCTTCATGAAATATATATCATCCACAGATCCAAAAATATTCATTTTACTGAACATGGATTTATGTATAATGTTGTTCAACTAGGAAGTTCACCCATAGTTTGAAATTTCAGTTCCAACAGCGTTTACGAGGAGTGATCACTTCTCACAATTTGTATCTGCCAAGTCAACCACCTCACAAGAATGTACGTGTGGTACCAGGTAGAATTCTATATGTGTATATAAAAATACATGTGCTTAATAGGCTACAGAGAAAGGGAGAATGGAATTCACATATTTGTTAACTTTAAAAACACATGGAGAACTATTTCAAAAAAAAATTGGCAAGATTTATAACTCCTACCCTATAGAATGCAAAAGGCAAGTCCAAGTATACACCTTGCCTCCTCTGAACTGCTTGTACTTCTTTTCTGTTTTTTGGTTATTTTTCTCTATCATATTAGGATTAGTAGTCAGAGTCTAGTTGGGTATGGGTTAGGGTCAGAGATTCAGTGTTTTGAAGGGAAAATTGAAAAATGAATCCAATGTCTATGCAAATATGTCCTACCCAAAAATCTTCCCACTCTCATCCAGAACAATGCCTTGACATTACTTTTTACCAAAGTAAGACACAGTTAGAGGAGAAGAGTTAGAAAATCTGTGAATACATATCTGGAATGGAATATGCTCAGGAGTTCACAACCTTGGATGTGGTAGCAGAGTTCAAAAAAGTAAGGAAAAAGGTAAACACTCCTCAAACATGGAGCTCTGCTGGCCGAAAGAATTCTTGAGAAACTGCCTCTGAGGTTGGGCACTTGAAATATATGTTGTTGTCAGGAGATTTAGTTCCTTTGTAGAGAGACCATCAAAGCTGGTTCTGCATATATGTGACCTTTAAGACATGGTTTATTATTTTCCAATGAACATGTGGCAGCAGTGCTGATTTCTCTCTTTGTAGCTATCTGTGGTCACTGTGGCTAAGTGTCTCCCTGTGTTAACTGGGAAGACATTTGGTCATCCTCCACTTTTTGTGGTGTTTCTTGCTGCTGCACTAGGATTTTGGTATTTGCTTCACGAAATAAAGGAGTTCAACTGGGACACATTGCTGGAGGGAGTTCTGTCACGTGTGTTGGGTGAGGGTTTGCAGGAGAATGCAATAACCAGGCTTCTATCCCACATAGCTCGCCCCATTGACCATAGTAACCTGATTCTGAACATTTCCCTGAAACCTCTCCATATAACAAGATGCCTCTACCTATTGGGTCTGTTGGCTGTAACCAAATCAGTCACAAGACATTTGGAAGCCAATGGCATATCCACGTGTCCCCACCACAGATGTTTTGTCACACACCTGCCCACCACTGCTCTAGGCCCAATAATCAGCAGGCGACGACTAACTGGCATCTCTGTTCTACACCATTTTGATGAAACCCTGTCAATCAAGTCACTGTCTGGTATACTCATGATCAGCATCAGGACATCCAAAGGTTTTCCAGTGCCACCTGGTCATGGGAATTTCAAAAATTTCATGGTATTTATCTAGCCATTATTCAAGGAAGAAGTTGTAGGCACTGTGGGTTTCAATTCATTCAGGAACCATTAAATGTTGAGGAAGCTCATTTCAATGAAAACTCTGGAGAACAATCACAGGCAAGGCATCCCAAATAGTGGTCAAAAGGTCACATGAAGCCAGGACCATTGAGGTCTACAATGTGAAGTCCATGTGTGTTTTGACTCTCAACTATTGGTTCCCAGTTGTTCAGAATAAAATCATGTGATATCCTGGCTGAGATTCCCAGTGCTCTGTGGAAAGACACCCTTGGCCTCGATCTCAGTTTTCAAGTGCGACTCTCAAGCGTGGCCTCCTAAAATCCCAACACAATTCATGGCAATACTTCCCTGAGGTCAGTTCTAGAACTCAGTCTCTAAGGAGCATTACTCCAGAGTTCAAGCCCAGGTGGACCCAGTCATCTCTTCCATCTGCCACACAGATGACCAAAATTAAAACCAAAACATTCCCACATGGCCCTCATCTTCTTCCACATAGACCGTCATTATAACCACTGGCTGAAGATTTCCATGAAGGGAGCAGTGCAAGAGAGTGTCCAAAATAAGCTCCCTTGGCCCTCAATTGCCTAAAGTCAGGGTGGCCTAGACACCATTCCTGTGAACCAGGAGTGATCAAATAGTCCTGCCATTACAACTGCTCTGCTTCTCCAATTTGAGGCCTACTGACTGTGGGGTTCCGATTCTTTATGTGAATTGGAATCTTGAGAAAACCCAAGCACCTCTGCATGGCTTTGAAGAACTCATTTGATGCAAAGGAGCCCTATACTCACTTGATGGATGTCTGCAACCTAATAGAGGAGGGAGAGAGACATCATCCACAATGACTGAATTTTGCCATTTTTTTTTTGGATGCACACATGGGATCTTTCTTTAGATCCATCAGGTGCTGAGAATCTAAGCCACAGCCTCACACAGGGCCAAGAGGCTGATTCAGACACATCCCTTTCAAAGAAATTAAGCAAAGAGCCACAGGTGATGCCCATTCATGTCCATATGAAAACTGATTTCTTCATGCTTCACAAAGGGGTGGCCTGAGGCAAAGAGCTTCCTGTCATTCAGCAAAACAGAAAAATAGGTAAGCAAAAGGCACAAAGGATGGTTTCTCCACTGAGACTTACCTGGTCACACTGATATCTGAGTTTTCTAAGATGCTCGACATTACCTTCAGCTATTCAGTACATGGCCATGTGACAGAGCTTGGGGTGGTACCTATCTTGGACACAAAACCATGAGACTATTCTGCAGATTGGCGAGAATTCAGAAAGAAATCTGGAACTTAGGAAGATAGTAGGTGGTGCCCATTGATAAGGCAACCTGCAGTCCAGTCATAAATTGGGAAGGATGAATTCTGGGCAGCTTTCTACTAGACAGGACACATACATTGATGCATTCTCTCTTCTAATGTCTACAACCATGGACACAGTGGTATACACAGACATAGAAATTCTCGCCTTGTCAAATGACTATCTAGAAACAGTGCACTGCAAACCAGACATACCACGTTTCCTACCTATTCTCAGAAAATGAGACAAAACCACAAACTCACACCCACATGCACAAGGGCACCTCCTTTTCCCAAGTAGGTCTGTGACTATCCCGAGTGTCCTCTGACTGGTGGGCCATACTACGTTCCACCGAAATGTCCTGTACTGTGTCAGATCTGATCTCCTTGGCCAACTCTGTGAAGTTGTTAGGAGCCAGCGGTGAGCCACTACCTACTTACTAAGGAAAGGCCCGTCTTCAGAGCTCTCCTGGCATTTGGCCATCCTCACATCAGTAGGTACCAAGAAAGACAGAATCTGTCATTGGTAAAACTAAACAAGTGAGCCCACTAAGACTGGGACTGGGACTGGCTCTGGGTGCCTGGCTTCCTGGATCCCAAGTTAAGAGAGTTCCATCACCAAAGAAGTAAGGTAGGCCACTTCCTTCTAAAACTGAATGAGGTCAATGCCTTGGCAAACACTTTGTCCTAACAGTTGCTTCCAAGGGTCCCATGAGATGGAGGCTGTCCCTACTTCCTGTGACACTGTCACAAGTTAGAATTGTATATCAACCATAAGCACACGGGAACAGCTCTCCCCACAGGCCTGGTTTGGTCCATCTTCTCTACATTAAGAAGAAAGTGGCTGATTCAGACACACCCCTTCATCCTGACAAGGTTGTTTGCCTTGGAAGATGACTTTTGCTCTCTCAGGTCCTTCAAGCTGCCTACCTCTTTTCCAGGGATCATGTCTGCATGGACCTTTGAGGTTCTCAGCAGGTGGAAGATCCCCTACATTCCTGTATTGTAAGACCAACTCTGTCCCTGTTCTTCTGTAAAGTTAGATTGAGGGAACAGTGTATGTTTAGGGTCAATAACATGTTGGATTTGGTTTAGGAATCATTCTGCAGAATGAATAATGGTATTTGAAACTGCGATATTTACAAGAATATATATGTGAATTATAAGTGTGAAACCATAAATCTAGGTAACATTTGAAGACCAGAAAGGCATTGGACCCTTGATTGTGATACTTAGGATTGAATTACATTCTGCACAGAGGTCTCAGATAAATCAATATACAATGGCATAAGACCTTGTACCTTGCATGATTGAATGTAGAAGAGAACATCCAGTCAAAAAAGTATAGTTGGTAGGATTAGGAAGATAGTCGGTAGGTTTACAAAGAAGAGTGAGTATAGGATTAGGAAAAAAAGTTTATTAGCAATAGGTTATCGATTAGAGTGTGAATGTAAATGTCAGCACATGTGAAGAGTCAGTCACAATGACGAACTGGGGAAAATATGTAGGAAACAGATAGCAATAGAGCCATTATGAAATCAGGCAATGTATTAAGTGAGGAATAGGATTAGACATTTTCAGTAGGGTTGAGTTTGAACATATAATTTAAGAAGAAACAAATATGTAGTCACCATAGGATTGACATTTGAGAGCATTAGGCAAACTGAACATGAATGTTTTTAGTAATCCATGTTTAGTTTCCATTTAGGCTTTGGTACAAACATAAGTGTGACCTTTGCATTTTGTATTCCGAATATTTCTGTGATTAAATGTATAAGTAGATCAGGTGACATGAGTATTTCTTCCACCATTTCAGGGAGCCATATTTTGAAGACGTATAAATTAGTATTGGAGGTACAAAGAAGTGTACTCTGCATCTATGAATATAGAGATAATGCATGAATAGAGCATACTGTGAATAAATAATATAACTCGTTCCACTTTAAATAATGTATTGAATTTTTATCTGAAAAATATATAAGAAATCCTGTATTGGTATGCAATCATTAATTCCAACCAGTTATACATCTAATGGTAATATCAGAGTTATAATTTATCATGAAGTTTATGTGAGTTTTGCTTCAAAAGTGATTATGGAAATTGAAAATAATGTGTTTGGAAAGAAGTCTCATGAAAAGACCTGTCAAGAAACATGGAAAAATACATGTGTCCTGAAGCAAGAAGTGATTGAAAGTGAAACAAATTTCTATAAATTTGCGAACTTGTGGGGAAAACTTAAGGGCCACTCCAAGCTGTCCCTTGAGCGCGATAGCCAGTCCGAGGGAATTAGGAGTGGCACGGAACTCATGGTGCAGTCTTCCAGGCCACCGCTCCCACCAGTGCTGACAACTGAGGTCTCTTGTTCCAGCTTCCGGGGTTTGGCTTCCGGAGGGCAAGCAAATTTGCTGGATTTTCTCATGCCCAAGCTCTACAAACTTAGGGTCTGAGGGAGACATACAGGGAGAGTGTGCCCAGGCGTTCATGAAAACAGGGCTCCTAGGAGCAGCAGACCTGGCATGTAGCCAGTATTGTGGTGAGTGTCATAGGTGAGCACGGCCTGGCTTGAGGAAAAACAAGAGAAGGGCCTAGGCACTCAGGATTGGACACCCACCCAGTCTGGGAGGAAGAGCTGCTGCACAGTGATTGGTTCCCACCTGTTGAGAGGAGAAGCTTGGCCCAGTAGGCACAGCTCCACCTACTGGAAAAGAAGTTTATTGCAATCTATGACTGCATTTATTATTATTATTATTATTATTTTAATTTGGGTTTTTTTGTTTTGTTTTGTTTTTGTTTTGTTTTTGTTTTCTTCCATTTTCATTTTTTTGTTGCTGTTCTTTAACTTTTTTAAAATGTTTTTAATTTTTTTAATTTTTTATTTTGTTATTATTTTTTTAAATTTTAATTTTAATTTTATATTATCATTATCATTTTTTTTAAAAAAATTCATTTTCTTTCTTTATTTTCTATTTTTTTCTATTGTCTTTTCATTTCTGTTCCATGTTCTTTTTTCCTCTTCCTTGAATTCTACCTGCCTACTCTCATTCTCTTTAGTGACTTCTTCCCTTGCCTTCTAAAATCTTTCCTCCCAAGCATCATATAAATTTATAAGAGTAAACAGTAATTCAGCAGTCAAACAGACAAAGAAGTAACATGAGCAGCATAAAGAAGCAAGAAAGAAAAGGAGTGCAAACAATGAAGGACACCCTAAATATTCAGGAGGACCTAGAATCATCAGAAAAATGATCATATAAAGAACTCAAGGAATACCTTAGACAGATGGAATGGATCCTTAAAGAGGATATGTGACAGAAAATCCAAACAGTCAAAGAAAACATTGAAAATGAATTACATAAACAGATAAAAGAAGAAGTTAAGCATCTTTATCAGGAGATTGAGATTATAAAAAAATCAAACAATAATTCTAGAAATGAAGGAAATGTTAAACCAAATTAAGAACTCAATTGAGAGTATCACTAACAGAGTGGAGTAAGTAGAAGCCAGAACGTCAGATAATGAAGACAAAATGTATCATCTAAAAACGAGTCTAGCCAACTCAGAAAGGCTGGTAAAAAATCACGAGAAAAACATTCAAGAGATATGGGATAACATAAAAAAAAAAAAAAAAAAACTTACGAGTCATCGGGATAGAGGAAGGTACAGAGATTCAAACCAAGGGAATGAGAAACCTGCTGAATGAAATAATTACAGAAAACTTTCCAGAAATAAAAAAGGAAACGGATATACAAATTACAGATGCATACAGGACACCAAGCACAAAAAATAACAGTAGACCAATGCCAAGACACATTGTTATAAAGATATTCAATATATAGAACAAGAGAAAATAATAAAAGCTACAAGAGAATGGAGGCAGATTACATTCAGTGGTAAACCAATAAGGTTAACAACAGATATTTCATCACAGATGCTGAAAGCGAGAAGATCCTGGAAAAACGTATTTCAAACACTGAAAGACAATGGATGCCAACCAAGAATTCTGTATCCAGCAAAATTAAGCTTCAGGTCCGACAACGAAATAAAAATATTTCATGATAAACAAAAGCTAAAAGAATTTGCAGCCAGAAAACCAGCATTGCAAAGTGCCTTGAGCAAAACACTACACAAGGGAGAAATGAAAAACAACAACCAAAACCATCAGTGAGAAGTATCTTGGTAATGACAGAGGCGGGGTGAAAGCTAATCATGGAAAAACAAACTAAATTAAAAAAAAAGATAAGTAATCAAACATGGCTGGCAGTACAAACCATACATCAATAGTAACTCTAAATGTTAATGGCTTAAACTCTCCAATAAAGCGACATAGGCTGGTAACTTGGATTAAATAAACAAATCCAACAATATGTTGCCTCCAGGAGACACATCTGAAATGAAAAGACACACAGGATGAGGGTGAAAGGTTGGGAAAAAATACACCATGAACACGATCCTCGTAAGCAAGCAGGGGTGGACATCCTCATATTGAATAAAATCAACTTCAAGACTAAGTTAATCAAAAGGGATAAGGAAGGACATTATATACTGTTAAAAGGAACCATTCACCAACAAGACATAACAATTATCAATATTTACACACCAAATAATGGTGCTACAATGTTCATAAAACAAATTCTCCTCAAGTTCAAGAATCAAATAGACCACAACACAATAATTATGGGTGACTTCAACACACATCTCTCACCATTTGAAAGATCCTCCAAACAAAAGTTGAATAAAGAAAGTATAGAACTCAATATCACAATCAATAACCAAGATGTAACTGACATATATAGAATATGTCAACCATCATCAAGTGGATGTATTTTTTCTCAGCAGCACATGGATCCTTCTCAAAAATAGACCATATATTATGCCATAGGGCAACCCTCAGAAAATATAAAGGTGTGGAGATAATACCATGCATTTTATCTAATCATAATGGAATGAAACTGGAAATCAATGATAAAAGAAGGAAGGGAAAATTCTACATCACATGGAAAATGAACAATATGTTAGAGAATGATCAATTGGTTACAGAAGACATAAAAGAGGAAATCAAAAAATTCTTAGAGATAAATGAAATTACAGACACAACATATCGGAATCTATGGGACACAATGAAAGCAGTTTTAAGAGGGAAATTCATCACCTGGAGGTCATTCCTGAAAAAAAGGAAAAACCAACAAATAAATGAGCTCACACTTCATCTCAAAGCCCTAGAAAAGGAAGAGCAAAACAACAGCAAATGTAGCAGAAGGCAAGAAATAATTAAAAACAAAGCAGAAATCAACGAAATTGAAACAAAAGAAACTATTGAAAAAATTAACGAAGCTAAAAGTTGGTTCTTCGAAAAAATAAATAAGATCGACAGACCCTTAGCCATGCTAAAGATGAGAAGAAAAGAGAGAACTCAAATTACTAACATATGGGATGAAAAAGGCAATATCACAACAGATGCTACAGAAATACAGAAGACAATTAGAAATTATTTTGAGAACCTATATTCCAATAAAATAGAAAATAGTGAAGACATCGGTAAATTTCTTAAGTCATATGATTTGCCCAGACTGAGTCAGGAGGATACACACAATTTAAACCAACCAATATCAATGGATGGAATAGAAGAAGCAATCAAAAGACTACCAACCAAGAAAAGCCCAGGAACGGATGGCAATAAAGCGGAGTTTTACAAAACATTTAAAGAAGAATTAATACCAATACTTTTCAAGTTATTTCAGGAAATAGAAAAAGAGGGAGCTATGCCAAATTCATTCTATGAGGCCAACATCACCCTAATTCCGAAACCAGAAAAAGACACCTCAAAGAAAGAGAACTACAGACCAATATATCTGACGACCAAGATGCAACAATCCTCAATTAAATTCTGGCGAATTGAATACAAAGGCACATCAATAAAGCTGTGCACGAGGATCAAGTAGGATTAATGCCTGGGATGCAAGGATGGTTCAATATACGGAAATCAATAAATGCTATTCATCACATCAATAGACTTAAAGACAAGAACCATATGATCATCTCAATAGATGCAGAAAAAGCATTCGACAAAGTACAGCATCCCTTTATGTTCAAAACATTAGAAAAACTAGGGAAAACAGAAACTTACCTCGACATTGTAAAAGCTATCTATGCTAAGTCTAAGGCTAGCATCATTCTGAATGGAGAAAAATTGAAGGCATTCCCTCTAAAATCTGGACCAAGAGAGGGATGCCCTCTATCACCACTTCTATTCAATATAGTTCTCGAAACACTGGCCAGAGCAATTAGACAGACAAAAGAAATCAAAGGCATAAAAATAGGAAAATAAGAAAGTAAATTTTCACTATTTGCTGGGGACATGATTCTATACATAGAAGACCCAAAAGGGTCTACAAAAAAACTACTAAAACTAATAAATGAATTCAGCAAAGTGGCAGGATATACAATCAAAACACATAAATCAAAGGCATTTCTGTATATCAGTGACAAAACTTCTGAAACGGAAATGAGGAAAAACACTCCATTCACAATATCCTCAAAAAAAAATAAAATACTTGAAAATCAACCTAACAAAAAAGGTGAAAGACTTATACAATGAAAACTACAGGACCCTAAAAAGACAAGTAGAAGAAGATCTTAGAAGATGGAAAAATATACCCTGTTCATGGATAGGCAGAACTAACATCAACAAAATGGCGAAATTACCAAAAGTTTTCTATAGGTTTAATGCAATGCCAATCAAAATCCCAAAGGCATTTCTTGTAGAAATAGATAAAGCAATCATGGAGTTCATATGGAAAAATATAAGACCCAGAATAGCAAAAGCAATTCTAGCAGGAAGTGTGAATCAGGCGGTATAGCGATACCAGACTTTAAACTAAACTACAGAGCAATAGTAACAAAAACAGCATGGCACTGGTACCAAAAAATGCGGGGGGAACAATGGTACAGAATAGAGGACACAAAGACTAATCCACAAAGCTACAACTATGTTATATGATAAAGGAGCTAAAAGCATGCAATGGAGGAAATATAGCATCTTCAACAAATGGTGTTGGGAAAAATGGAAATCCATATGCAACAAAATGAAACTGAATCCCCTCCTCTCGCCATGCACAAAAGTTAACTCAAAGTGGATCAAGGAGCTAGATATCAAATCAGAGACTCTGCATCTGATAGACAAAAAACTTGGCTCCGATCTACATAATGTGGGGTCGGGCTCCAAATTCCTTAAGAGGACACCCATAGCAGAAAAGTTAATAACAAGAATCATCAAATGGGACTTACTTAAACTAAAAAGTTTTTTCTCAGCAGGATAAAAAATGAGAGAGGTAAATAGGGAGCCTAAATCATGGGAACAAATTTTTACTTCTCACACTTCAGATAGAGCCCTAATATCCAGAGTATACCAAGAACTCAAAAATTAGACAATAAGATGACACATAACCCAATTAAAAAATGAGCCAAGAACCTGAACAGACAATTCTCAGAGGAGGACATACAATCAATCAGTAAGTATATGAAAAAATGCTCACCATCTCTAGCATTCAGAGAAATGCAAATTAAAACCACCCTAAGATACCATCCTACTCCAGGAAGATTGGCAGCCATTATGAAGTCAAACAAAAACAAGTGCTGGTGAGGATGTGGGGAAAAGGGTACTCTTGTACATTGATGGTGGGACTGCAAAATGATGCGGCCAATTTGGAAAGTAGTATCGAGATTCCTGGGAAAGCTGGGAATGGAGCCACCATTTGATCCAGCTATTGCCCTTCTCGGACTATTCCCTGAAGACCTTAAAAGAGCGTATTACAGGGACACTGCCACATCGATGGTTCATAGCAGCACAATTCACAATTGCTAGACCATGGAACCAACCCAGAAGCCCTTCAGTAGATGAATGGATAAAAAAATGTGGCTATTGTGAATGGAATGGTTTTTCTCATTTCCATTTCAGAAGTTTTGTTGCTGATACACAGGAATGCCTTTGATTTATGCGTGTTGATTTTATATCCTGCCACTTTGCTGAATTCATTTATTAACTCTAGCAGTTTCTTTGTAGAACCTTTTGGGTCTGTTAAGTATATTATCATGTCATCCGCAAATAGTGATAATTTAAGTTCTTCTTTTCTTATTTTTATGCCTTTAATTTCTTTTGTCTGTCTGATTGCTTTGGCTAGTATTTCAAGAACTAAATTGAATAGAAGTAGTGAGAGAGGGCATCCCTGTCTAGTTCCAGATTTTAGAGGGAAAGCCTTCAGTTTTTCTCAATTTACAATGATGTAAGCCTGAGGCTTAGCATATATAGATTTTACAAAGTTGAGGTAAGTTCCTGTTATCCCTAGTTGGGAATCAACCTAACAAAAGAGGTAAAAGATTTATACAATGAAAACTATAGAACCCTAAAGAGAGAGATAGAAGAAGATCTTAGAAGATGGAAAAATGTACCCTGTTCATGGATAGGCAGAACTAATATTATCAAAATGGCGATATTTCCCAAAGTTCTATACAGGTTTAATGCAATGCCAATTAAAATTCCAATGGCATTTCTTGTAGAAATAGATAAAGCAATCATAAAATTCATATGGAATAACAAAAGACCCAGAATACCAAAAACAATTCTAAGCAGGAAGTGTGAATCTGGAGGTATAGCGATACCAGAGTTCAAACTGTACTACAGAGCAATAGCAACAAAAACAGCGTGGTATTGATACCAAAACAGGCAGGCGGATCAATGGTACAGAATAGAGGACACAGAAACCATTCCACAAAATTAAAACTTTCTTATATTTGATAAAGGGGCTAAAAACATGCAATGGAGGAAGGATAGCATCTTCAACAAATGGTGCTGGGAAAATTGGAAATCCATATGCAAAAAAATAAAACTGAATCCCTTTCTCTCGCCATGCACAAAAGTTAACTCAAAATGGATCAAGGAGCGTGATATCAAATCAGAGACCCTGCACCTGATAGAAGAAAAAGTTGTCTCTGATCTACATATTGTGGGGTCAGGCTCCAAATTCTTTAATAGGAAGCCCATAGTCCAAGAGTTAATAACAAGAATAAACAAATGGGACTTACTTAAACTAAAAAGTTTTTTCTCAGCAAGAGAAACAATAAGAGAAGTAAATAGGGAGCCTACATCCTGGGAACAAATCTTACTCCCCACACTTCAGATAGAGCCCTAATTTCCAGAATATACAAAGAACTCAAAAAATTAAACAATAAGATAACAAATAACCCAATCAACAAATGGGCCAAGGACCTGAACAGACACTTCTCAGTAGAGGACATACAATCAATCAATAAGTACATGAAAAATGCTCACCATCTCTAGCAGTCAGAGAAATGCAAATCAAAATCACCCTAAGATACCATCTCACTCCAGTAAGACTGGCAGCCATTAGAAAGTCAAACAACAATAAGTGCTGGCAAGGTTGTGGGGAAAAGGGTACACTTGTACATTGCTTGTGGGACTGCAAATTAGTGCAGCCAGTATGGAAAGCAGTATGGAGATTCCTGGGAAAGCTGGGAATGGAACCACCATTTGACCCAGCTATCGCCCTCATCGGACTATTCCCCGAGGACCTTAAAAGAGCATACTATAGGGATACTGCCACATCAATGATCATAGCAGCACAATTCACAATAGCTAGACTGTGGAACCAACTTAGATGCCTTTCAATACATGAATGGATAAAAAAAATGTGGCATCTATACACGATGGAGTATTATGCAGCACTAAAAAATGACAAAATCATGGAATTTGCAGGGAAATGGATGGCATTAGAGCAGATTATGCTAAGTGAAGCTAGCCAATCCTTAAAAAACAAATGCCAAATGTCTTCATTGATTTAAGGAGAGCAACTAAGAACTGAACAGGGGGAAAGAGCATGAGGAAAAGATTAACATTAAACTGAGACGAATGAAGGGAGGGAAAGGGAGAGGGAAGAGAAATTGCCTGGAAATGGAAGGAAAACCACATCGTTATACAAAATCACATATATGAGGTTGTGAGGGGAAAGGGGGGGAGGGAGAGAATGGAACAACAACAGATGAGGTAGAGGAGGAAGATGGGAGGGGAAGGAGGAGGGATAGTAGGGGATAGGAAAGACAGCAGAATACAACAGTCACTAATATGGCATTATGTAAACATTGTGAATGTATTACTGATGTGATTCTGCAATTTGTATTTGGGGTAAAAAGGGAAAAGCATAACTCACATGAATCAAATGTATGAAAGATGAAAAAAATAAAAATAAATAAAAAATAAAAAAATGTGTCATTTATACACCATTGAGTATTACACAGCATTAAAAAATGACAAAATCATTGTATTTGCAGGGAAATGGATGGCACTAGAGCAGATTATGCTTAGTGAAGCTAGCCAAACCCTAAAAAACAAATACCAAATGTCTTCTTTGATATAATGAGAGCAACTAACAACCGAGGAGGAAGGAAGAGCAGGAAGAAAAGATTAACATTAAACAGAAACATGAGGTGGGGGGTGGAAAGAGAGAGATAAAGGAAATTGCATGGTAATGGAGGGAGACCCTCATGTTACACAAAATTACATATAAGAGGTTGTGAGGGGAATGGGAAAATAAACATGGAGATAAATGTATTACAGTATATGGGGTAGATAGAGAAGATGGAAGGGGAGGGGCGATAGTAGAAGATAGAAAAGTTAGCAGAATACAACAGTTACTAATAGGGCATTATAAAAATGTGGATGTGTAATCGATGTGATTCTGCAAACTGTATTTGGGATAAAAATGGGATTTCATAACTCACTTGAATCTAATGTATGAAATATGATATGTCAAGAGCTTTGTAATGTTTTGAACAACCAATTAAAAAAATAAAATAATAATATGAAATAAAATAATTGAAAAAAAAAACATGGAGAAATATTTCACTCTCATCCAGAACAATGCCTTGACATTACCCTCGCCCCAAGTAATACATCATTAGAGAAGAAGAGTTAGAAAATCTGGGAATACATATCTGGAATTTAATATGCTCAAAAGTTCACAACCTTGGAGGTGGTAGAGTAGTTTCCTAAAGTAAGGGACAGGGTAAACACTCCACAAACATGGAGCTCTTCTGGCCTAAAGACTTCTTCAGAAACTGCCTCTGAGGTTGGGCACTTGAAATATATGTTGTTGTCAGGAGCTTTAGATTCCTTTGTAATGAGAGCATCAAAGCTGAGTCTGCATCTATGTGACCTGGAGGACATGGTTTCTTATGTTCCAATGAACATGAGTCAGCAGTGCTGAATTCAACCTTTGAAGGTAAACTGTGGTCACTGGGGGCAAAGTGTCTCCCCGTGTAGACTGTGAAGCCATTTGGTCATCCTCCACATTTTGTGGTGTTTCTTGCTGCTGCACTGGGAGTTTGGTATTTGCTTCACTAAATACAAGGAGTTCAACTGGGACAAAGTGGTGGAGGGAGTTTCTCACGTGTGGTGGGACAGGGTCTGCAGAAGAATGCACCCACCAAGGTTCTATCCCAAATAGCTTGCCTCTTGACCATAGCAACGTGATTCTGAACATTGCCCTGAAACCTCTCCAAATAACAATACGTCTTTACATATAAGGGTCTGCTCGCTGCACCATGTCAGTCACAAGCAATTTGGAAGCCAATGGAAGATCCACATGGCCGCACCACAGATGATTTATCACACACCTGCCGACCACAGCTCTACGCCCACTACTCAGCAGGCTCCAAATTACTGGCATCTCTGCTCTACACCATTTTCTTGAAACCCAGCCCATCAGGCACTGTCTGGTATACTCATAGTCAGCAACAGGATATCCAAAATTTCCCCAGTGCCACCTGGTCATGGAAATTTTAAAAAAAAAATCATGGTATTTATCTAGCCATTTTTCAAGGATGAAGTTGAAGGCAATGTGGGTTTCACTTCATTTAGGAACCATTAAATGTTGAGGAAGCTCATTTCAAAGAAAGCTCAGGAGAACTCTCATAAGCAAGACTTCCCAAAGAGTGGCCAATGATCACATGAAGCTAGGCGCATTGAGGTCTACAATGTGAGGTCCATGTGTGTTTTGACTCTCAACTATGGCTGCCAAGTCTTTCAGAATAAAATCATGTGATACCCTGGCTGAGATTCCCAGTGCTCTGTACAAAGCCAACCTGGGCCTAGATCTCAGTTTTCAAGGGTGAATCTCATGCGTGGCCTCCTAAAATCCCAACTCAATTCATGGCAATACTTCTCTGAGGTCAGTACCACAACTCAGTCTCTAAGGGGAATCACACCAGAGTTCAAGCCAAGGTGGACCCAGTCATCACTTTCAACTGCCACACAAATGACCACAATTAAAACCAAAACACTCCTACATGACCCACATGACCCACATCTTCTTCCATATAGACACTCATCATTAATTCTGGCTAGAGGTTTCCATAAGGGGCTCTACCCAAGACAGTGTCAAAAATAATCTCCCTTGTCCCTCATTTTGAATAAAGTCTGGGTGGCCTGTACACCCTTCCTGTGAACCAGAAGTGATCAAATAGGCCTGCCATTAATACTGCTCTGCTTCTCCAATTTGAGAACAACTGACTGTGGGTTTTAGATTCTTTATGTGAATTGGAGTCATGAGAAAACCCAAGCACCTATGGGATAGAATCTGCAGGGCTTTGAGAAACTAATTTGACAGAAAGGATCCCTATTTTCACTTGATGGAGGTCAGGAATTTTACAGAGGAAGGCGAGAGACTTTATCCACAATGACTGCTCTTTTTTCCACTTTGGTTTTGGATGTACACATGGAATCTTTCTTTAGATCCATCAGGTGATGAGAAACAAAGCAACAGCCTCACGCAGGGCCAATGGTCTGAATGAGACACATCCTTTTCAAAGCAATTAAGTAAAGAGCCACAGGTGATGCCCATTCATTTCCATTTGAAAACTGTTTTCTTCACAAAGCGGTGGCCTAAGGCAAAGACCTTCCTGACATTCAGGGCAACGGAACAATAGGTGACCAAAAGGCCCAAAGCAGGGTTTCTCCACTGAGACTTTAATGGTCACAGTGATTTCTGAGTTTTCTGCGATGCTCGCCATTCCCTTCAGCTATCCAGTACATGGCCATGTCACAGAGCTTGGAGGTGGTATATATCTTACACAAAAAATCATGAGCCAATTCTGGAGAGTGGCCAGAATTCAGGAAGAAAACAAGAACTTAGGAAGATAGCAGGTGTACCCCATTGATACGGCAAGCCGCAGTCCATTCATAAATTGTGCAGGATGAATTCTGGGAAGCTTTCTACTAGACAGGACACATCCATTAATCCAATATCTTTTCTAATGTCTACAACCACGGATAACAGTGGGATACACAGACAAAGAAACACTCGCCTTGCCAAACGACTTACTAGAAACAGTTCACTCCAAATCAAACAAGCCGCGTTCCCTGCCTATTCTCAGAACACGAAACAAAACCACAAACACACACCCACACCCACAAAGGCACCTCCTTCCGCCAAGTAGGTCTGTGACTATCGGGAGTGTCCTCTGACTTATGGGCCATACTATGTTCCCCCGAAATGGCCACTCCTGTCTCAGATTTGGACTCCTTGGCCAATTCTATGAAATTGTCAGGAGCCAGCTGTGAGCCACTACCTGCTTTCTCATGAAAGGTCCCTCTTCAGAGATTTCCTGCCATTTGGCCATCCTCACAACAGTAGGTACCAAGAAACACTGACTCTGTCCTTGGTAAATCCAAACAAATGAGACCATTGGGACTGGAACTGGGACTGTCTTTTGTTCCTGAATTCCTGGATCCCAAGATCAGAGAGTTCCATCACCAAGGAAGAGTGGTGAGGTCACTTCTTTCAGGAATTGAATGAGGTCACAGCTTTGGAACCACTTTGTCCTAACAGTTGTTTCCAAAGGCCCCATGAGATGGAGGCTGCCCCTACTTTCTGTGACACTTTCACAAGTTAGAATGGTATATCAACCATAGGCACCCGGGAACAGCTCTCCACACAGGCCTGATTTGGTCCATCTTCTCTACATTAAGAAGAGAGAGGCTGATTCAGACACAACCCTTCATGCTGACCTGGTTGTTTTCCATGGAAATTGACTTTTGCTTTCTCAGGTCCTTCATAGCTTCCTACATGTTCTCCAAAGATCATTTCTGCATGGATCTTTGAGTTTCTCAGCAGGTGGAAGATCCCCTACATTCCTGTTTTGTAAGGCCAACTCTGTCTCTTCTCTTCTGTAAAGTTAGATTGAGGGAACAGTGTATGGTTATGGTTAATAACATGTTTGAATTGGTTTAGGAGTCATTCTGCTGGATGAAAAATGGCATTGGAAGCTGTGATATTTCTAATAATATTGAGGTGAAATACAAGTGTGAAAACAGAAATCTAGGTACGAATGAAGCCCAGAAGTCATTGGGCCCTTGACTGGGATAATTAGCTTTGAATAATGTTCTGCAAAGGTGTCTCAGATAATTTGAAATACAATGGCATACGACCTTGTACCTTGGATGATTGAATGTAGAAGAGAACATTCAGTCAAAAAGGGATAGTCGGTAAGATTAGGAAGATAGTCGGTAGGTTTAGGAAGAAGAGTGAGTGTAGGATTTGGACCAAATGTTGTTTAGCAATAGGGTTTCGGTTAGAGAGTGAATGTAAATGTCAGCACATATGAAGAGTCAGTCACTATGATGAACTGGGGAAAATATGTAGAAAAGCAGATATCAATAGAAACATTCCAAAATCAGGCAAAGTATAAAGTGAGTGATAGGATTAGACATTTTCACCAAGGTTGAGTTTGAATATATAATCTTAGGAAGCAACAAATATGTTGTCACAAATAGGATTGACATTTGAGAGCATTAGGCAACCTGGACATGGATGTTTTTAGTAATCCATGTTCTCTTTCCATTTAGGCTTTGGTACAATCATAAGTGTGACCTTTACATTTTTTGTCCAGAATATTACTGTGATAAAATATATATGTAGATCAGGTGACATGAGTATTTCTTCCAGCATTTCCGAGAGCAATGTTTTGAAGTCCAATAAATTAGTATTGGGGGTACAAAGAGGTGTACCCTGAGTCTATGAATATAGAGATAATGCATGAAGAGACCACATTGTGAATAAATAATATAACTGGTCTCACTTTAAATAATGATTGAATTGATATCTGAAAATATATAAAACAAAAGTTCTTTAGCAATAGGGTTTCAGTTAGAGAGTGAATGTAAATGTCAGCACATATGAAGAGTCAGTCATTATGATGAATTTGGGAAAATATGTAGAAAAGCTGATATCAATAGAGACATTATGAAATCAGGCAAAATATTAAGTGAGTGATAGGATTAGACATTTTCACCAGGGTTGAGTTTGAATATATAATCTTAGGAAGAACAATTATGTAGTAACCAATAGGATTGACATTTGAGAGCATTAGGCAACCTGGACATGGATGATTTTAGTAATCCATGTTCCCTTTCCATTTAGGCTTTGGTACAATCATAAGTGTGACCTTTACATTTTTTGTCCAGAATATTATTGTGATAAATTGTATATGTAGATCAGGTGACATGAGTATTTCTACCACCATTTCTGGGAGCAATATATTGAAGACGTAAAATTAGTATTGGGGGTACAAAGAGGTGTACGCTGTGTCTATGAATATAGAGATAAAGCGTGAATCGACCATACTGTGAATAAATAATATAACTGGTTACAACTTTAAAAAATGGATTGAATTGATATCTGAAAATATAAAATAAACCTTATATTGATATACATTAATTCATTCCAACCAGTTATACATCTAATGGTAATATTAGTGTTTTGGTTTATCATGAAGAGTGTGTGAGTTTTGCTTCAAAAGTGATTATGGAAATCGAAAATAATGTGGTTGGAAAGAAGCCTCATGAAAAGACCAGTCAAGACACCCTGACAATACATATGTTCTGACGCAGGAAGTCATTAAAGTTGAAACAAATTCCTATAAATTTGAGAACTTGTGGATTAAATGTATATCCTATGATGTGCAAAAATTGAAGAAATAATAATGTACCAGTGGTGAATACAAATGAACGTCAAATTACATATCATGTTCCATAGGAATCTACTTGTATTGATGTTATACTGGGTCTGTTACTGTAGAATTATTAGGATTTGTATGCACCATTCCCTGAAGTTAATTTTCATTACTAGGAAACAAATATGTATTTCAGGTAGATGAATATTTCTGAGAATAATATTGTGAAAGTTGGTTATAAATCCACATACATGAACATGAATGAATTTAGAGAGTGTATATAAGACACATATATTTCATATTTTGAAAAATCTGGAGAGTGTTTATATATATATATATATATATATATATATATATATATATATATATATATATACACAAACACACATACACACACAAAAAAAACACACATACATAAAGAAGTAGCAATATATATGCCAATCGAATTTCATCATTAAATATTTATCATCCACAGATGCAAAAGTATTTATTTTACTGAACCTAAATCTGTGTATAATGTTGTTCTACTAGAAAGCTCCCCTATAGGTTGAATTTTCAGTTCCAACAGTGTTTAGGAGGAGTGATGTCTTCTCTCAATTTGTATCTGCCAAGTCAGCCACCTCACAAAAATGTACTTGAGATACCTGGTAGGATTCTATATGTGCATATAAATATACATGTGTGAATAGGCTAGAGAGAAAAGGAAAAAAGAATTCACATATTTGCTTACTTTAAAAACACATGGAGAGTATTTCAATTAAAATTTGACTAGATTTATAACTCCTACCTTATATAATGCAAAAGGCAAGTCCAACAATCCAACATGCCTCCTCTGAACTTCTTGTATTTCTATTCGGTTTGGGTTTTTTTTTTTCTCCATTTTATTAGGATGAGTAGTCTGAGTCTAATAGGTATGGGTTAGTGTCAGGGATTCAGTATTTCAAAAGGAAATTTTGAAAATGAATCCAGTGTGTATGCAAATATGTGCTGCAAAAATATCCTCCCACTCTCATCCAGAACAATGCCTTGACATTACCTTCGCCCCAAGTAAGACACAATTAGATGAGAAGAGTTAGAAAATCAGTGAATATATATCTGGAATGGAACATGCTCAGGAGTTCACAAGCTTGGAGGTGGCAGAGGAGTTTTCAAAAGTAAGGGACAGGGTAAACACTCCACAAACATGGAGCTCTGCTGGCCTAAAAACTTTGTGAGAAACTGCCTCTGAGGTTGGGCACATGAAGTATATGTTGTTTTCAGGAGATTTGGCTTCCTTTGTAGTGAGACCATCAAAGCTGGGTCTGCATCTATGTTACCAGGAGGACATGGTTTCTTATTTTCCAATGAACATGAGACAGCACTGGTGAATCCTCTCTTTGTAGGTAAAGTATGGCCACTGGGGACTAAGTGTCTCCCCGTGTGGACTGTGAAGACATTTGGTCATCCTCCAATTTTGTGGTGTTTTTGCTGCTGCACTGGGAGTTTGGTATTTGCTTCACAAAATACAAGGAGTTCAACTGGGACACAGTGCTGGAGGGAGTTCTGTCACGTGTGATGCATCAGTGTCTATAGGAGAATGCACCAACCAGGCTTCTATCCCTCATTGCTTGCGCCATTGCTCCCTTGTCGATATTAACCTGATTCTGAACATTACCCTGAAAACTCTCCATATAACTAGATGACTTTACATATAAGGGTCTGCTAGCTGCACCATGTCAGTCACAAGCCATTTGGAATCCAATCGTAGATCCTCATGGCCCTACCACTGATGTTTTATTACACACGTGCCCACCACTGCTCTAGACCCACTACTCAGCAGGCTCCAACTTACTGGCATTTCTGTTCTACACCATTTTCATGAAACCCAGTCAATCAAGGCACTGTCTGGTAAACTCATGATCAGCAACAGGACATCCAAAGGTTCTCCCGTGCCACCTGGTCATGGGAATTTCAAAAATTTCATGGTATTTATCTAGCCATTTTTCACGGATAAAGTTGGAGGCCATGTGGGTTTCAATTCTTTCAGGAACCATTAAATGTTGAGGAAGCTCATTTCAATGAGAGCTCTGGAGAACTCTCAGAGGCAAGGCTTCCCAAAGAGTGGCCAAAAGGTCACATTAAGCCAGGCCCATTGAAGTCTACAATGTGAGGTCCATGTGTGTTTTGACTCTCAACTATTGCTTCCAAGTTTTTCAGAATAAAATCATGTGATATCCTGGCAGAGATTCCCAGTGTTCTGTGTAAAGCAACCCTGGGCTTAGATCTCAGTTCCAAGGGTGACTCTCATGTGTGGCCTCCTAAAATCCAAACAAAATTCATGGCAATACTTCTTTGAGGTCAGTTTCACAACTCAGTCTCTAAGGGGAATCACACCAGAGTTTAAGCCCAGGTGGACCAAGTCATTTCTTCCAACCGCCACACAAATGACCAAAATTAAAACAAAAACACTCCAACATGGCCCTTATCTTCTTACATGTTGTCATTCATCGTAATGTCTGCCTGAAGATTTCCATGAGGGGGTGAAGCCCAAGACAGTGTCCAAAATAAGCTCACTTGCCACTCATTTGCCTAAAGTCAGGGTGGCCTGGACACCCTTCCTGTGAACCAGGAGTGATCAAATAAGCCTGCCATTAGTAATGCTCTGTTTCTCCAATTTGAGGCCTAGTGATTTTCAGGTACAGATTCTTTATGTGATTTGGAGTCATGCAAACCCCAAGCACCTCTGCAGGGCTTTGAAGAACTCATTTGACTCAAAGAATCCATTTTCTCACTTGATGGAGGTCAGGAACCTAACAGAGGAAGGCAAGAGACTTCATCCACAATGACTGATCTTTTAGCCATTTTGGTTTTGGATGCACACATGGGATCAATCTTTAGATCCATCAGGTGTTGAGAATGTAAGTCACAGCCACACACAAGGCCAAGAGGCTAATTCAGCCACATCCCTTTCCAAAGCAATTAAGTAAAGAGCCACAGGTGATGCCCATTCATTTCCATTTGAAAACTCTTTTCTTCAGGCTTCACAAAGGGGTGGCCTGAGCCAAAGACTTTCCTGACAGTCAGTGCAAAAGAACAATAGGTAAGCAAAAGGCCCAAAGCAGGGTTTCTCCACTGAGACTCCCTTTTCACACTGATACCTGAGTTTTCTGGAATGCTCGCCATTGTCTTCAGCTATCCAGTACATGGCCATGTCACAGAGCTTGGAGTGGTACATATCTTGGAAACAAAACCATGAGCCTATTCTGGAGAGTGGCCAGAATTCAGGAAGAAAACAGGAACTTAGAAAGTTAGAAGGTGTTGCCTCTCGATAAGACAAGCTGCAGTCCATTCATAAATTGGGCTGGATGAATTATGAGAAGATTTATACTAGACTGGACGCATCCATTAATGCATTCTCTTTTCTAATGTCTGCAACAACGGACACAGTGGGATACACAGACACAGAAACACTCGCCTGGTCAAACGACTTACTAGAAACAATCCACTCCAAACCAAACAAACCAACTTTCCTACCTATTCTCAGAACATGGCCTGTCCTCTCTCAGATCTGGTTTCCTTGGCCAACTCTGTGAAGTTTTCAGGAAAAAGGGGTGAGCCACTACCTGCTTTCTGTGGAAAGGTCCCTCTTCAGAGCTCTCCTGGCATTTCGCCATCCTCACATCAGTAGGTACCAAGAAAGAATGACTCGGTCCTTGGTAAATCCAAACAAGTGAGCCCACTGGGACTGGGGCTGCCTCTGGGTGCCTGGCTTCTTGGATACCAAGTTCAGAGAGTTCCATCACCAAGGAAATGAGGTATGTCACTTTCTTTGGAACTGAATGAGGTCACTGCCTTGGCAACCACTTTGTCCTAACAGTTGCTTCCAAGTGTCCCATGAGATGGAGGCTGCCCCTACTTCCTGTGACACTTTCACAAGGTAGAATGGTATATCAACCATAGGCACCCAATAGCAGCTCTCCACACAGGCCTGGTTTGGTCCATCTTCTCTACAAAAAGAAGAGAGAGGCTGATTCAGACACATCCCTTCATCCTGACCAGGTTGTTTGCCATGGAAGATGGCTTTTGCTCTCTCAGGTCCTTCATACCTGCCTACATCTTCTCCAGGTTTAATTTCTGAATGGACCTTTGAGGTTCTCAGCAGGTGGAATGTCCCCTACTTTCCTGTATTGTAAGAACCACTCTGTCCCTGCTCTTCTGTAAAATGAGATTGAGAGAACAGTGTATGTTTAAGGTTAATAACAGGTTCTATTTGGGTTAGAAATCATTCTGTGCAATAAATAATGGTATTGGGAAACTGCAATATTTACAAGAATATCGAGGTGAAATATAAGTATGAAAAAAGAAATCTAGGAATAATTTGAAGCTCAGAAGGGCATTGGGTCCTTGATTGGGATACTTAGTTTTGAATTATGTTCTGCAAAGATGTCTCAGATAATTCGATATACAATGGCATAGGACCTTGTACCTTGGATGACTGAATGTAGAAGAGAACATCCAGTCAAAAGGGATAGTCGGTAGGATTAGGAAGATAGTTGGTAGGTTTAGGAAGAAGAGTGAGTGTAGGATTTGGACTGAAAATTCTTTAGCAATAGGGTTTCATTTAGAGAGTGAATGTAAATGTCAGCACATATGAAGAGTCAGTCATTATGATGAAATTGGGAAATATGTAGAAAAGCTGATATCAATAGAGACATTATGAAATCAGGCAAAGTATTAAGTGAGTGATAGGATTAGACATTTTCACCAGGGTTGAGTTTGAATATATAATCTTAGGAAGAACAATTATGTAGTAACCAATAGGATTGACATTTGAGAGCATTAGGCAACCTGGACATGGATGATTTTAGTAATCCATGTTCTCTTTCCATTTAGGCTTTGGTACAATCATAAGTGTGTCCTTTACATTTTTTGTCCAGAATATTACTGTGATAAAATGTATATGTAAATCAGGTGACATGAGTATTTCTACCACCATTTCTGGGAGCAATATATTGAAGACGTAAAATTAGTATTGGGGGTACAAAGAGGTGTACCCTGTGTCTATGAATATAGAGATAAAGCGTGAATAGACCATTCTGTGAATAAATAATATAACGGGTTCCAACTTTAAATAATGGATTGAATTGATATCTGAAAATATACAATAAACCTTATATTGATATACATCCATTCATTCCAACCAGTTATACATCTAATGGTAATATTAGTGTTTTGGTTTATCATGAAGAGTGTGTGAGTTTTGCTTCAAAAGTGAATATGGAAATCGAAAATAATGTGTTCGGAAAGAAGTCTAATGCAAAGACCAGTCAAGAAATATGGAGGAATACATGTGTTTTGAAGCAGGAAGTGATTGAAAGTGAAACAAATGCCTATAAATTTTGCTAAATTGTTTATGAAATATATATCCTATGATGTGCATAAACTGATGAAATAGTAATGTACCAGTTTTGAATAAAAATAAACGTCAAAATACACATCATGTCCCATAGGAATCTACTTGTATTGATGTTTAACTTGGTCAGTTACTATAGAAATATTAGGATTCGCATGCCTCATTCACCGAAGTTAGTTTTCTTTTTTTTTATAATTTTTTATGGTTGTTCAAAACATTAGATAGTTCTTGATATATCATATTTCACACTTTGATTCAAGTGCGTTATGAATCCCATTTTTACCCCGTATACAGATTGCCGAATCACATCAGTTACACATCCATTGATTTACATATTGCCATACTAGTGTCTATTGTATTCTGCTGCCTTTCCTATCCTCTACTATCCCACCTCCCCTCCCCTCTCCTCCCCTCTTCTCTCTCTACCCCCTCTTCTGTAATAAATTTCTCCCTTTTTGTATTATTTTTCCCTTTCCCCTCACTTCCTCTTGTATGTAGTTTTGTATAACCCTGAGGGTCTCCTTCCATTTACATGCAATTTCCCTTCTCTCTCTTTTTCTCTCCCACCTCTTATCCCTTTTTAATATTAATCTTCTTCTCATGCTCTTCATCCCTACTCTGTTCTTAGTTACTCTCTTTATATCAAAGAAGGCATTTGGCATTTGTTTTTTAGGGATTGGCTATCTTCACTTAGCATAATCTGCTCTAATGCCATCTCTTTTTTCTGCAAATTCTATGATTTTGTCTTTTTTTAATGCTGAGTAATACTCCATTGTGTATAAATGCCACATTTTTTTATCCAGTCTTCTAGTGAACGGCATATATGTTGGTTCCACAGTCTTGCTATTGTGAATTGTGCTGCTATGAACATTGATGTAGCAGTCTCCCTGTAGCATGCTCTTTTAAGGTCTTTAGGGAATAGACCGAGAAGTGGGAGAGCTGGGTCAAATGGTAGTTCCATTTCCAGCTTTCCAAGAAATCTCCATACTGCTTTACAAATTGGCTGCCCCAATTTGCAGTGCCTCCAATAATGTACAAGTGTACCTGTTTCTCCACATCCTCACCAGCACTTGTTGTTGTTTGACTTCATAATGGCTGCCAATCTTACTGGAGTGAGATGGTATCTTATGGTGGTTTTGGTTTGCATTTCTCTGACTGCTGGAGATGGTGAGCATTTTTTCATATACTTGTTGTTTGATTGTATGTCCTTTTCTGAGAAGTGTCTGTTCTGGTCCTTGGCCCATTTGTTTATTGGGTTATTTGTTATCTTATTGTCTAATTTCTGAATACTCTGAATATTAGGGCTCTATCTGAAGTGTGAGGAGTAAACATTTGTTCCCAGGATTTAGGCTCCCTATTTACCTCTCTTATTGTTCCTTTTGCTGAGAAAAAAACTTTTTAGTTTGAGTAAGTCCCATTTGTTGATTCTAGTTATTAACTCTTGTGCTATGGGTGTCCCATTGAGGAATTTGGAGCCCGACCCCACAGTATGTAGATCGTAGCCAACTTTTTCTTCTATCAGATGCCATGTCTCTGATTTGATATCAAGCTCCTTGATCCATTTTGAGTTAACTTTTGTGCATGGCAAGAGATAGGGTTTCAGTTTCATTTTGTTGCATATGGATTTCCAGTTTCCCCAGCACCATTTGTTGAAGATGCTATCTTTCTCCATTGCATGCTTTTAGCCCCTCCATCAAATATAAAATAGTTTAGTTTTCTGGCTTGGTTTCTGTGTCCTCTATTATGTACCATTGTTCTACCCGCCTGTTTTGGTACCAGTAGCATGCTATTTTTGTTACTATTTTTCTGTAGTATAGTTTGAAGTCTGGTATCGCTATACCGCCTGATTCACACTTCCTGCTTAGCATTGTTTTTGCTATTCTGTGTCTTTTATTTTTCCATATGAATTTCATGATTGCTTTCTCTATTTCTACAAGAAATGCCATTTGGATTTTGATTGGCATTGCATTAAACCTATAGAGAACTTTTGGTAATATCGCCGTTTTGATGATGTTAGTTCTGCCTATCCATGAACAGGATATATTATTACATCTTCTAAGATCTTCTTCTATTTCTCTCTTTAGGGTTCTGTAGTTTCCATTGTATAAGACTTTCACATATTTTGTTTGGTTGATTCCTAATTATTATTAATTTTCTTTTAGGATATTGTGCATGGAGTTGTTGTCCTCATTTCCATTTCAGAGGATTTGTCGCTGATATACAGGAATGCCTTTGATTTATGCATATTGATCTTATATCCTGCAACTTTGCTGAATTCATTTATTAGTTCCATTAGTTTCTTTGTAGACCCTTTTGGGACGGCTAGATATAGAATCATGTGATCTGCAATAGAGATAATTTAAGTTCTTCTTTTCCTGTTTTTATGCCTTTTATTTCTTTCATATGTCTAATTGCTCTGGCCAGTGTTTCGAGAACTATGTTGAACAGAAGTGGTGAGAGAGGGCATCCCTGTCTTGTTCCAGTTTTAGAGAGAATGCCTTCAATTTTTCTCCATTCAGAATGATGCTAGCCTGAAGCATAGCATAGATTGCTTTTACAATATTGAGGTATGTTCCCTTATCACTAGTTTTTCTAGAGTGTTGAACATAAAGGAATGCTGTACTTTGTCAAATGCTTTTAATGCATCTATCGAGATGATCATATGGTTCTTATTTTTAAGTCTACTGATGTGGTGAATAACATTTATTGATTTCCGTATATTGAACCAGCCTTGCATCACACAGATGAATCCTACTTGATCAGGATTCACAATTTTTTGATATGTTTTTGTATCCAATTGGCCAAAATTTTATTGAGGATTTTTTCATGTAGGTTCATTAGAGATATTGGTCTGTAGTTTACTTTCTTTGAAGTGTCTTTGTCTGGTGTAAGAATCAGGGTGATGTTAGCCTCCTAGAATGAATTTGGAAGATCTCCCTCTTTTTCTATTTTCTGAAATAGCTTCAAAAATATTGGTATTAGTTCCTATTTAAAGGTTTTGTAAAACTCTGCTGTATACCCATACGGTCCTGGGCTTTTCTAATATGGTATTCTTTTGTTGGGGCGGCTGTGCTGCTCCCCCAATTGGAGGGATCTATCTACCACGCTGACGGGCTGCTGGGCCTGTTCTGCTGGTTGGTTGCAGGTCTACGTATCTTGCAGGTGCGGCCGGCGGCTCTACTCTGCCCTTACTCCAATTGGTATGACGTGTCTACCATGCTGGCAGGTCGCTGCGCCTGTTCCAGACGCAGGAGGCGGCTCTGCTCTGCCTCTACTCCAATTGGGATGACGTGTCTACCATGCCGGCAGGCCACTGGGCCTGTTCACTGAACGGTCGCAGGTCTGCCCATTTTGCGGGCACAGGGGGCGGTTCTGCTCTGCCCCTACTCCAAATGGGGTGTAGTGACTAGAATGCCAGCAGGTCGCTGGGCCGGTTCCAGGCACGGGCGAAGGCTCTGCTCTGCCCCTACTCCAATTGGGGTGACGTGACTACCTCACCGGAGGGTCGCTGGGCCTGTTCTGGGTACGGGCAGTGGCTCTGTTCTGCCCCTACTCCTATTGGAGTGACCTGACAACCTCGCCGGTGGGCCGCTGGGCTTGTCCTGGGCGTGGAAGAAGGCTCTGCTCTGCCACTACTCCAATTGGGGTGCCGTGTCTACCACACCGGCGGGTCGTTGGGCCTGTTCCGGGCACGAGCGGCGGCTCTGCTCTGTCCCTACACAAATTGGCGTGACGTGACTACCATGCCTGCGAGTCGATGGGCCTGTTCCGGGCACAGGCGCCGGCTCTGCTCTGTCCCTACTCCAATTGGGATGACGTGACTATCACGCCTAGGGGTCCCTGGGCCTTGCTGGGCGTGGGCCGCGGCTCTGCTCTGCACCTCTGGCTTGATGACAAAGTGAGAGACTCGGGTGTTTGTGACTCAGTTTCTTTGCGAGGAGACCAACTGTTTCTGTCACCGCTGGTATCGATGAAGTTATCTCCTCCGCCGCTTTGTGATGACATCAGATCTCTACCATGTTGGTATCCCATGCGAATGGCAGCATTTCGTTCTCTTTGCTGGGTAACCAAAGCAACGGGTGAGTCCTGACCGGCCCTCACAAGCCCCGTCTCAATCCTGTTGCCACTGCCTATGAAGGCTCAGTAGGTATTTACCTCCACAGTATTCAGCAAGACCTGGACCGCGAAGCAGTTTCCGCGGGTTCTTTATGCCTGGGCCTGATCAGTTCCAGGAGCCAGAATTTGGCCGCTCTGGGCTTGCTTTATGTTCTGATAGGAGCAGGCCTGAGTAATTTGTCTGCGAGACACAGGCGAATGGCAGCCTGAGATTACCTGTTCTATAGCTGAATGAGCTGCGATCAGTCGAAAACAGGAATGGTGACGTCAGCTCTCCAAGATGGTGGCCCCTGGCTTTCTCTGTGGTCTGACCGGTGTGGAAAACTGAATTGGACCGCTTCCTTCCCCCGTCTCAAACCCAGAATTCAGCAATGAGCACAGTGATTTCACAGCTGGCAGGAGCCCACAGAATCCACACTGCTGAATATTTGTGTTGGTATCTTGTTGTTTCTCAGCATGCGCCGCAGACACTAGCAGCAGGGCAATTTGCTGAATAAGCAGCATGACACTCCATGCGGACAAATCACTCAAGTTTGAGCCCCGTAGCTGATCCTCGTGAGATGGAAATACTTCCACTAGGTTTTGCAGCACCCCAATTTTCCTGGAAATTCCTAAAAAGATAGGTTTTAGGCGTTCTAACTCATCATTCTCCTGCACAGTGATGCTGTACATGGCGTTGATGCACTCGTTTCATCGCCATTATATGATCCCCTGAAGTTAGTTTTCAGTACTAGGAAACGAATCTGTATTTCAGGTTGATGAATATTTCTGAGAATAAACTTGTGAAAAGTTGATTATAAATCCACATATATGAATATGAATGAATTTAGGGAGTGTATAATAAGACAAATAAATTTCATATTTTGAAAAATATGGAGAGTGAATATATATATATATATATATATATATATATATATATATATATATATATACATACACACACACACAAACATTAAAAAGTAGCATTATGTATGCCAATTGAAATTCACCATGAAATATATATCATCCACAGATCCAAAAATAATCATTTTACTGAACATTGATTTATGTTGTTCAACTAGAAAGCTGACCCATATGTTGAATTTTCAGTTCCAACAGCGTTTAGTAGGAGTGATCTCTTCTCACAATTTGTATCTGCCAAGTCAGCCACCTCACAAAATGTACGTGTGATACCAGGTAGAATTCTATATGTGCATAAAAAAAATACATGTGCTGAATAGGCTACAGAGAAAGGGAGACAATTATTCACATATTTGTTAACTTTTAAAACACATGGAGAACTATTTCAATTAAAATTGGCTAGATTTATAACACCTACCATTTATCATACGAAAGGCAAGTCCAACTATACACCATGCATCTTGTGAACCTCTTGTATTTCTGTTTTGTTTGGTTTTTTTTCTCCATCATATTAGGATTACAAGTAAAAGTCTAGAAGGGAATTTGTTAGTGTCAGGGATTCAGTATTTCAAATGGAAAATTGGAAAATGTATCCAATGTGTAAGCAAATATGTGCTACACAAAAATCTTCCCACTCTCATTCAGAACAATGCCTTGGCATTACATTCGCCCCATGTAAGACACAATAAGAGGAGAAGAGATAGAAAATCTGTGAATACGTAAATGGAATGGAAAATGCTCTGGAGTTCACAAATTTGGAGGTGGTAGAGGAGTTTCCAAAAGTAAGGGACAGTGTAAACACTCCACAAACATGAAGCTCTGCCGGCATAACATGTGGAAAAACTGCCTCTGAGGTTGGGCACTTGAAATATATTTTGTTGTCAGGAGCATTAGCTTCCTTTGTAGTGAGACCATAAAAGCTGTGTCTGCATCTATGTGACATGGATGACATGGTTTCTTATTTTCCAATGAACATGAGGAAGCAGTGCTGAATTTTCTCATTGTAGGTAAACTGTGGCCACTGGGGGCTAAGTGTCTCCCCATGTGCACTCTGAAGCCATTTGGTCATCCTCCACTTTTCGTGGTGTTTCTTGCTGTTGCACTGGGAGTTTGGTATTTGCTTCATGAAATCAAAGGAGTTCAACTGGGACACAGTGTTGTAGGGAGTTCTGTCAGTTGTGGTGGGTCGGGTTCTGTAGGAGAATGCACCAACCAGGCTTCTATCCCACATAGCTTGCCCCATTGACTATAGCAACCTGATTCTGAACATTGCCCTGAAACCTCTCCATATAACAAGATGCTTTTACATATAAGGGTCTACTGGCCGCAAAATGTCAGTCACAAGCTATTTGGAAGCCAATGGCTGATAAACATGGCCACACCACAGATATTTTATCATACACCTGCCCACCATGGCTCTAGGAACACTACTCAGCAGGCTCCAACTTACTGGAATCTCTGTTACACACCATTTTCATGAAACCCAGTCAATAAAGGCAATGTCTTCTATACTCATGATCAGCAAGAGGACATCCAAATGTTCTTCAGTGACACCTAGTCATGGGAATTTCAAAAATTTCATGGTTTTTATCTAGCCAATTTTCAAGGATAAAGTTGGAGGCACTGTGGGTTTCAAAATCATTCATTAACCATTAAATGGTGAGGAAGCTCATTTCAATGAAAGCTCTGGAGAACTCTCAGAGGCAAGGCTTCCCAAAGGGTGCCCAAAAGGTCTCATGAAGCCAGGCCCATTGAGGTCTACAATGTGAGGTCCATGTGTCTTTTGACTCTCAACTATGGCTGCCAAGTCTTTCGGAATAAAATCATGTGATATCCTGGCTGAGATCCCCTTGGCTCTGTGGAAAGACACCTTGGACCTAGATCTCACTTTTCAAGGGCGAATCTCATGCATGGCCTTCTTAAATACCAACCCAATTCATGGCAATACTTCTCTGAGGTCAGTTCCAGAACTCAGTCTCTATGTAGAATCTCACCAGAGCTCAAGCCCAGGTGGACCCAGTCATCTTTTCCAACTGCCATACAAATATCCACAATTAAAACCAAAACACCCCCTCATGGCCCTCATCTTCTTCAATATAGACATTCATCATAACCTCTGGCTGGAGGTTTTCATAAGGTACACAGCCCACGTCCGTGTCCAAAATAAGCTCCCTTGCCCCTCATTTGCCTAAAATCAGGGTGGCCTGAACACCCTTCCTGTGAACCAGAAGTGATCAAATAGGCCTGCCGTTAATACTGCTCTTCTTCTCCAACTTGAGGCCTACTGACTGTGGTGTTTAGATTCTTTATGTGAATTCATTTTTTTGTTGTTGTTGTACTTTAACTTTTTAAAATGTTTTCATTTTTTAATATTTTTATTTTATTATTATTATTATTTTAAATTTTAATTTTCATTTTTTAAATGATCATTATTTTCAATTTTTTTTCTTTATTTATTTTCTATTTTTTTCTTTTTTCTTATCATTTCTTTTCAATTTTCTTATTCCCCCTTCCTTGAATTCTACCTGCCTACTCTCATTCTTTTTAGTGACTTCTTCCCTTTCCTTCTAATATCTTTCCTCCCAAGAATCAAATTAATTTATAAGTGTAAGCAGTAACTCAGCAGTCAAACAGAGCAAGAAGTAACATGAGCAGGACAAAAAATCAAGGAAGAAAATAAGTACAAACAATGAAGGACAGCCTAAATATTCAGGAGGACCTATAGTCATCAGAAAAATGGTCATATAGAGAACTCAAGGAATACCTTAGACAGATGGAATGGAAACTTAAAGAGGATACGAGACAGCAAATCCAAACAGTGAAAGAACACATTGAAAATGAATTACATAAACAGATAAAAGAAGAAGTTAAGTATTTTTATCAGGAGATAGAGATTATAAAAAAAAATAAACAATAATTCTAGAAATGAAGGAAACGATAAACCAAATTAAAAACTCAATTGAGAGTATCACTAACACTGTGGAGCAAGTAGTAGACAGAATGTCAGATAATTAAGACAAAATATATCATCTTGAAAAGAATCTAGCCAACACAGAAAGTCTGGTAAGAAATCATGAGTAAAACATCCAAGAGATATGGGATAACATTAAAAAACCAAATTTATGAGTCATCTGGATATGTACACAGATTCAAACCAAGGAAATGAGTAAACTACTGAATGAAATAATTACAGAAAACTTTCCAGAATTAAAAAGGAAACAGATATACAAATTGTACATGCTTACAGGACACCAAGCACACAAAATCACAGTAGACCAACATCAAGACACATTGTTATGAAGATATCCAATATACAGAACAAAGAGAAAATATTAAAAGCTATAATAGAAAGGAGGCAGATCACATTCAGGGGTACACCAATAAGGTTGAGAACGGACTTTTCTTCACAGTTGCTGAAAGCGAAAAGATCCTGGAATAACGTATTTCAAACACTGAAAGACAATGGATGCCAACCAAGAATTCTGTATCCTGCAAAATTAAGCTGCAGGTACGACAATAAAATAAAAATATTTCATGATAAACAAAAGCTAAAAGAATTTGCAGCCATAAAACCAGCATTGCAAAGCATCTTGAGCAAAACAATACAAGAAGAAGAAATGAAAATCAACAACCAAAACCATCAGTGGGAAGTGCCTCAGTAATGACAGAGGGCGGGGGAAAAGCTAATCATGGAGAAACAAACTAAATTTTAAAAAAAAGATGAATAATCAAACATGGGTGGCAGTACAAACCATATATCAATTGTAACTCTAAATATTAATGGCTTAAACTTTCCAATAAAGCGACATAGGCTTGTAACTTGGATTAAAAACAAATCCAACTATATGTTCCCTCCAGGAGACACATCTGAATAGAAAAGACATACACAGGCTGAAGGTCAAGTTTAGGAAAAAATATACCATGCACGCGGTCCTCGTAAGCACGCAAGGGTGGCCAACCTCATATCGAATAAAATTGACTTCAAGACAAATTTAATCAAAAGGGATAAGAAAGGACATTATATACTGTTAAAAGGAACCATTCACCAATAATACATAAAAATATTCAATATTTATGTACCAAATAATGGTGCTGCGACGTTCAAAAAACAAATTCTCCTCAAGTTCCAGAATGAAATAGACCACAACACAATAATTATGGGTGACTTCAACACACCTCTCTCACCATTGGACAGATCCTCCAAATAAAAGTTGAATAAAGAAACTATAGAACACAATATCACAATCAATAACCTACACTTAACTGACATATATAGAATATATCAACCATCATCAAGTGGATATCCTTTTTTTCTCTGTAGCACATGGATCCTTCTCAAAAATAGACCATATATTATGCCATAGGGCAACCCTCAGAAAATATAAAGGGGTGGAGATAATACCATGAATTTTTTCTGATCATAATGGAATGAAACTTGAAACCAATAATAAAAGAAGGAAGGAAAAATCCTACATCACAAGGAAAATGAACAATATGTTACTGAATGATCAGTGGGTTACAGAAGACATAAAGGAGGAAATCAAAAAATTCTTAGAGATAAATGAAAATACAGACACAACATATCGGAATCTATGGGACACAATGAAAGCAGTTTTAAGAGGGAAATTCATCACCTGGAGGTCATTCCTGAAAAAAAGGAAAAACGAACAAATAAATGAGCTCACACTTCAACTCAAAGCCCTAGAAAAGGAAGAGCAAAACAACAGCAAATGAAGCAGAAGGCAAGAAATAATTAAAATCAGAGCGGAAATCAACGAAATTGAAACAAAAGAAACTATTGAAAAAATTAACAAAACTAAAAGTTGGTTCTTCGAAAAAATAAATATGTTCGACAGAGCCTTAGCCATGCTAATGAAGAGAAGAAGAGAGAGAACTCAAATTACTAACATATGGGAAGAAAAAGGCAATATTACAACATATGCTTCAGAAATACAGAAGACAATTAGAAATTATTTGGAAAACCTATATTCCAATAAAATAGAATATAGTGAAGACATCTATAAATTTCTTAAATCATATGATTTGCCCAGACTAAGTCAGGAGGATACACACAATTTAAACAGACCAATGTCAATGGATAAAACAGAAGAAGCAATCAAATGACTACCAACCAAGAAAATCCCAGGACTGGATGGGAATACAGCGGAGTTTTACAAAACCTTTAAAGAAGAATTAATACCAATACTTTTCAAGTTATTTCAGGAAATAGAAAAAGAAAGAGCTCTGCCAAATTCATTCTATGAGGCCAACATCACGCTGATTCTGAAATCAGAAAAAGACACCTCAAAGAAAGAAAACTACAGACCAATATATCTGATGAACCTAGATGCAAAATTCCTCAATAAAATTCTGGCGAATCGAATACAAAGGCACATCAAAAAAATTATGCACCATGATCAAATCGTATTCATACCTGGGATGCAACGATGTTTCAATATATGGAAATCAGTAAATGCTATTCTCCACATCAATAGACTTAAAGATAAGAATCATATGATCATCTCGATAGCACCAAAAAAAGCATTCGACAAAGTACAGCATCGCTTTATGTTCAAAATATTAGAAAAACTAGGGATAACAGGAACTTACCTCGACATTGTAAGAGCTATCTATGCTAAGCCTCAGGCTAGCATCATTATGAATGGAGAAAAATTGAAGGCATTCCTTCTAAAATCTGGAACAAGACAGGGATACCCTCTCTCACCACTTCTATTCTATATAGTTCTCGAAACACTGGCCAGAGCAATTAGACAGAAGAAAGAAATAAAAGGCATAAAAATAGGAAAATAAGAAAGTAAATTATCACTATTTGCGGGTGACATTATTCTATACATAGAAGACCCAAAAGGGTCTACAAAAACTACTAGAACTAAAAAATGAATTCATCAAAGTTGCAGGATATAAAATCAACATGCATAAATCAAAGGCATTTCTGTATATCAGCGACAAAACTTTTGAAACAGAAATGAGGAAAAACACTTCATTCAAAATATCCTCAAAAAAAATAAAATTATTGGGAATCAACCTAACAAAAGAGGTGAAAGTTTTATACAATGCAAACTACAGAATCCTAAAACGAGAAGTAGAATAAGATCTTAGAAGAGGGAAAAAAAAAAAACCCTGTTCATGGATAGGCAGAACTAACATCATCAAAATGGCGATATTACCAAAACTTCTCTACAGGTTTAATGCAATGCCAATCAAAATCCCAACAGCATTTCTTGTAGAAATAGGTAAAGTAATCATGAAATTTATATGGAACAAAAAAAAAAGCCCCAGAATAGCAAAAGCAATTCTAAGCAGGAAGTGTGAATCAGGCGGTATAGCGATAGTAGATTTCAAACTATATTACAGAGCAATAGTAACAAAAAGAGCATGGTACTGGTACCAAAACAGGCGGGTGGACCATTGGTACAGAATGGAGGACACAGAGACTAATCCAAAAAGCTACAACTATCTTATATTTGATAAAGGTGCTAAAAGCAAGCAATGGAGGAAATATAGCATCTTCAACAAATGGTGTTGGGTAAAATGGAAATCCATATGCAACAAAATGAAACTGAATCCCTTTCTCTCGCCATGCACAAAAGTTAACTCATAGTGGATCAAGGAGCTAGATATCAAATCAGAGACTCTGTGTCTGATAGAAGAAAAAGTGGCTCCGATCTACATATTAATGGGGTTGGGCTCTAAATTCCTTTATTGGACACCCATAGCACAAGAGTTAATAAACAAGAATCAACAAATGGGACTACTTAAACTGAAAAGTTTTTTCTCAGCAAGAAAAGGAATAAGAGAGGTAAATAAGGAGCATACATCATGGGAACAAATTTTTACTCCTCACACTTCAGATAGAGCCCTAATATCAAGAATATACAAAGAACTCAAAAAATTAGACAATAAGATAACAAATAACCCAATAATCAAATGGGCCAAGGGCTTGGACAGACACTTCTCAGAGGAGGACATACAATCAATCAAAAAGTACATGAAAAAATGCTCACCATTTTTAGAAGTCAGAGAAATGCAAATCAAAACCACCCTAAGATACCATCTCAATCCAGTAAGATTGGCAGCCATTATGAAGTCAAACAACAACAAGTGCTGGCAAAGATGTGGGGAAAAAGATACACTTGTACATTGCTGGTGGGACTGTAAACTGGTGTGGCTAATTTGGAAAGCAATATGGAGATTCCTGGGAAAGCTGTGAATGGAACCACAATTTGACGCAGCTACTGCCCTTCTCGGACTATTCCCTGAAGACCTTAGAAGAGTGTACTACAGGGATACTACCACATCGATTTTCATAGCAGTACAATTCACAATTTCTACACTGTGGATCCAACCCAGATGCCCTTCAATAGATGAATGGATAAAAAAATGTGGCATTTATACACTATGGAGTATTACGCAGCACTAAAAAATGACAAAATCATGGAATTTGCAGGAAAAGGATGGCACTAGAGCAGATTATGCTTAGTGAAGCTAGCCAATCCCTAAAAAATAAATACCAAATGTCTTCTTTGATATAATGGAGCAACTAAGAACAGAGCAGGGAGCAATAGCAGGAAGAAAAGATTAACATTAAACAGAGACATGAGGTGCGAGGGTAACTGAGAGAAAAGGGAAATTGCATGGTAATGGAGGGAGACCCTCACTGTTACACAAAATTGCATATTGTTGTGAGTGGAATGGGAAAATAAACATGGAGAGAAATGAATTACAGTAAATGGGGGAAAGAGAGAAGATAGGAAGGGAGGGGAGGTGAGATAGTAGAGTATAGGAAAGGGAGCAGAATACAACAGTAACTAATAGGACATTATGTAAAAATGTGGATGTGTAACCAATGTGATTCTGTAATTTCTATTTGGGGTAAAAATGGGAGTTCATAAGCCACTTGAATATAATGTATGAAATATTATATGTCAAGAGATTTCTAATGTTTTGAGCAATCAATAAAAGAAAAAAAGTAGCAATATATATGCCAATCAAAATTCATCATGAAATATATATAATCCACAGATCGAAAAATATTCATTTTACTGAACATGGATTTATGTATAATGTCATTCAACTAGGAAGCTCACACATAGGTTGAATTTTCAGTTTCAACAGTGTTTAGGAGGAGTGATCCTTTCTCACAATTTGCATCTGCCAATTCAGTTACCTCACAAGTATGTACGTGTGGTACAAGGTAGGATTCTATATGTGCATATAAAAATACATGTGCTGAATAGGCTACAGAGAAAGGGAGACAGGAATTCACATATTTGTTAGTTTTAAAAACACATGTAGAACTATTTCAAAAAAATTGACTAGATTTATAACTATAACACTATATAATGCAAAAGGCAATTGTAACAATAAACCATGCCTCCTCTGAACTGCTTGTATTTCTATTCTGTTTGGGTTATTTTTCACCATCATATTAGAAGTATTAGTCAGAGTATAGTAGGGTATGTGTTAGTTTCAGGGCTTCAGTATTTCAAATAGAAAATTGGAAAATGAATCAAATGTGTATGTAAATATGTGCTACACAAAAATCTTCTCACTCACATCCAGAACAATGCCTTGATATTAGCTTCGCCCCAAGTAAGACACAATTAGAGTAGAAAAGTGTGAAAATCTGTGAATACATATCTGGAATGGAATATGCTCGGAAGTTCACAAACTTAGAGGTGGTAGAGGAGTTTCCAAAAGTAAAGGACAGGGTAAACACTCCACAAACATGGAGCTCTGCTGTCCTAAGACTTCTTGGGAAACTGCCTCTGAGGTTGGGCACTTGAAATATATTTTGTTGTCATGAGCTTTAACTTCCTTTGTAATGAGACCATCAAAGCTGGGTCTGCATCTATATGACCTGGAAGACATGGTTTCTTGTATTCCAATGAATATGAGGCAGCAGTGCTGAATTCTGTCTTTGTAGGTAAACTGTGGCCACTGGAGGCTGAGTGTCTCCACATGAGGACTGTGAAGACATTTGGTCATCCTCCACTTTTCGTGGTGTTTCTTGCTGCTGCACTGGGAATTTGGTATTTGCTTCACCAAATACAAGGAGTTCTACTAGGATCCAGTGCTTGAGGGAGTTCTGTCACGTGTGGTGCGTCAGGGTCTACAGGAGAATGCACCAACCAGGCTTCTATCCCACATAGCTTGCCCCAATAACCATAGTAAACTGATTCTGAACATTGCCCTGAAACATCTCTATATAAAAAGATGCCTTTATATATAAGGGTCTGATGTCTGCACTATGTCAGTCACAAGCCATTTGGAAGCCAATGGCCGATCCACTTGGCCCCACCATGGTGTTTTATGACACACCTGCCCACCACTACTCTAGGCCCACTACTCAGCAGGATACAAATTACTGGCATCTCTGTTCTACACCATTTTCATAAAATCCAGTCAAACAAGGCATTCTCTGGTATACACATGGTCAGCAACAGGACATCCAAAGTTTCTCCAGTGCCACCTGGTCATGGGAATTTCAAAAATATCATGGTATTTATCTAGCCATTTTTCAAAAATGAAGTTGGGGGCACTGTGGGTTTCAAATCATTCAGGAATCATTTAGTGTTGAGAAAGCTTATTTCAATGCAAGTTCTGGAGAACTCTCACAGGCAAAGCTTCTCAAAGAGTTGCCAAAAGGTCACATGAAGCCAGGCACATTGAGGTCTACAATGTGAGGTCCATGTGTGTTTTGACTCTCAACTATGCCTTCCAAGTCTTTCAGAATAAAATCATGTGATATCCTGGCTGAGATTCCCATTGTTTTACGGAAAGACACCCTGGGCCTAGATCTCAGTTTCCAAGGGTGAGTCTCATGCATGGCCTTCTAAAATCCCAACACAATTCATTGCAATTCTTCTGTGAGTTCAGTTCCAGAACTCAGTCTCTAAGGGGAATCACACCAGAGTTCAAGCCCAGGTGGACCCAGTCATTCCTTTCAACCACCACAAAAATGACCACAATTAAAATCAAAACACTCCCACAGGGCCCTCATCTTCTTCCATATAGACACTCATCATAACCTCTGGCTGGAGGTTTCTATGAGGGGCGCCGCCTAAGAAAGTGTCCAAAATAAGCTCACTTGCCCTTCCTTTGCCTAAAATCAGGGTGGCCTGGACACTCCTCCTGTGAACCAGGAGTGATCAAATATTCTTGCTGTTAAAGTGTTCCGCTTCTCCAATTTGAAGCCTACTGGCTGTGAGGTATAGATTTTTTATGTGATTTGGAGTCATGAGAAAACCCAAGCACATATGGGCTAGCCTCTGCAGGGATTTGAAGGACTCATTTAATCCAAAGGATCCCTCTTCTCACTTGATGGAGGTCAGGAACCTAAAACAAGAAGGCAAAAAAATTTATCCACAATGACTTCTCTTTTGGCCATTTTGGTTTGGGAAGCACATGGGATCTTTCTTTAGATTCATTGGGTGCTGAGAATCTAAGTCACAACCTCACACAAGGACAAGAGACTGATTCAGACACATCCCATTCCAAAGCAATTAAGCAAAGAGCCACAGGTGAAGCCCATTCTTTTCCATATGAAAACAGTTTTCTTCAGGCTTCACAAAGGGTTGGCCTGAGGCAAAGACAATCCTGACATTCAGGGTAATAGAAATAGAAGTAAGGAAATGGCCAAAGCAGGGTTTCTCCACTGAGACTTTACTGGTCACACTGATATCTGAGTTTTCTGAGATGCTCTCCTTCTCTTCAGCTATCCAGTACATGGCCATGTCACAGAGCCTTGTGGTGTTACATATCTGGGACACAAAACCATGAGCCTATTCTGTAGAAAGGCCAGAATTCATGAAGAAAACAGTAACTTAAGAAGATAGTAGTTGTTGCCCATCCATAAGACAAGGTGAAGTCCATTAATCAATTTGGCAGTATTAATGTGGGGAAGCTTCTTACTAGAGACAAAAAATCCATTGATGCATTCTCTTTTCTAATGTCTACAACCACAGATACAGTGGGAAACACAGACATTGAAACACTCACCATGTCAAAGGACTTACTAGAAACAATCGACTCCACACCAAAAAAGCCGCCTTTCCTACCTATTCTCAGAACATGAGAAAAAAACCACAAACTCACACCCACAACAGCAAAGGCACCTCCTTCCCCCAAGTAGGTCTGTGACTATCCAGAGAGTCTTCTGACTGGTGGGCCATTTTATGTTCCCCCGAAATGGCCTGTCCTGTCTCAGATATGGTCTCCTTGGCCAACTCTGTGAAGTTGTGAGGAGACAGCGGTGAGCCACTACCTGCTTTCTCAGGGAAGATGCCTCTTCAGAGCTCTGCTGGCATTTGGCCATCCTCACATCAGTAGGTACCATGAAAGACTGACTCTGTCTTTGGGAAAAGCAAACAAGTTAGCCCACTGGGACTGGGACTGGGACTGGCTCTGGGTGCCTGGCTTCCTGGATCCCAAGTTCAGAGAATTCCATCACCAAGGAATTGAGGAGAGGTATCTTCCTTCAGGAACTGAATGAGTTCACTGCCTTGAAAACCACTTTGTCCTAACAGTTGCTTCCAAGGTTCCCATGAGATGGAGGCTGCCCCAACATCCTGTGACACATTCAGAAGTTAGAATGGTATATTAACCATAGGCACCCTGGAACAGCTCTCCACACAGGCCTGGTTTGTTCCAACTTCTCTACAATAAGAAGAAAGAGGCTGATTCAGACCCATCAATTCATCCTGACCAGGTTGTTTGCCATGGAAGATTACTATTGCTCTCTCAGGTCCTACATAGCTGCATACATCTTCTCCAAGGATCATTTCTCCATGGATCTTTGAGGTTATCAGCAGGTGGAAGATCACCTAAATTCCTATATTGTAAGACCAACTCTGTCCCTGCTCTTCTGTAAGTTATATTGAGGGAACAGTGTATGTTTAGGGTTAATAACATGTTTGATTTGGGTTACGAATCATTCTGCGAGATGAATAATGGTATTGGCAATCTTCGATATTTACAAAAGTATATAGGTGAAATATAAGTATGAAAGCAGTAATCTAGGAAAGATTTGAAGCCCAGAAGGGAATTGGACCCTTGAGTGGTATACTTAGCTTTGAGTTATGTGCTGCACAGATGTCTCAGATAAATCAATATACAATGGCATAGGACCTTTTACCTTAGATGATTGAATGTTAAAAAGATTTTCAGTCAAAAAGCGTTATTCGGTAGGATGAGGAAGGTAGTCGTTAGGTTTCAAATGAAGAGTGAGTATAGGATTTGGACCAAAAGTTCTTTAGCAATAGGGTTTCGGTTAGAGAGTGAGTGTAAATGTCAGCACATGTGAAGAGTCAGTCACAAAGGTGAACTGGGGAAAACATGTAGAAAGCAGATATCAATAGAGACATTAGGAAATCAAGCAAACTAAAAAGTGAGTGATAGGATTAGACATTTTCAACAGGCTTGAGGTTGAATATATAATCTTAGGAAAAAACAAATATGTAGTCACCAATAGGATTGACATTTGAGAGAATTAGGCAACCTGGACATGGATGTTTTTAGTAATCCATGCTCACTTTCCATTTAGGTTTTGGTACAATTGAAAGTGTGACCTTTTCTTTTTGTGTCCAGAATATTTCTGTGATAAAATGTATATGTATATCACGTGACATCAGTATTTCTTCCACCATTTCCGGGAGCAATATTTTGAAGACATATAAATTTGTATTGGGGTACAAATAAGTATACCCTCTGTCTATGAATATAGCAATAATGCATGAATAGACCATACTGGGAATAAATAATATAACTGGGTCCACCTTAAATAATGGATTGAATGGATATCTGAAAATATATAAGAAATGTTATAATGATACACAATCATTCATTCCAACCAGTTATATATCTAATGGTCATCTTAGGGTTATGTTTTATCATGAAGGGTGTGTGAGTTTTGCTCAAAAATTGATCATGGAAATCGAAAATAATATACTTGGAAAAAAGTCTCATGAAAAGACCAGTCAAGAAACATAGGGAAATACATGTTTTCTGGAGCAGGAAGTGATTGAAAGTGAAACAAATGCATATAAATTTGCTAAGTAGTGGATGAAATATATATCCAATGATGTGGATTAACTGAAGAAATAGTAATGTACCATTGTTGAATAATAATGAACTTCAAAATACACATAATGTCCCATAGGAATCTACTTGCATTGATGTTAAACTAGGTCAGTTAATGTAGAAATATTAGGATTTATTTGGAACCTTTCACTGAAGTTAGTTTTCAGTACTAAGAAACAAATATGTATTTCAGGTGGATGAATATTTCTGAGAATAATCTTGTGAAAAGTTGATTATTAATCCACATACATGAACATGAATGAATTTAGGAAGTGTATATAAGACACATATATTTCATATTTTGAAAAATCTGGAGAATATATATATATATATATATATATATATATATATATATATATATATATATATACACACACAAACACACACACACACAAAGACATTAAAAGTAGAAATATATATGCCAATCAAAATTCACCATGAAATATATATCATCCACAGATCCAAAAATATTCATTTTACTGAACATGAATTTATGTATAATGTTGTTCAACTAGGAAGCTCACCCATAGCTTGAATTTTCAGTTCCAACAGCGTTTAAGTGGAGTGATCTCTTCTCACAATTTGTATCTGCAATATCAGGCACCTCACAAAAATGTACGTGTGATATCAGGTAAGATTCTATATGTGCATATAAAAGTACATGTGCTGAATAGGCTACAGCGAAAGGGAGATAGGAATTCACGTATTTGTTAACTTCAAATACACATATAAAACTATTTCAATTAAAAAATGACTAGATTTATAACACCTACCGTTTATCTTGCAAAAGGCAAGTCCAATATACACCATGCCGCCTGTGAACCGCTTGTATTTCAATTCTGTTTTGGTTATTATTCTCCATCATAATAGTATTAGTAGTTAGCGTCTAGTAGGGTATGGGTTATTGTAAGGAATTCAGTATTTCAATTGGAAAATGAATCCAATGTGTATGCAATTATGTGCTATACAATATTCTTCCCACTCTCATGCAGAACAATGCCTTGACATTTCCTTCGCCCCAAGTAAGGCACAATTAGAGAAGAAGAGTTAGAAATTCTGTGAATACATATCTGGAATGGAAAATGCTCAGAAGTTCACAACCTTGGAGGTGGTAGAGGATTTTCCAAAAGTAAGGGACAGGGTTGATCACCCAACATGATCTTTCATTATAATTGTGAGCCATCTTGCCACAAAGCCATGAAAAGGTAATTTTTGCTTTACCATAAATTACTGCAAATTCTGAACCTACTTACAATGGCTGCCCATGCCTTGAACTCATCCATGCCTGGCTCTCTGACCAGATAACAGCCCTCTCTGAAACTTTAATGACACCTCATAAATATTGGCCTTCCCTGGCCAGACAATGACCCTCTCTGAGGCTCTAATGGACCTCATAATTTCTGATGCTGGGGCCAGCAAAAAAAAAAAAAAATTTAAACTACAATTAGTGTGATGCTTGTCAAAGTTCTGTTTTCTGTAACCCCCCTTTTGTGTAACTTTCTGGGCTACAAAGCTGGGCTGTAGGAAAGGTGGGTTTGCTATCTTGTTCCCGCCTTTTTGAGAGGGAGAGGCAGCCCAGCCGGTTGAAATATTAAGGTTGCCTTAATTTGATTTTAATTGGAGTCAGTGGTCTTTTCTTGTGTTGTGGTCGAACATTTTGGAGTTCCCCAGCAACATGACCCGACCAGATCACAAGGCCAGACTGCTGGAAATTCTGAAGCTGGTCTATCTTCCAGGACTCCGGGCTGGAGAGCCAAGTTCCAAGGCCTTGGAATGAGCCTTCAGTCCGTGGATCACTGCAGTGAACCATTGCACTAAAACTATTATCAAGCACCTGGTGGAGGAGGCCTCCATAGGTAAGAGGCACCTTTATAACATCTGATATCCGGTTAAGGGAGTACTCTTCTGATGACAGAGATGTTGCCTGGGGAGGCTCACATATACTCCTGTCCAGGACAGTAATGGGAATCCTTCTTTCCTCTGTTCTGTTCTGTAGGGAATACCTCTGAAAGTGTAGAGAGGTGCCGATTGGCACGCAGGAGCTCCTACCCCGGAGCTTTAGCAAGACGCTGAATTGCTCCTCTGTTTTTCTGTTTATTTGCCGAGTTTCTGTTTCTTTGTGTTTTGTTCTGTGTTCTATATGTTTTTTATTTGTTTGTTTTTGTGCGTTTTGTTGTGTTATTTCTATTGGTAAAAACTTAAGAATATTGGACGTGAAAATGGGTAATAAAGCAAGTAAGCCTGACACCCTTTTGGACTGTGTTTTAAGGAAATGCGATGCACTTTACCCCCCTTTGTTAAGCAGGATGAGAGAAGCCCCTAGCTGGCTGTCTGGAGCACACCCACTGCAGAGGGCAATGCCTGCTGGGGACCTAATAACTGAGTATCTCTCAGGTTAACAAGTGAAACTCCTTTAAAACCCCTTGTCCCTCCAGATCAAGAGAGTCACAACTTTGGACAGAGTCCCCTGTTTTTCTCCTTTGTTAGCAAAGCAGTAAACCTCCCTTTTTCTTTTTCTCAAACCCTGTCCTTATTATTAAATTGGTATTAATTGGCTTCAAGGTCGGGAACCGAAATTTAAGTTACGAATTTTGATTCCCCCCCTGACCCCAGAATTTTTGAGAGCTGACTACTGAAATGTTAGGTGATGGAGCATGCTTGGGGTGGAACCGAACCAGAGGAGCTAATTCTGTAAGTAAAAGACGGGACTGAGGGACTCCTAGCAGCTGCTGAAGTCCTGTTGCTTAAGTGAATTCCCTCCTTCCTTCCCTGCACTGTAAGGATAATGCCACCTCTGTCTTCTTAAAAAAGAGAAAAAGAAAAAGGGGACACTAAATGCAGTAAAGTCACCATGGAGACCTTTGACATGACATTTCAGGTTGCCCCTCTGTGAAAACATCTAATCCTCTTATGGGGACATCTATCATGCCACTGGTGTAGGAGATTTTTCTCTTATCTGCTCTGTTTTAAAGGCTTCTGTCTTGTCAGCCTTAGTCTGGAGCTCCTTTCTGTCTGTCTTTTGTCTTTGTTTCTGGCCCTTTAAGACATGTGCAATAATGTGTTGATATTATAAATTGTTTCTTGGGAATGATCTTAGCTGAATGTGTGTCTAAATGATGATGATTTATTGTAACAATCTGGTATCTGAATGGGTTTTTGAAGAATTGCACAATCTTGCAGTTAAAAGTCGGGTTTAGGAAATTGTTTAGTTTATGATTTCAGATAATTCATGCCAGAGAACTTAAATACTTAGGATGGAAAACTAAAGAATTCTACTTTCAAGTTGGCAAGTAACTTCCCAATCATTCAGTCTTTTTTTTCACCAATTTTTAATTGGGTAGCCTGGAAAAATGTCACAGTGTGTATCAGTGCATTAATTTGGACAAGGATAGTAAATCATAGTATGGTATCGGTTGACAAAACAAGATGTTAAGGTATAAAATTTTGTGAATTGTATATTAAAATTGTATCATAATTTTCAACATCTGAACCTGAAAATTATGGTTAAAATGCCTTAGGCCTGAGGTTTCTGCTCAGAATAGCAGTTTTGTCCAGCTCCTTCCAGAACTCAGCCAGGACTTATGTTGAAATGCAAATGAAGGAAGTCTGCAAGCTCAGTAGAAGACTGATCTGATGTCTAAGTCGAAAAAAAAAGGTAAATTGTATGGTATTTACTAATTACTGGCCTGTCATTTTTTCTAGGACTCTCATTTTTTTCCTTAGATTCTGTATTTTTTTGAGCTCATTATTTTGATCCTACAGAACTAGGCTAATATTTTTCTGATCAGTTCTATCTTTGACCAACAGTGGAGTTTTAAAACATTGCAATGGAGATTTCACCTGCGAAAAGCTACAAGGCTTTTACTATTATTATTATTTGTGCACACTTTTGTTATGTGTTGTATGTCGATGTATCCATATGTCCGTATATCATATATATGATATACAAATTAACATATATAAGGAGTGATCATTAAAAAAAGGAACACTCATAAAAACAAATTTTAAAAAGTGGATTCAAAGATCTTTAATTCACGTGATTTAAATGGTTCACTTTAAATTTGGATAAACAAATAACAATAAAAGTCTTTAAATTTAAGCTTACAAGTTTTTCTAGCTGCTCAAAAATCTAATAAAATATTAATGTCTATAAAATGTCTAATATGCCTTGGTTCTAGGACTTTTCCTTTAACAAAAAAAAATGGTTTACACTGTTCAATACATTTCTCTAATATTTTGATAAATAACTGAAGTAAATTTGATATGGGATTACTCATTCATGAGTACTTTTGTTAGATATCTGATTGATTTAGTAAGGTCTGTATAAGTTTGTTCTAAAGTCTGTATAAGATTGTAAAAATCAGTCATGTGATAAAGCGACAAAAATTTCTTAAACAAAAGTTTACCCATAAAATTGTGTTTATTAAGTTTTATTTTTCTAGAGAAAGCAACCATAAAAATTAAACAATTGATTAAATAAGAACTGTTATTTTAGAGAACTGTACTGCCATTTATTTAAAAGCTAAACTTGGTTAATGTAGAAACATCAATGTCATTGTGATGCTATTAATGTGCTCATATCTTCCAGGTATACAAGTATGTAAGGTAGAAACTTTAAAAGAGCATTACATCAAGCTGGTGTTCTAAAGTTGTGTGGTAAAAAAAATATATATATATATATATATATATATATATATATATATATATATATATATATATATATGATTTATTTACTTGTTATCAATAAGATATTTAAAGTTTTATTTACTTTTTACATTGGGGAAAAATTTAAATATATTTTTAAGTTAATGATAGCCTAATCTATGTAAAGGTTAAAAACTTTCTGCCTTTCTTTAATTCATGTTTTAAATGTTATATCATATGGTGTTAGCGAATGTTCATGTGACCTCAAACAATTTATGTAAACTTTGTAAAATGATATTTAAAAAACAAAGATCAGCTTTAGAACTAAAACACTTAAGATTTGTATAGATCCCTGCCATACCTGAGATAAGGCTCTGTGTCTCATCTTACAACATGTGAGAATAACTACGAAAGCAGTAGGTCAGATGTTATTTAATTTAAAGTGATGTTCAAAAGTTGTTTTTTTTTTTTTTTCTGTCAAGATTAGTAGGATCTCAAACAGGGAATATGATGTATAACTCAGCCAAAAGAAAAGTTGGGTGGCTGTCTTGTTCCCGCTGCTTTGGGAGGGAGAGGCCGCCTGGGCAGTGGAAATAATAAGCTTGCTTTAATTTGATTTTAATTGGAGTCAGTGATCTTTTCTTGCATCCTGGTCTAATAGGTAAACGCTATAAAAAAATGGAGCTCTGCCGGCCTAAAGACTTCTTTAGGAACTGCTACTGAGGATGGGCACTTGATATATATGTTGTTGTCAGGAGCTTTAGCTTCCTTTCTAATGAGACCATCAAAGCTGAATCTGCATCTATGTGACCTGGAGGACATGGTTTCTTATTTTCCAAAGGACATGAGGCAGCAGTGCTGAATTCACTCTTTGTAGGTAAACTGTGGCCACTGAAGGCAAAGTGTCTCCCCGTGTGGACTGTGAAGCCATTTAGTCATCCTCCACTTTTCATGGTGTTTCTTGCTGCTGCACAGGGAGTTTGTTATTTGCTTCACGAAATACAAGAAATTCAGCTGAGACACAGTGATGGAGGGAGTTCTGTCACATGAGATAGGTCAGGATCTGCAGGAGAATGCACCAACCAGGCTTCTATCCCACATAGCTTGTCCCCTTGACCATAGCACCTGATTCTGAACATTGTCCTTAAACGTCTCCATATAACAAGATGCCTTATATGGAGAGATTTCAGACATATAAGTGATTCCTGGCTGCACAATGTCAGCCACAAGCCATTTGGAAGTCAATGGCAGATCCACATGGCCCGACCACAGATGTTTTATCACACACCTGCACACCACAGCTCTGGGCCCACTACTCAGCAGGCTCCAACATACTGGCATCTCTGTTCTACACCACTTTCATGAAACCCAGTCAATCAACGCACTGTCTGATACACACTTCATCAGCCAGAGGACATTGAAAGGTTCTCCAGTGCCACCTGGTCATGAAAATTTCAAAAATTTTATGGTATTTATCTAGCCATTTTTCAAGGATGAAGTTGGAGAAATTGTGGGTTTCAATTCATTCAGGAACCATTAATGTTTGAGGAAGCACATTTCAAGGAAACTCTGGAGAACTCTCAGAGGAAAGGCTTCCCAAAGAGTGGCCAAAAAGACACATGAAGCCAGGCCCATTGAGGTCTACAATGTGAGGCCCATGTGTGTATTGACTCTCAACTATGGCTGCCAAGTCTTTCAGAATAAAATAATATGATGCCCTGGCAGAGATTGACAATGCTCTGTGGAAAGCCACCCTGGGCATTGATCTCAGTTTCCAAAGGCAACTCTCATGCGTGGCCTCTTAAAATCCCAACACAATTCATGGCAATACTTCTCTGAGGTCAGTTCCAGAACTCAGTCTGTAAGGGGAATCACACCAGAGTTCAAGCCCAGGTGGAACTAGGCATCTCTTCCAACCACCACACAAATGACCACAATTAAAACCCAAACACTCCCAAATGGCCCTCATCTTCTTTCACATAGACACTCTTTATAACCTCTGGCTGGAGGTTTCCATGAGGGGCCAGCCCAAGACAGTTTTCCAAATAAGCTCCCTTGCTCCTCATTTGCCTAAAGTCAGGGTGGCCTGGACACCCTTCCTGTGAACCAAGAGTGATCAAATAGTCTTGCTCTTAATACTGCTCTGCTTCTCCAATTTGAGGCCTACTGACTGTCTGGTATAGATTCTTTATGTGAATTGGTGTCATGAGAAAACCCAAGCCCTTATGAGCTAGCCTCTGAAGGGCTTTGAAGAACTGATTTGTCACAAAGGATCCCTATTCTCACTTGATAGAGGTCAGGAAGCTTTCAGAGGAAGGGGAGAGACTTCATCCACAATGACTGCTCTTTTGGCCATTTTGGTTTAGGATGCACACTTGGAAAATTTCTTTGATCCATCAGGTGCTGAAAATCTAAGCCACTGCCTCACACAGGGCAAAGAGGCTGATTCCGCCACATCTCTTTCCAAAGCAATTAAGCAGAGAGCCACAGGTGATGCCCATTTATTTCCATTTGAAAACTGTTTTCTTCTGGCTTCAAAAAGGGGTGGCCTGAGGCAAAGATCTTCCTGACATTCAGGACAACAGAACAATAGGTAAGCAAAAGGCCCAAAGCAGTGTTTCTCCAGTGAGACTTTAATGGTCACACGGCTATGTGAGTTTTCTAAGATGCTTCCATTCTCCTCAGTTATCCAGTACATGGCCATGTCACAGAGCTTGGAGGTGGTACATATCTTGGAAACAAAACCATGAGGCTATTCTGGAGAGTGTCCAGTATTCAGGATGAAAAGAGGAACTTAGGAAGATAATAGGTGTTGCCCATCCATAAGGGAAGCAGCTCTTTATTTTTTAATTTGGCAAGATGAATGCTGGGAAGTTTTCTACTAGACAGGACACAACCATTGATAAATTCGCTTTTCAAATGTCTACAAAAAAAAAAAAAGGATTGAGTGGGATACACAGACATAGAAACACTCGCGTTGTCAAACAACTTTCTAGAAACATTCCAGTCCAAACAAACAAACCGCCTTTCCTACCTATTCTCAGAACATGAGACAAAACCACAAACTCACACTAACACCCACAACGGCACCTCCTTCCCACAAGTATGTCTGTGACTATCCTGAGTGTCCTCTGACTGGTGGGCCCGTCCTATCTGAGACCTGGTCTTCTTTGCCAACTCTTTGAAGTTGTCAGGAGCCATGGTTGAGCCACTACCTGCTTCGTCAGAAAAGGCCCCTCTTCAGAGCTCTCCTGGCATTTGGCCATCATCACATAAGTAGGTACCAAGAAAGACTGACTCTGTCCTTGGTAAATCCAAACAAGTGAGACCACTGGGACTGTGACTGGGACTGGCTCTGGGTGCCTGGCTTCCTGGATCCCAAGTTCAGAGAGTTCCATCACCAAGGAAGTGTGGTAGGTCACTTCCTTCACGAACTGAATGAGGTCACTGCCTTGGCAACCACTTTGTCCTAACAGTTGCTTCCATGGTTCCCATGAGATGGAATCTGCCCATACTTCCTGTGACACTTTCACAAGTTAGAATGGTACATCAACCATAGGCACCCAGGAACAGCTCTCCACACAGGCCTGGTTTGGTCTATTTAATCTACATTAAGAAGAGAGAGGCTTTCATACACATCCCTTCATTTTGACCAAGTTGTTTTACATGGAAGTTGACTTTTGCTCTCTCAGGTCTTTCATAGGTGTCTACATCTTCTTCAGGGATCATTTCTGCATGGAACTTTGAGGTTCTCATCAGGTTGAAGATCCCCTACATTCCTGTATTGTAAGACCAACAATGTCCTTGTTCTTCTGTTAAGTTAGATTGAGGAAATATTGCATGGTTAAGGTTAATAACAGGTTCGATTTGGATTAGGAATCATTCTGCGGGATGAATAAGGGTATTGGGAACCTGCAATATTTACAAGAATATACAGGTGAAATATAAGTATGAAAACAGAAATCTAGGTAATATTTGAAGTCCAGAAGGGCATTGGGTGGCCTGGACACCCTTCCTTTGATCCAGGAGTGATCAAATAGCCCTGCCGCTAAAACTTCCCTGCTTCTCCAATTTGAGGCTTACTGACTGTCAGGTATAGATTCTTTATGTGATTTGGAGTCATGAGAAAACCCAAGCACCTATGGGCTAGCCTCTGCAGGGCTTTGAGGAACTCATTTGACCCAAAGGATACCTATTCTCACTTGATGGAAGTCAGGAACTGAAAAGGTTTTTCGAACGTCGGAGGAAAAGACCACCAAGAGACTGTCTCATGCCACAGCAAATGGTTTATTGGGGGTCCAGCAGGCTGGGGCTCAAAGCTCACTTCAGATGAGCAAAGAACAAAGAGCCCTGAGAACAACTTGAGAAAAGATTATATACAATCTTTAGAGAGTGCAGGGTCTTTTTATACATCATAGCCTCCTTTAGCAAATTATCATATACTGCAGGAAAATCAAATAACAACTCTAAAACATGATTAGCACATTCATTGATGGGAACAGTTCGGGCAGGCGGTGATTGGTCAGGCCTGAGAAGGGGTATACATTTAAACTGATTGGTTGAAGCCCTGAGATGTATACGTGCTGAGATGCACGATTTCTGGGAAGGGGTTGTTAAGTAACTAGGTGGTCAGGGAAGATTTCAACACATCTAATGGGCAGTTCCGGGAATTGTCTTAACTGACACAGGAATTTCAGGTTCTGAGCGCAGCTTGTAAACTTTATAAAACCTGTTTCTATACGTTTCAATTTTAATTTCTTTAATTCTTTCATTTCCCACTCCTTTTTCTGACTACATTTAATCTTAAAAGTAATGAATCATTAATATTGCGGGGTCTCATATTCTATTTCTGCCAGTGAAGTGTATTTCTGTCTGATTACCATGAGTTTTACCTGCCCAATCTGAGCCTGGAGAAAGGAAACTATGAGGTTAAGCAAACGAGGTCCCACAGTTAGCAACACCATAAGCATGATCAGGGGTCCAGCTAACTCTGATAGGAGTGTAGTTAACAAGGGGGACTGGGTAAACCATGACTCAATCCACACTTGTTGAATCTTCCTTTCTGTCTGGTGTTCTTCAAGGCATTTTCTCAACTTACTCATGGATTCTTTTACAACTCCAGTATGGTCAGCATAAAAACAGCATTCTTCTCTCTGTATAAAACAGAGGCCCGCCTCCCTCATGAAATAGAGGTCTAATCCTCGCCTGTTCTGTAAAACAACTTTTGAGAGAGAGGTTAAGGATTCCTGCAAAACTGTGATGGTGGTCTCTAATGTCTTCAAGTCTTGATTTATTGCTGTTTCTAATTAGGCCATTTGTTGTGACCCATGGATCATATCAGCTGTTCCCATACCCACTCTTGCAGCAGCTCCTATCTCCAATAGGATGGCTAGAGTAAGGGACACTGGCTCCTGGCAAAATCGGGTTCTCTGTCTCCCTAGTAGACCTTTAATTCAAATGATTCTGCAACATGATAGAGCACCCTGGGGAGTATCTGCATCATTACACAATAATTTACAGAGCTGTCAAATACCTGGGCTGAAATGCAAGGAGTTCTGACTTTGTGGAGTTCAGTACCATAAAGGTTCCTTTAATTAGTTCTCAGGGGGAGGAGTCAGCTGTACTCTGGACTGGGGAAGTAGGCAAAGACAAAAACTGGGAAGTATGAGATGGTAGAGGGGTTTTGGTAGATCTAGGCATCGGAGGTTTTGGAGGCTTAATTCCTGACTTGAGGGGATTGGGCCCTATTGCTTTGGGATTTTCTTCCTTTTTAAGCCAGATGGTGAAACAGAGACCAAAGTCATAACCAGGGCCATTAATATAGAATCGCATTCCCCAAGTATTTCCCATAGGCCATGTTGTTCTGAAATAGCCCCTTCCTTTTGAAGTGAAAGTTATATTGAGGGGGTAACATAGACTATTTTTTCCACAGTGAGTTGTTGACACCACTTGGATAGCGGCACATTTATTGGGATCAATCCAAGTGTCATTTCATCCTACCCGAATCATACTGTATGGGGAGTTTGGATTCCACAATGCAGCTCCCGTGTGTTCACAACCCCAAGATCTACAATAAAAGTCACTGGGTCCTCCACAGGTTTGGGCCTGTTTGTGACTTCAGAAATCAGCTGGGCACACTTAATAAACAAGACTGGCTAGTTTACACCTGAGCTGGGGGAGATGACATCCATAATTCATGGCGTATGTTGGTCTATGTTGCCCTGGTTTGGGTTTGAGTGGGATCTGTGTGGGGTCCACTATGTCAGGGAGATCCCAGTCAGAGAGGCCTATGGCAAGCTGACAAATGTCCGGGTGGAGAGATGGCCACCAAGTCCATAAGGGGGATGTATGTGAAATAGGCCACACTACTTGCCCAGTAGGATTTAATACTTGCCATTGTTGCTGAACAGGCTGATGGGGATTAGGGCTGCTTGTGGTCAGGAGAAGAATCTATAGCCCTACCCACACCACGGACATGCAACTTGAGAGGGTTACCAGTCTGTTCCAGTTTCCAGAAGAGTCTGGACAGGGTGCAGGATAGAGATGGGAGGCATGTATCCAGGAAGTGATCCCATCCACTTTCACCACTGTAGGTGTTATAAGCAGTACCTGGTATGGTCATTTCCAGCTGTGTTCCAGGGATGACACCTGATGCTGTCTCACGTAGACGAAGTCTCCCACTTGATATCGATGTGGGGTTTCCTCGTCTCCAGGCTTTCAAGCAGTGGCCAACTGTTTCCACAGGTATCGCTGGGTGCTGGGTTTGTTCAAGGGCTTTGAGTCTGTCAAGCAAGGGGGTGTGAAAGGAATCATTAATCTCAGAGTCGGGGTTAGGTCCCTTACTGGAGGAGGGGCACCATAGAGAATTTCATAAGGGGTGAGGTTACACAAAGAGGCGAAGGGGGTATTTCTGGCACGAAAAAGTGCATGAGGTAGGAGCATAGTCCAATTTTTTATACCGGTCTCCAAGCTTAAATTTGTTAAGGTCTCTTTGATGGTTCTATTCATCGTTTCTACCTGTCCTGAGCTCTGTGGTCTATAAGCACAATATAACTTCCAATTAATCCCCAGGGTCCTTGAAAATTCCTGACTTACCTGGGCCACGGATGCCGGTCCGTAATCAGACCCTATTACCTTAGGCAGGCCGAACCTTGGAAAAATGTTTTCTAGGATCTTTTTGGCCACCATCTGAGCTGTTTGTTTCTTCATGGGCAAGGCTTCGACCCATCCTAAAAAAGTATCAACAAAGACTAAGAGATATTTAAGGCCATACCTTGCTGGCTTAATTTCAGTAAAGTCCACTTCCCAGAATTGTCCTGGTCTGGTTCCTCATAAGCGCTTCCCTGCAGGAAGCTTGGATGGGAAAGTATTAACTAATTGGCAGACTTGAAAAGGTCTAGTCACCTGCTCAGCTATTTCTTTCCTCTGTGAGTCAGTCAATAATAAGTCCTTTCTTCGGTCCTTTAAGAGTGCCTATAACTTCTTTGAGCCTAAGTGGTTGAGCTGGTGTACGTCTTTGACATAAAGGTGGGCTTTTTGAAATTGTAAACTTGGCTCTGTAGGGTCCCAGAGTTCTGTTTCTGTCTCCTCAGATGATAAGTTGCCTGAATGTTCCGGGGCGGGCAAGTCTCCTGATTGTTGTTCCCCCCGGTGTGGAAAAAGTGAACAGAGTCACTCCGTTTAGGGCTGCCAATAAAGCTTCCTCATCTACCCTTCTGTTTCCAACCGCCACGGGGTCGTTTCCCTTCTGGTGCCCTGGACAGTGCACTATTGCTATTTCTTTATGGGCCTGCATTGCTGAGAGAAGGTGGAGGATCTCATCCATATTCTTTATTTCTTCCTTGGCAGAGGTCAATAGCCCCCATTGTTGGTAAATAGTCCCGTGCATATGAACAATGGCAAATGAATAGTGGCTATCAGTGTATATGGTGGCCCTTTTGCCTGTTGCTAGTTCCAATGCTTTCATAAGGGCAATCAGTTCTCCTTTTTGGACTGATGTCCCTTCTGGGAGACCAGAGGATCAAATGAAATTAGTTTTGCTAACTCCTACTGCTCCAGCCCATCGCTTACCATCTTGGAGGAAGCTGCTCTCGTCCGTAAACCATACGACTTCAGGGCGAGGCAGTGGCTGATCCTTCAAGTCTCGTCGTATACTGGTTTCCTTGCCAGTATGTGTTGACACTCATGAGTGACGGGTCCTGATGATTCTTCTGGCAGCAGTGTAGCCGGGTTGAGTGGAGCAGGGGGTCCCAGCGTTATTCTGTCTTTGTCAAGCAAGAGGCTCTGGTAGTGGTTAATTGTGGAGTTTGATAGCCACCTATCTGGAGGCTGACAGATGATGCTCTCCAGGGAATGGGGGGCTATAATGTTTAGCTTCTGTCCCCACGTTCATTTATGAGCATCTTTTATTAGAAAGGCTGACGCTGCTATAGCACTTAAGCAATGGGGCCACCCGCTAGCCACTGGGTCCAGTTTTTTTGATAAATATGCTACCGGCCTTTTCCAAGGTCCCAAAGACTGAGTGAGCACTCCCCGTGCTATTCCTTTCTTTTCCTCGATGTAGAGAGTGAAGGGTTTTCTACATCTGGTAGTGCTAAGGCCGCAGCAGATAGCAGCACCTTTTTTTGACATTATCAAAAGCTTGTTCGTGCTCAGGGGTCCATGGAAGTGGGCATCCCCCTTTATCAGCGTGTATAAAGGGGCAGCCAGATATGCAAACCCAGGAATCCATAACCTGCAAAAGCTGGCAGTCCCAAGAAACTCTCTTAGTTGTCTCTTATTTGATGGGGGCAGTATCTGCACAACGGTTTATTTTCTGGGCTCAGGGAGCCATCGTTTGCCACCCCTAAGAGAATAACCCAGGAAGATTACTTCTTGCTGACAAATTTGGGCCTTTTGGCAGAAGCCCTATATCCAAGCCAAGCAAGCTCGGATAATAGTGCTTGGGTCCCAGACTCATAGGTCTCCTTGGTGTTGGCTGCCAGTAGAAGATCATCCACATATTGGAGTAGGGTGACTTTAGGGTGTGCAGTTTTGAAGTCATTGATGTCCCTGTGGAGGGCTTCATCAAAGAGAGCGGGGGATTTTTTGAACCCCTGTGGGAGTCTAGTCCAGGTTAGTTGGCCAGATGTTCCAGGTTCTGGGTCTATCCACTCGAAAGCAAACAGCAACTGACAGTCCTTATGTAGAGGTGAGCAGATGTAAGCATCTTTTAAGTCCAGCACAGTGTACCATTTCCGCTCCGGATTCAGAGTACTAAGCAAATTATATGGATTGGGTACTGTGGGGTGAATGTCCTGCACTCTGTTGTTGATCTCTCTTAGGTCTTGAACAGGATGGTAGTCCCCAGTTCCTGGCTTTCTTACTGGTACCGGGGGGTATTCCAGGCTGATTGACAGGGCCTTATGATCCCAAGAGCCAGGTATTTATGAATATGGGGCCTTATCCCTTCCTTAGCTTCTTTGCTTAAAGGATATTGTTTAACACTGATTGGAGAGGCAGAGACTTTTAATTCTACTACTATTGGAGGTTGTTTATGGCTAGACCAAACCCAGCAGTTACTGCCTAGGCATTAGGATAATCTTTTATCCATTTCTGGGGTAGTTTGCCTGTTTGATGCGTCCTAGGGGGTGCGAAGAGTTGATGTTCATCTTCTACGGACTTATTGAAAGACGTGACTATGGGAGTTTATACTGAAGGCTTTAGAAACTCAACTTGGGGAACATCAGGGTTAAAGGTTATTCTAGTCCGGAGTTTGGTAAGCAAATTCCTGCCCATCAATGGGGCCGGGCATTCTGGGATTACTAGGAAAGAGTGGTGGACTTTTCCTTTTCCGAGGTCCATATTCATCTTAGTTGTCCAAGCCCGATATCTACTGCCATTAGCCCCTTGAACTAGGGACCATTTAATTGATAGGGGGCCCAGTGGGGTCTTAAGGGCTGAGTATACTGCTCCTGTAATCACTTCAAAGTTCACTGTGTTCCCCTCAACTTCAAATGTTACTCTGAGCTCGAGGAGGGGATCTGAGCCCCGACATTCCTAGTCCTCTTCTAGAGTCAGCACGGAGGGCTGGCGTGGCTGCTTTTTTGGGGGACACTCTTTGGCGCAGTGTCCTTTTTCTTCACAATAGGCACATTGATCTGAGGCCAGGGGCAGCCTTTGGCGTGGGCCCAGGTATCCCTTTCTGTCTCCCTGCTTTTTAACTTCTGACCTATTTGCTGCTCTGACCAGAACCTTAGGCAATGCATTACTCTGCCATTTGCTCCTTTCATCCTCCTTTTGTTCCCTTTCCTTCTCTCTCCTCTATTCCCTTTCCTCCTCAGTTTCTCTCTTATAATATACTTTCTCAGCTTCTCTTACTAAATCTCTTAAGGTCAATATCTTGTAATCCATCTAGACGTTGTAACTTTCTATTAATATCTAGGGCAGTCTGCTCGATAAAGGCCATTGCACAGGTGCCTTTTGGTCCTCTGCCTGAGGATCAAAAGGAGTATATTTCCTATATGCTTCCATAATTCTCTGCAGAAACATAGAAGGAGACTCATTAGGCCCTTGGATAATCTCTCTTACCTTGGCCAAATTAGTCGGCGCTCTGGCGGCCGCTCAGAGACCCACTATTAGAGAACGGCGATAAGTGGACAGATGCTACCTACATTCAAAGGTGTTGGGGTCCCAGTTGGTTCGGTTCATGGGCCCGTAGGGATGGAGAGGGAGCATCACAGGGGCTTCCGAGTTTTCTATTATCCATCTCCTGTGGATTCCTTTAGGTGGCCCAGCTTCCTCCAGGGGAGCAGGGGCTGCTGCTGCTGTGGGGAAGTCCCCTGGAGGGCTTGGGTCTGGCCCAATTGCCTCTAGCGGCGGGGAGGCTGAGTCAGCGGCAGGAGGATCATCAAGAATGTATTGTGGGTTGGGGGCAAGGGTAGAGGATAAGCAGGGGGAGGAGTGTCCAGTCCTGTGACTCAGGGAGAATGGAGGGAAGAGGAGGAAGAGTGGAAGTTTTGAATGATAGGATCGTGGGGGAAGGGTTATATGGCTATTGATCTGGGTGTACACGTGGCCCCGGCTGAAAGAGAATATCTCTGACTTTTCGGGTTAGAGGAAAGTGGACGGATCCTTCTGGGGGCCATCCGACTCTGAGGATGGGCCATTCTGAAGCACAGAGAGTCTGCCAGGTCCGGCATTTTACTGAAAGAGAAAGATTTTGGGTACTTGAGCGGACATCAGTCCAATGATCAAGGTTAAGGGACAGAGGCATGGAAGTACTTTGTCCCATAATGTCCCATAATGGGAGTTACTCAAACAGGGACAGTGAATACACAAATGCGACACAGACAAAGACAACAGTAAACGTTTAACATGAGTCCAAGACAAAGATTAGAACTGAGTAACTGGCAAAACCTGATGGGTTAGACAATAAAGACAGACAGTAAACTCAACATGAGTTCCTGACAATGAACAAAACTGAGTAGCCGGCAAAACCTGATGGGCTGGAAAACCGAATCCTGAAGCAAAATATAACCGAGTTGAGGAAACTACTATTCCTTGATTTCCTGAGTCCTCTGGAGTGTCACCCAGGGACGTGGCCTGTGGCTCTGTGACACATCTGTCAGCCACCGTCGCAGAGAGCTAATGTTCTTCACCGACAGCCACTTTGCCAAGCCCTAACCTGAAACCCAAAACCAGAAAGAGGCACCTTACTTACCCCGAGAGGAGTCCATTGGGGTCTTTTGTTCGTCACAGCTGGATATCTCAGCTAGGGCCTCCAGATAAAAAGGTGGGCCGAACATTGGAAGAAAAGACCACCAGGAGAATTTCTCATGCAACAGCAAAGGGTTTATTGGGGGTCCAGCATGCTGGGGCTCAGCGCTCACTTCAGAGGAGCAAAGAACAAAGAGCCCCGAGAACAACTGAGCAGATTTTATATACATTCTTTAGAGAGGGCAGGGACTTTACATACATCATTGCTTCCTTTAGCAAATCACCATATACCGTGGGAAAATCAAATAACAACTCTAAAACATGATTAGCACATTCATTGGTGGGAACAGGTCAGGAAGGGGGTGATTGGTCAGCCCTGAGAAGGGGTATACATTTAAACTGATTGGTTGAAGCCCTGAGATGTATACGTGCTGAGCTGCACGTTTTCTGGGAAGAGGTTGTTAAGTAACTAGGTGGTCAGGGAAGATTTCAACACACATCTAATGGGCAGTTCTGGGAATTGTCTTAACTGCCACAGGAATTTCAGGTTCTGAGTGCAGCTTGGAAATTTTACAAAACCTGGTTCTTTACGTTTCAATTTCAATTTCTTTTATTCTTTCAGAACCTTACAAAGGAAGGCGAGAGACTTCATCCACAATGACTGCAATTTTGGCCATTTTGGTTTAGGAAGCAGACATGGGATCTTTCTTTAGATCCATATGGTGCTGATAATCAAAGCCACAGCCTCACACAGGGCCAAGAGGCTGATTAAGACACATCCCTTTTCAAAGAAATTACTTCTCTGAGGTCAGTTACAGAACTCAGTCTCTGAGGGGAATCACACCAGAGTTCAAGCCCAGGTGGACCCAGTCATCTCTTCCAAACGCCACACAAATGACCACAATTAAAACCAAAACATTCCCCAAGATCCTCATCTTCTTCCATATATACATTCATCATAACCTCTGGCTGGATGTTTCCATGAATGGCACAGCCTAAGAGAGTTTCCAAAGTAACCTCCCTTGCCCCTCATTTGCCTAACCTCAGGGTGGCCTGGACACCCTTCCAGTGAACCAGGATTGATCACATAGGCCTGCTGTTAATACTGCTCTGCTTCTCCAATTTGAGGCCTACTGACTGTCAGGTATAGTTTCCTTATGTGATTTGGAGTCATGAGGATACCCAATCATCTCTGCAGGGCTTGAAAGAACTCATTTGTCCCAAAGGATCCCTATTCTCACTTGATGGAGGTCAGGAATCTAAAAGAGGAAGGTGAGAGACTTCATACACCATGACTGATCTTTTTGACATTTTGGTTTTGGATGCGCACATTGGATTTTTCTTTAGATCAAACAGGCGCTGAGAATCTAAGCCACTACCTCACACAGGGCCAAGAGGCTGATTCAGACACATCCCTTTGAAAAGCATTTAAGCAAAGAGCCACAGGTGATGCCCATTCATTACCATTTGAAAACAGTTTTCTTCAGGATTCACAAAGGGGTGGCCTGAGGCAAAGACCTTCATGAAATTCATGGCAACAGGCAAATAGGTTAGCCAAAGGCCCACAGCAGGGTTTCTCCACTGAGACTTTTCTGGTCACACTGATATCTGAGTTTTCTGAGATGCTCGCATTCTCTTCAGCTAGCCAGAACATGGCCATGTCACAGAGCTTGGAGGTGGTATATATCTTGGACACAAAACCATGAGCCTATTCGGGAGAGTGGCCAGAATTCAGAAAGAAAACAGGAATTTAGGAAGATAGTAGGTGTTGCCCATCGATAAGAAAACCTGCAGTCCATTCCTAAAATGGGCAGGATGAATGCTGGGAAGCTTTCTACTAGACAGGACACATCCATTGATGCATTCTTATTTCTAATGTCTTCAACCACGGACACGGTGAGATACACAGACATAGAAACACTCACCTTGTCCAACGACTTTCTAGAAACAGTCCACTCCAAACCAAACATACTCACTTTCCTACCTATTCTAGAACATGAGACAAATCCACAAACTCACACCCACATTCACAAAGGCACCTCCTTCTACCAAGTAAGTCTGTGACTTCCCAGAGTGTCCTCTGACTGGTGTACCATACTATGTTCCCCCGAAATGGCCTGTCCTGTCTCCGATCTGGTCTCCTTGTCCAACTCTGTGAAGTTGTCAGGAGCCTGGGCTACCTGCTTTCTCTGAAAAGGCCCGTCTTCAGAGCTCTACTTGCATTTGGCCATCCTCAAATCATTAGGTATCAAGAAAGACAGACTCTGTCCTTGGTAAATCCAAACAAGTGAGCCAACTGGGACTGGGACTGGGACTGGCTCTGTGTGCCTGGCTTCCTGGATAACAAGTTCAGAGAGTTCCATCACCAAAGATGTGACGTAGGCCAATTCTTTCAGGAACGGAATGAGGTCACTGCCTTTGCAACCACTTTGTCCTAACAGTTGCTTCCAAGGGTCCCTTGAGATGGAGGCTGCCCCTACTTCCTGTGACACTTACACAAGTTAGAATGGTATATCAACCATTGGCACACAGGAGCAGCTCTCCACACAGGGCTGGTTTGGTCCATCTTCTTTATATTAAGAGGAGAGAGGCTGATTCAGACACATCGTTTCATCCTGACCAGGTTGTTTGCCATGGAAGTTGACTTTTGCTCTCTCAGGTCCTTTATATCTGCCTATATCTTCTCCTGGGATCATTTCTGCATCAACTTTGAGGTTCTCAGCAATTGGAAGATCATCTACATGCCTGTATTGTAAGACCAACTCTGTCTCTGCTCTTCTGTAAAGTTAGATTGAGGGAACAGTGTATGGTTAGGGTTAATACCATATAGTATTTGGGTTAGGAATCATTCTGAGGGATGAATAATGGTATTGGGAACCTGCGATATTCACAAGAATATATCAGTGAAATATAAGTATGAAACCAGAAAATCTAGGTACGATTTGAAGCCCTGAAGGGCATTGGGCCTTTTAGTGGGATACTTAGCTTTGAATTATGTTCTGCACAGATGTCTCAGATAAATCGATATGCAAAGGCATAAGACCTTGTACCTTGGATGATTGAATGTAGAAGAGAACATCCAGTAAAACATGAATAGTCTGTAGGATTAGGAAGATAGTCGGTAGGTTTAGTAAAAAGAGTGAGTATAGGATTTGAACCAAAAGTTCATTAGCAATATTGTTTCGTTGAGAGAGTGAACGTAAATATTAGCACATGTGAAAAGTCATTCACAATGATGAACTGGGGAAAATATGTAGGAAAGCAGATATCGATAGAGACATTAGGAAATCAGGCACAGTATAAGGTGAGTGATAGGATTAGACACTTTCAACATGGTTGAAGTTGAATGTATAATCTTAGGAAGAAACAAATATGTAGACACCAAAAGGATTGACATTTCAGAGCATTAGGCAATCTGGACATGGTTGATTTTAGTATTCCATGCTCACTTTGCATTTTGCTTTGGTGAAAGGTTAATACAATAGGTACTTGTCACTTCCTGTTTTTCTGTATGCTTAACAAAAAAAAACTGTTGAAATCTTGAGAGCTGTTTGATAATTTTGTTCCCAGAATGTGCTGTCCCCAACTGCCAAACTGCAGAATGTACTCCCTCACCTGGTTGCACGCAAACCGCCCACTCGCCCTGACCCATCAAAAATTTCCTTCCCTGCCCTCTCCAAGGAAAGTACATAAGCTCTCTTTAAGCTGTTCTCAGGGCTCTTTACTCTATACATGTGAGCTCTTAGCCCCAGCTTGCTGAACCCCCAATAAACCGTTTGCTGTAGCTGAGTGAAAATGGTAAATTCTTCTGGATTTAAAAGATGCTTTCTTTTGCTTGCCTCTGCATAAAGATAGTCAGTTTCTGTTTGCTTTCCACTGGGTAGACCCAGAAACTGGAACGTCTGGTCAACTAACTTGGACTAGACACCCACAGGGGTTTAAAAATTCCCCCACTCTCTTTGATGCAGCCCTCCACAGAGATCTCAACAACTTCAGAAATGCGTACCGCAAAGTCCCCCTGCTTCAATATGTGGATGTCCTGCTACTGGCTGCCAACACCAAGGAAAACTGAGTCTGGGACCCAATCACAATTATCTGAAATTGCTGAACTCGGGTATAGAGCTTCAGCCAAAAAGGCCCAAACTTGCCAGCAAGAAGTAATCTTCCTGGGGTATTCCCTTAGGGGCTGTAAATGATGGCTCACTGAGCCCAGAAAACAAACTGTTGTGCAGATACCACCCCCATCTAACAGGGGAAATCACAGAGAGTTTCTTGGGACTGCTGGCGTTTGCAGGTTATGGATACCTGGGTTTGTGTTCTTAGCTGCTCCTTTATACCCTCTGTTAAATGAGGATGCCTAATTCCAATTAACCCCTGAGCACCATCAAGCTTTTGATAATATCTAAGGACACTGACACTGAAATCCTCAACTTCACTGAGCCAAGCCTGCAATTACAGAAAGCCCTACACTACGTTAAAAGTGTACATCAACTCACTCACCTTGGTTCAAAGAAACTACAGGCGTTCCTGAAGGATCAAGAACAGAGTTTTCGACTAACCGACTCACAGCGAAATGAAATATCAGAACGGGTAAAAAAAGCCTGTCAGGTCTGTCAATTGGTTAATGCTTACCCTTACAGGCTTCCTGCAGGAAAGCACCTGTGAGGAACCAGATGAGGACAATTCTGGGAAGTGGACTTTACTGAAATTAAGCCAGCAAGGTATGGACTTAAATATATCCTAGTCTTTACAGATATATTTTCAGGATGGATTGAAGCTGTTCCCATAAAAAAAAAAGGCGCAAATGGTGGTCAAGAAGATCGTGAAAGATATTTTTCCAAGATACGGTCTGCCTAAGGTAATATGGTATGATATTTGAATGGCGTTCATGGCCCAGGTAAGTCAGGGGTTAGCCAGGACCCTGAGGATTATATGGAAGTTACATTGTGCTTATAGACCCCAGAGCTCAGGACAGGTAAAAAAAAAATGAATAGAACCATTAAAGAGAACTAAACGAAATTAAGCTTAGAGACCAGCTTAAAAGATTAGAGTATGCTCCTGCCTTATGCACTGTTTCATGCAAGAAATACTCTCTCTGGTTCTTTGTGTAACCTCACCCCCTATGATATTCTCTATGTTGCCGCTCCTCCAGTAAGGGACCTAACCCCAACTCTAAGACCTAACGATCCTTTTCACACCCCCTTGCTTGACAGACTAAAAGCTCTTGAAAGAACTCAGCGATACCTGTGGAAACAGCTGGCCACTGCCTACCACCCTGGGAACGAGGGGACTCCACATGGATATCAAGTAAGAGACTTCATCTACATAAGACGACATCAGGTGTCATCCCTGGAACCCCGCTGAAAAGGACCATACCAGGTGCTACTTATAACACCTACAGTGGTAAAGGTAGACAAAATCACTTCCTGGATCCATTCCTTTTATCTCAAGTGTGCGCCCTGTCCAGACTCTGCCTGGATACTGGAAAAGAGTGGTAACCCTTTCAAATGGTGTATTCGCCAGGTGGATAAGGCTATAGATTCTCCCCTTGGCCACGAGTAGTCTTAATGCTCATCAGCCCGTACAGCAGCAATGGCTGATCACAAATCCTACTAGACAAGAAGTATGGTCTATCTCACATACAGCCCCCTTAGGGACCTGGTGGGCATCTCTCCACCCAGACATTTGTCAGCTGGCTATAGTTTGTTCCTATTGGGATATCTCTGAAAAAGAGGATCCCACTAAAATTCCATTAATTCCCTTCTGTACCATAGATAATGGAAACATACATTATGGATGTAGGGACACACGAGCCTGATGCAGGTTGGCTAGCCTAGATTACTATGTTTTCCCAGCGGACTATCAAAACCACAAACAGCCATGGCTGTGTGCGGGAAAAGCTGACTTCTTCTGAAAGTCATGGGGATGTGAGCATACAGGGGCTGCCTGGAGGAATCCAAACTCCTCATCAAATTCAGTACACAGCATTGGCCATTATTACCAATTAGACAACCAAAACTGATGGCCCCCAGATGGGTCTCTAGATCCTCAAATTCTGTGTGACCTTTTTAACTTCTGCAAGTGCTCAAAAGGGTGAAAGGAGATTCCCCTATGTGGAGGCCTATTCCCTCCTTCTCTCACATCCTGAACTATGCTTCTCCAATAGATCCTCACCCTCTGCCTTCTGCTCCAGAATCTCTGCTGTCACTCCCACCTCAGCAACCTGATTTCTCCCCTCCAATTGCTAGATCAAAACCCAAACCTCGGTTCTCAGACAATTGCCCCCTTGCTGAGGTAGCAGGTACTGAGGCACCCTTCCACCAACTCACTCCTCTCTTCTCCTGTCAGTGCCCGCACCGAGTCCCACCAGGTCCTCTTACCAGCTATACGAAAGCTCAAACCAGCTGAGGAAAGCCCTCAGACCCCTATTCAAGATGTAATAAAAATGGCTATAAAAGTTGCTTTATCATCACTGAAAAAAGGTTACTAAGAATTTAAAGTCCCTCACAGGCTTTTTGGGATACTCACTCCCGTCTTCCCCTCTGCTCTACCTGATCTACTGCTCAAAATTTTGTTGCTAGGAAAATCCTAAACCCCTTTCTCATTATTATTTTACATCTCTCCTTTCTCCTACACAGATCCACGTAGCTACTCTCACCCCCCGCCTTCCCCATCTTCCCCCTCTGTACAAGGCCCACAGAAAAGTCTTAACTGACCTTCTCCAAAATTCTTCACCATGGCTGACTTTAGGACTTTCAGCAAAAGAGTCCCTATAAAATAATTCAATGTAGATAACCTTCCTCTTTTTGTGTTGCCTGTTCTACTTGGCAACTGGCTGGAAAATTCAGCACTCCTAAGCTAGACACCCCCTTACTAGTTTTTCAGAAAATATGTGAACAAGGCCTCTGGCCTTGAGCTGGGGCTTCACAGGGATGGCTACATTTGTAAGATAAAGAAGTTACCAACTGTGCGCCATGGTAACAGCTGGCAGGGAGAAAACAAAAAATAGAAGAAAAATGCTCTCCCCCTCCTAGGTGTCCTTAAAAAGTTAACTTGCCCAGAAGAGAGAAAAAAAAACAGAAACAAAAACTGCTTTTGGGGGACTTCTGCAGACTGTGAACTTCTTAGCCCCTTCCATTACATGTTGGGTACAAAATTCTGAAACTACCTAAACTTGGGGTTCAGGGGATTAATTGATTACAACAGAAGCAATGCCCTCTAAATCCGGTTGCAACCAAAAAGGACTGTTTCTCTGTTTTCGGTGCTATCTTAGGTGCCTTGCCCTGTCCATAACCTACAAGAGTATAATTCTATATACTTAAACATTGTTTATGTTTTCATAAAATTGTCAACTGGTGTGATTAATTATGTAATGGTGCAGATGTTTCCCAGAGTGCTCTATCATGATGCAGGTTCATTAAGATCAAATAGCAGGGGGCATACAACCCGGTTCTGCTGGGAATCTGTATTCCTCACTTTAGCCATCCTATTAGGAATAGGAGTTGCTGCAGGGCTGGGCACAGGAACCACTGCCCTAGTCCATGGAACACAATAAATGACCCAATTAGAAGCAGCAGTAGACCAAAGCTTAAAGATATTAAACCTCCATCACAGGCTTACAGGAATCTTTAACATCTCTCTCTGAAGTTGTTTTACAGAACAGGCGAAGGTTGGACCTCCTCTTCATGAGAAAAGGGGGTTATTGTGCTGTATTGAGGGAAGAATGTTGTTTATATTCCGATTATACTGGTTGTAAAATTATCTATGAGTAAATTGAGAAGACGCCTTGAAGAGTGTCAACGAGAGAGAGAGGCCCAAAAAGGGTGGTTAGAATCTTCGTTCCCCCTGGTTAACTATGCTTTTATCAGCTCTGGCCGGTCCATTAATAATCATCATATTATTGCTAACTGTAGACCCTGTTTGCTCCACCTCTTAGTTTCATTCCTTCCACCTCAAATTGGACAAGTTAAATTTTGGTAATCAGACAACAATATACCCCACTAGCAGACATAAAATGTGACACCCCTCAATGATCACTTTTATGATTAAACGTAACCAGAAAAAGAAGTGGGAAATGAAAGATTAATAAAATAGGTATTTGTCACTTCCTGTTTTTCTGTATTCTTAACAAAACACTATTGAAATCTTGAGAACTGTTTGGTAATCTTGTTCCCAGAATGTGCTGTCCCCAACTGCCAAACTGCAGAATGTAATCCCTCACCCGGTTGCACGCAAACTGCCCATTCGCCCTGAACCAGCAATAAAGTTCCCTCCCTTCCCTCTCCAAGTTAAGTATGTAAGCTCTGCTTAAGATGTTCTAAGGGCTCTCTTCTCTATTCAAGTGAGCTCTGAGCCCCAGCATGCTGGACCCCCAATAACCCCTTTGCTGTTGCATTAGACAGTCTGTTGGTTGTCTCTTCCTCCAACGCTAGAACGACTTTTACATTTGTACAATCATAAGTGTGACCTTTGCTTTTTGTGTCAAAATATTACTGTGATAAAATGTATATGTAGATCAGGAGACATGAGTATTTCTTCCACCATTTCTTGTAGCAATAGTTTGAAGATATGTAAATTAGTATTGGGGTACAAATAGGTGTACCCTGTGTCTATGAATATAGAGATAATGCATGAGTAGACCATACTGTGAATAAATAATATAACTGGTTACAACTTTAAAAAATGGATTGAATTGATATCTGAAAATATACAGGAAATCTTATATTGATAAACATACATTCATTTCAACGAATTATACATCTAATGGTAATATTAGGGTTATGGTTTATCATGAAGAGTGTGTGAGTTTTGCTTCAAAAGTGATTATGGAAATCGAAAATAATGTGTTTGGAAAGAAGTCTCATGAAAAGACCAGTCAAGAAACATGGAGGAATACATGTGTTCTGAAGCAGGAAGTGATTGAAAGCGAAAAAAAATGCGTATAAATTTACTAACTTCTGGATGAAATATATATCCTATGATGTGCATAAATTAAAGAAATAGCAATGAACCAGTGTTGAATAAAAATTAACATCAAAATATACATCATGTCCCATAGGAATCTACTTGCATTAATGTTAAACTGGGTCAGTTACTGGAGAAATATTAGGATTTGTATACACCATTCACTGAAGTTAGTTTTCAGATCTAGGAAAAAAATATGTATTTCAGGTGAATGAATATTTCTGAGAATAATCTTATGAAAAGTTTACTATAAATCCACATACATGAACATGAATGAATATAGGGAGTGTATAATAAGATGCATATATTTCATATTTTGAAAAATCTGGAGAGTGTATATTTATATATATATATATATATATATATATATATATATATATATATACAAAACACAAACAAAGACATTAAAAAGTAGCAATATATATGCCAATCAAAATTCATCGTGAAATATATATCATCTACAGATCCAAAAATATTAATTTTACTGAACATGGATTTATGTATAATGTTGTTCTACTAGGAAGCTCACTCATAATTCGAATTTTCAATTCCAAAAACATTTAGGAGGAGTTATCTCTTCTCACACTTTGTATCTGCCAAGTTAGCCACCTCATAGGAATATACGTGTGATACCAGGTAGGATTCTATATGTGCATATGAAAATACATTCGCTGAATAGACTACAGAGAAAGGGAAACAGAAACTCACATATTTGTTAACTTTCAAAACACATGGAGAACTATTTCAACAAAAAATTGACAAGATTTATAACTCCTACCTTATATCATGCAAATAGCAAGACCAAATATACACCGTGCCTCCTCTGACTGCTTGTATTTCTTTTCTATTTGGGTTATTCTTCTCCATCATATTAGGATTTGTAGTCAGAGTCTAATAGGATATGGGTTAGTGTCAGGGATTCAGTATTTCAAATGAAAAATTTGAAAATGAATCCAATGTGTATGTAAATATGTGCTACAAAAAAATCTTCCCACTCTCATCCAGAACAATGCCTTGACAAAACCTTTGCCCTAAGTAAGACACAATTAGAGGAGAAGAGTTAGAAAATCTGTGAATACATATCTGGAATTGAATATGCTCAGGAGTTCACAACCTTGGAAGTGGTAGAGGTGTTTCCAAAAGTAAAGGACACCGTAAACACTCCACAAACATGGAGGTCTACTGGCCTAGAGACTTTTTGAGAAACTGCCTGTGAGGTTGGGCACTTGAAATATATGTTCTTGTCAGGAGCTTTAGCTTCCTTTCTAGTGAGACCATCAAAGCTGGGTCTGCATCAATGAGACTGGGAGGACATGGTTTCTTCTTTTCCAATGAACATGAGGCAGCAGTGCTGAATTCTCTCTTTGTAGGTAAACTGTGGCCACTGGGGGCTAAATGTCTCCCCATGTTTTCTGTGAAACCATATGGTCATCCTCCATTTTCGTGGTGTTTCTTGCTGTTGCACTGGGAGTTTTGTATTTGCTTCATGATATGCAAGGTTTTCAACTGGGACACAGTGCGGGAGGGAGTTCTGTAACGTGTGGAGGGTCAGGGTCTGCAGGAGAATACAAGAACAAGACTTTGATCCCACATAGCTTGCCTCCTTCACCATAGCAACCTGATTCTGAACAATGTACTGAAACCTCTCCATATAACAAGATGCCTTTACATATAAGGGCCTGCTGGCTTCACCATGTCAGTCACAAGCCATTTGGAAGCCAATGGCAGATCCACATGGCCACCCCACAGATGATTTATCACACACCTGCCCACCATTGCTCTAGGCCCACTACTCAGCAGGATGCAACTTTCTGGCATCTCTGTTAAACACCATTTTTATGAAAACCAGTCAATCAAGGCACTGTCTGGTATAGTCATTGTTGGCAAAAGTATAAACAGCAGCCATAACCCAGAGAAAAATTCCCAACATGGTGCCTACGGACTTCTTCTTCCTACCTTCTTCTTTTCTGCAGTGACACAAAAAGTTCCCGCCCGTGTGAACTCTCCCGCCTCCTCCAATTTCAAATCTCGCTGGCGGAGAACCTTAGCCCCAATGAGAATTAATTCCTGGGCTCCAGAGCTGATATCTGAAAGAACTTGCCAATAAATGGGTTGCCTGCCATTTATCTAAGCCCTTCCATCTCCCCCTTAGTTCTATATAAGCACACAGCTTTTTGCAATAAAATTGGAATTCTGGTGAAGTGTCTTTGCGTGGGGAGTTCTTTCATTCTGGTGCCCCGTGAGAGGATACGGATGAGCTCTTTCCAACAAAAGCCCCGTACCCCGCTCTGCCGAGACACTCTGCCCTAGTCTGCTCTTTTCAGACGCCGGTTTTCTGCACTCACCACTGATCTGATGTAGGTAATCTTCCCCTGACCCTGGCTCGCCAACTCCCTTTGGGCTGCCACTGGTTTTGTGACTGTGATCGTCCTGCACACTCCAGACGCCCAGTAGGGGAGAGGGAATTCCTCTCACTAAGACCTTTACTAGTCGCAGTGGGCCCTCTGGTGTTCCATTTCCTTTTGGGCCGTGAGGCTTCTGAGTTTACAGGAGAGGCTCTGTGGTTTTTCCTGCTCCACTGCCGCTGCTGCTGCCGGCTAGAGTTGCTGTTTCCTGTGGGGCTGCTGTGTCTGGCTGAAGCTGCCTCTATGCTCAGGGAAAACTGAACTCCCAGCCTGGAACTGCATTCTGCCGGAACCGGAGTTTTGTTTTCATTACTGACTTCTTCTGCTGCGGTCAAAAACTTTCCTGACCTTAGGTTGCCCTTGGCTCCAATCCCTTTTTGTCTCACAGATCGCACTTCACTGGTGACGACCAGGCAGTGCCCTCTGTATTTCCTCGTGATGGCTGGTCATTTGGGGGATGCCCACCTGACCCCCGTTTGCCCTGAACTTCCTGGAAGCTGTTCAAGCCCGGGTTTTCCCTTTGTCTCTCTCGCTTACTCTTATTCTCTCTCTCTCTCTCTCTCTCTCTCTCTCTCTCTCTCTCTTCCATCTCTCCCTGTGACTATGGGCACCTCTTCATCTGTACCTGAAGCCTCACCTCTCAAATGTTTAATAAATAATCTGGCCACACTCTCCCTCACACCAGACATCAACCCAAACTTCTAATCAAATGCTGTACCCAAGATTGGCCTACATATCCACTGGATAATGGTAATCATTGGCCACCAGAAGGCTCCTTAGATCCAAACCTCCTCTGGGACCTTTTTAACTACTGCCAGCATCTGAAAAAGTGGAGGGAGATTCCCTGCATTGAAGGTTTTAGCCTTCACACACAGCACCCTGCTCTCTGCTCCTTTTGCCCTCCCTCTCAGGTCCTCTTTGCTTGCAAACCCCTCTCTTCCTCTACTTCTATTCCTAACTTCAGAGATTCTTCCTCATTCGACCTAGCAGATGAACCCCCACCTTATCCCCCAGCCCCATCTACCCCCTCTCTCCCGCTATACGTTCCTCTTCCTCTGCCTGATTCCATGGATCCTCAGCCTTCCGTATCATTCCCCTCCCCTCCGCCATCTTCTGCCTGCTCCACCTCCTTCTCCTCCACAAAGACACTCCCTTCCTCTCCCTCTCCTTCCTGTCCACCGCCTGCCTTTTTCAGTCCTCCTGTTATCAGGTCTAAGGGACTCCTTCCCACCCCCAAGACAATCACACCCCTTCGTGAAGTAGCTGGTCCCGAGGGTGTCATCAGAGTCCACGTGCCCTTCTCCATGTCGGACATTACTCAGCTAGAGAGGAAGTAAGGCTCTTTCACCACTGACCCCACCACTTGCATTCGGGAGTTTCAATGGGTCCTGCAAGCATATAGCCTCACTCATCATGACATCTACATGCTCTTGGCTAATACACTTCTCCCTGAGGAAAGGCAATGGGTCTGGAAGCTAGCCCAAGCCCATGCTGATGAAAATCATAGGACCAATCCTAACCACCTCACAGGCCCTCATGCTGTCCCAGAGCAGGATCCCCTATGGGATTACAACACCCCTGAAGGCTTACAGTTTCGTGACCTTTTTACATCCTGCCTCTTGGTGGGCCTGAAAAAGGCCACCCGCAAGGCTGTTAACTTTCAAAACGTGCAGGAGGTCATTCAAAGGAAGGAGAAAACACCTTCAGAATTCCTGGATAGACTAACCAAGGCCCTTCAACAGTACACAATCCTTGACCCAGAAACCCCTGATGGCCGTCATGTCTTAATGACATATTTTCTGGCCCAAAGCTACACTGACATTAAAGCCAAGCTTAAAAAGCTTGAACAGGGCCCTGCTACTCCTCAGACCAAAATCCTCGCTGTCGCTTTCAAGGTTTTTCATGGTAGAGAGGATGAAAGTGAACGCCGTAGGCAGAGGTCTGAAAATGCCAAATTCCAAATGTTGGCCCAGGTCATTCAGAGAAGGCCCATCAACACGCTGTCCCAATAAGACACCCCCAGGAGCTTGCTTCAAGTGTGGTAAGGAGGGACATTGGGCCAGGGATTGTTCTACGCCGAGGACACCCTCCAATCCCTGCCCAAAATGCCATCAAAGGGGACACTGGGGGGCAGACTGCCCAACAACCTGGAAGGGAGGTTGGTCAAGTGCCCAGCAACCCCAGCCTCTCCTGGGCTTGGCAGAGGAGGATTGATAGAGCCCTGGGCCTCCTCTCCTGACTATTACCATCAAAAAGCAAGAGCCTAGGGTCACCTTCCTGGTGGATGGAAGGCTTCATTTTCTTCCTCTTGGATACTGGTGAGTCATACCACACCCTCAAAAACTCCTATTGTCGGGGTAGGAGGTAAAGAGATTTTCCCTCAAAAAGCTTCCCCCCTTATCATGTTATATGCAGGGATCCCTTTTGTCCTTCACACACTCCTTTCTTGTTATGAGCCATTGCCCCATTTCCCTTCTGGGAAGGGACATACTCTCACTATTAAAAGTCACCATTCACATATCACTCCACACCTCTCCTACCTCTCATTTCCTCATGATGTTCCTAGGGGCAGATAAACCTCCTTCATGCACTCTCCCACGGCTATCTAAACCAGTTAACCCTGAGATTTGGGACACAACTACACCCTTTATGGCTAAATGCAGTCCTATTCATATTGTCTTACGGGACCCTTCAAGATATATTAGTCAACCACAATATCCACTCAAAACCACAGCCCTCCTCGGATTAGAACCCATCATCCAGGATTTATTACGAAATGGGTATCTCAGGCCTACACACTCTCCTTTCAAAACCCCCATTCTGGCAGTTAAGAAACCTAACGGGTCCTCCAGGCTGGTTCAAGACCTTCGCCTTGTCAACTCCTCTGTGGTCCCCATCCACCCACTAGAGCCCAACCCTTACACCTGCCTCCCTCAGATCCCTGCCACTACTACCCACTTCTCGGTCCTAGATTTAAAAGATGCAATCTTTCCTATTCCCTTGTCATTAGAATCTCAGGATATTTTTGCTTTTACATGGACTTACCCTCACACCCGCCATTCTCGTCTGCTTACCTGGACTGTCCTCCCACAGGGATTCAGGAATAGGCCCCATCTCTTTGGCCAAGTTCTTGCCCAGGACCTCACATCCTTTCACCCGACCTGTAGTGACTCTACTCTCCTTCAATATGTCGATGACCTTCTTCTATGTAGTCCCTCTTGGGAATACTCTCAATTCCACACTGCCCAGCTTCTTAATTTCCTAGCATACAAGGGATATAGGGTGTCTCCCCACAAGGCCCATGTTTCCCAGTTTTCTGTCACCTATCTTGTTTTTTGCCTTACACCCAGGAAAAAGGAAATAACAATGGATAGGATGCAACTCCTCTCTGATCTTCCAGTGCCCCATACGAAAGCCAAAATACTATCATTCCTAGGACTAGCAGGTTATTTTAGGGCCTGGATCCCAAATTATTCTCTTCTAGCCAAACCCCTGTATGACCTAGCAAAGGGACCCCCTAGTGAATCTCTTGCCTCGTCCCCCAACTACTACTTCTGTAGGCTTCAGCAACTCCTCTTAAAGGCACCTGCCTTTCACCTTCCTGATCTTTCAAGACCATTTCATCTATATGTCCATGAAAAAGGAGAGCAAGCACTTGGGGTCTTAGGTCAAAACTATGGGCCTACATTTGCACCTGTGGCATATATGTCCAATAAAGTAGACCCTACCATCCGTGGGTGGGCCCCTTGCTTAAGAGCTCTGGCTGCTGGAAAATTTTACACAAAGAAGCCTCTAAATTGACTTTTGGGGCCCCTTGAACTATCCACTCCCAATATCACTTGAAGGATCTTTTAGCTTATAAGGGCCTTCAAACCCTTCCTCCATCCAGAGTTCTGTCACTCCTCACTTCCTTTCTGGAAAACCCTAATATTACTTTCCTCCCCTGCTCTGCACTGAACCCTGCCTCACTGCTCCCAATGACTCCCACGTCTAACACACCAATTCATAATTGCTTGGAAAACTTAGATGATTTCCTCCCCTGTTTCTCTTCCATTTCTGAAGGACAACTCACCAAGCCTGATCTTATCTGGTTCACTAACGGCAGTTTCTTTAGGCAGAATGGCACTCATTACTCTGCATACACTGTAGTTTCAGCCACTGAGATTATAGAGGCCAAAGCTCTGCCTTCAGGAACTACCAACCAGCAGACTGAACTTATAGCAGCCACTCGTGCCTGCCTTCTAACACAAGGCAAATCCTTCACCCTTTATAATGACTCAAAATATGTCTTCCATATCTTATTATCCCATGCTGCAATATGAAAGGAGCGAGGACTACTTACCACCAAAGGTAATGCAATCATTAATTGGGGTCTCATAGCCAATCTGATAGAGGCCTCCCACTTACCCACCCAGTTGGGAGTTGTCCATTGTAGGTCCCATCAGAAGGACGGCTCTCTCATCACTGAGGGCAATGCCAAAGCTGACCAGGCAGCACGAATGGCTGCCACTACTTCCAATTATGCCCCCCCCCGGGGGACATATAATGGCCACTTTAGACATCTCATCTAAAGTCACTACTTCTTCCAGTAAGAACAAGGATCTTTTCAAGTTCCTTCATACTCTATTCCATTCCAATTCTCAGTCTTTGACCCTCTTTTTACAGAGCTTCTTCTCCCTCACCCCCTCTGACAAAGCCATGCTACAGAATATAGCTTCTAATTGTCAGATCTGTCAGCGGACCAACCCTCATACTCCTTTAAGGCCCAAACCTTTCCCTTCCCACCAAGCCCGGGGACACATTCCCGCTGCTGACTGGCAGGTAGACTTCACCGACATGCCCACAGTACAGCACACTAAATACCTCCTTGTCTTTTTGGACACTTTCTCTGGATGGGTTGAGGCATTTCCCACTTCCAATAAAAAGGCTTACACTGTAGCTTCAATCTTTCTGACAGACATCATCCCCAGGTTTGCATGCCCACTTCCCTACAATCTGACAATGGCCCTGAGTTTATTTCTAGGATCACACAAAAGGTCTCTCAAGCCCTCTCCTTCAAGTGGCATTTCCACTGTCCATATCACCCCCAGGCTTCAGGGAAATTGGAAAGGGTAAATCTTACTCTAAAGGAAGTCCTTACCAAATTGACAATGGAATTAAATTTAGGCTGGGTCAAACTCTTTCCCTTGGCTTTGCTTCGAATCAGAGCTCTACCTAAGAAACCATCTTTACTGTCTCCCTTTGAGATAAGGTATGAAAGACCTCTTATACCCTCTGGGTTGGTCATTTCACAAGGACCTCTCACCTGAGATTTGTCTTTGCCTCTCTTGTTTCATCTTCGCTCGGAACTCTGGAAATATCAGGACTGGCTTCTTCCGGACCCAGTCTCCGCTCCAAACACTCCTCCCTTAACAGCTGGGAGTCTAATCTATTATAATACCCCAGAGGAGAAAGGGACTCTTGCCCCAAAATGGGAATGGCCCTATCCTGTCATTCTCTGTACCCCCACCGCCACCAAGCTCTCCTTACCAGACAATCGTCTCACCCCTTGGATTCACATATCTAGGTTGAAGCCATATCACCAGGAGGCCCCACCTGCTGACGACAGGACCACCCCAGAGGAACTCAAGAATCACCTCCTGAACCTCCCCTTTACTCCTGCTGTCCACACCCATCTCACCCATTTAAGTTGCGGCTAACACAGTGTTCCCCGCAGAACAATTCCTCTTAAAGAAGGCACAATGAGATTTCTCAACACCCTAGTCTTCTCTAACTGCTTGTTTTTTGTGCTGTGCTTATTTTCTGTGCTCTGTTGGGACTGGTCTTTACCCTCCTCTCCTACCATGTATTTTTTCACTCTTCGGGAACAATACTCAGAACATGACATGCAGAATGTCCGCGCAGTGGATGCAACTACTTGCTTCATCCACAACTGCACCTCAATTTCCCTAAAATTGTCACCTTCAAGGACCTTCGTCCCTGGTAGCTGGAACTGGCCTTTCATTTGCTTCCTTTTTGATCAAACAAAAGACTATTGTCATTGGTGGCCTGAGATATATAATGGGTGCCCCTATAGGTAATGCAGGTTCCATGGTGAACGTGGTAGCTCTTCTTACCACTCACTTGGTTACCCTGAAGGGTGGACTTCTAGTTACATAAAGTGGCATAAAGGCTCTTCATCCGATAACAATGGATGGTATACTTTAGATATACCTGACCCCAAGGCCAAACGTTGGGACTATGTTGAGTTTGCTGTCTATGCTCGGACAACCTCAGCCAGACCCACAATGTGGATGACTGTTGGCCGCACCCTGAGTACACCACCTAAGGCAACCATCCAGGTAGTCGAACACAATAAGGAGTCAGAATCAAAACTTCGAGATCTTATCCATAGCTCATCCAAAGAGTATTCAGAGCCTTCACCCCCACAGGTCCCCCTCCCACATGGCTCAATTTGCTACACCAAACTCTTTGATTATTAAACTCCACCCCTCTTTCTGTGCCTACTTCTCAGTTCTTTCTCTGTGCTTCACTTAGTCGTCCACTTCTAGCAGCGGTCCCATTAGCGGCAGGAAATATTTCAACAAAAACCTACAATTTCTCTAAGAAAGGACAACTCCTACATGTGACACGTATCCCACTATGGGAAAGTTATTTCACCAATACTTTATTTCCTTTCATCTGTTTCCACCTGACAATAATGAATCCTTTACCTATTTGTTCCTTGAGCTATAGCACCCCATCGAGCCCTGCGTTTATGAAACCTGGACATTTTCTCTGGTGTAATGGATCTTTAAGTACCTCAATGACCAATGTCTCTGGCACCTATTTCTTGGTTACTGTAGTTCCTCAGCTGTCTATGTATACTCCAACCAAATTCCGACAGTTGGCCCTACCTTCCCGCACCCGTAGGGCAGTCTTTCTGCCGGTTCTGGTAGGCCTCACATTAACAACCTCAGTGGCGAGTCTTGGACTCTCTGGTGAAGCTATAGGTGATGCTCTATGGGCATCCAATAACCTGCAACAAAAACTGCAGGAAGCACTCGATACCACTGCTGAGTCTCTGGGCTCCTTGCAGTGGTGGTTACTTCATTGGCACAAGTGGCTTTACAGAACCGAAGGGCAATTGATCTTCTTACTGCAGGAAAAAGGGCCTACATGCCTGTTCCTCAGAGAGGAATGTTGCAATTATGTTAATGAATCTGGGCTAATAAAAAAAATGTTGTTAAATTGCAGGAATTATCGACCCAATTGCTAAAACCTACCTCCTCCAATTCCATAACGGGGTTCTTCCAATCCTCTCTTGCCATGTACTTACTACCTATCTTGGGGCCCCTTATTGGGATGCTCCTTTTTTGTGCTCTCTTGCCCTGCATAATGAAGTTCCTTCAAAGCCAGCTGCAAAAAACTTTCTAATCAAACATTCAACCAGCTTTTGCTTAGGCACACCAGCCTCTGATGACCGATGAACCCCCAACATCTCTAAGAGAACAGTTCACTCAGTGCTGAAGCTCACTACCAGGCACGATGGAATGCAACGGACATCACATGGCAAGAGACAACGAGCTTGGAGAACCTCTTAATCTGCCATCCTGGATTAATGAGTCTTTATGTCCTTCTAAGCTTCTTCATGGCTCTTGGCCTCTTCTCTGTCAGTCCCCCAACATGGTACTTCTGCCAAAAATTGACTTTTGCTTTAATTTTTATCTCCATTCTGTTTTTATTGGCTGTGATCTTCTTCAGGTGCTCATGATGCCATGTCCAGGCAACACTTCCAGTATTTCCTAGAGTCTCTGTTACAGGACCAGTGGCTGATACCAACAAACTCCTCCATCCAGGACTGGTTCCAAGCCATCGACAACTTGTGGCTTCAGGGAACTTTCATAGACTTCAACCCTACGGAAGTAGCTCTCTATAGCCACTGGGTTTTCATTCTGGCTACCATGATATACCCAGACCTGCCCCCCGAGCATTCCTCCACTTCCCGTTCTAGGCCCCTCAGCACCTTCAAACAGCAGGAAGGAGCTGGATCTGACCAACAGTGCCACACTTCCTAAGAAAACAAAAAGGGAGGAATGTTGGAAAACGTATAAATGGCAGCCATTCCCCAGAGTAAAAACCCCAACATGGTGCCTAAGGACTTCTTCTTCCTACCTTCTTCTTTTCTGCAGTGACGCAAAAATTTCCCACCTGTGTGAACTCTCCTGGCGCCAATTTCAAATCTCGCTGGCGGGGAACCTTAGCCCGAATTAGAACTAATTCCTGGGCTCCGGAGCTGATATCTGAAAGAACTTGCCAATAAATGGGTTGCCTGCCATTTATCTAAGCCCTACCATCTCCCCCTGAGTTTTATATAAGCACACAGCTAATTGCAATAAAATTGGAATTCGCCCGACGAAGTGTCTTTGCGTGGGGAATTCTTTCACTCCTTATCAGCAACAGGACATCCAAAGGTTCTCCAGTGCCACCTGGTCATGGGAATTTCAGAAATTTGATCATATTTCTTTAGTCATTTTTGAAGGATGAAGTTGGAGGCACTGTGGGTTTTAATTCATGCAGGAATCATTATAGGGTGAGGAAGCTCATTTCAATGAAATCTTTGGAGAACTCTCACAGACAAGGCTTCCCAAAGAGTGGCCAAAGGTCACATGAAGCCAGGATCATTGAGGTCTGCAATATGAGGTTCATGTGTGTTTAGACTCTCAACTATGGCTGACAAGTCTTTCAGAATAAAATCATGTGATATCCTGGCTGAGATTTCCAGTGCTCTGTGGAAAGCCACCGTGGCCCTCAATCTCAGTTTCTAAGTGCGATTCTCATGCATGGCCTTCTAAAATCCCAACACATTTCATGGCAATTCTTCTCTGAGGTCAGTTCCAGAACTCAGTCTCTAAGGGGAATCACACCAGAATTCAAGCCCAGGTGGACCCAGTCATCTCTTCAAACAGCCACACAAATGACCACAATTAAAACCAAAACTCTCACACATGGTCGTCATCTTCTTCCATATAGACACTCATCATAACTTCTGGCTGGAGTTTTCCATGAGGGGTGCAGCCCAAGACTGTGTAACAAATAAGCTCCATTGCCACTCATTTGCCTAAAGTCAGAGTGGCCTGGCCACCCTCCTGTGAACAAGGAGTGATCAAATAGGCCTGCTGTTAATACTGCTCTGCATCTCCAATTTGGGGCCTACTGCATGTCAGGTATAGATTCTTAATATGATTGGGAGTCATGAAAAAACCCAAAAACCTATGGGCTAGGCTCTGCAGGGCTTCGAAGAAATCATTTGACGCAAAGGATCCCTATTCTCACTTGATGAGGGTCAGGAACATTACAAATGAAGGCAAGAGACTTCATTCACAATAACTGCTCTTTTGGCCATTTTGGTTTTGGATGCACACATGGGATCTTTCTTTGGATCCATCAGGTGCTGAGAATCTAAGCCACAGCCTCACACAGGGCCAAGAGGCTGATTCAGACACATCCCTTTCCAAAGCAATTAAGCAAAAAGCCACAGGTGATGCCCATTCATTTCCATTTGAAAACTGTTTTCTTCAGGCTTCACAAAGATCTTCCTGACATTCAGGGCAACAGAACAATTGGTAAGCAAAAGGCACAAAGCAGGGTTTCTCCACTGAGACTTTCCTGGTCACACTAATATCTGTGTTATCTGAGATGCTTGCAATTCCCTTCAGCTATCCTGTACATGGCCATATCACAGAGCTTGGAGGTGGTACATATTTTGGACACAAAACCATGAGCCAATTCTGGAGAGTGGTGAGAATTCAGGAAGAAATCAGGAACTTAGGAAGATAGCAGGTGTTGCCCATGAATAAGGCAAGCCACAGTCCATTCACAAATTGGGCAGGGTGAATGCTGGGAAGCTTTCTACTAGACAGGACACATCAATTGTTGCATTCTTTTTTCTAATGTCTACATCCACGGCTACAGTGAGATACACAGACATAGAAACACTCGCTTTGTCAAACGACTTACTAGCAGCAGTCCACTCCATATCAAACAAACCGTCTTTTCTACGTATTATCAGATCATGAGACAAAAACACAAAATCACACCCACACCCACAAAGGCACCTGCTTCCCCCATGAAACTCTGTGACTATCCGGAGTGTCCTCTGATTGTTGGTCCATACTATGTTCCCCCGAAATGGGCTGTCTTTTCTCAGATTTGTTCTCCTTTCCAAACTCTGTGAAGGTGTCAGGAGCCAGTGGTGAACGACTACGTGCTTTCTCAGGGAAGGTCACAATTCAGAGTTCTCCTGGTATTTGGCCATCCTCATGTCTATAGGTACCAAGAAAGACTGACACTCTCCTTGGTAAATCCAAACAATTGAGCCCAATGGGACTGCGACTGGAATGGCTCCGCATGCCTAACTTCCTGGATCCCAAGTTCAGAGAGTTCCATCACCAAGGAAGTGAGGTAGGTTCCTTCTTCTGGAACTGAATGAGGTCACTGCCTTGGCAACAACTTTGTCCTAATAGATGCTTTCAAGGGTCCCATGATATGGAGGCTGCCGCTACTTCCTGTGACAATTTTACAAGTTAGAATTGTATATAAACCATGGGCACCCAGGAACAGCTCTCCATCTAGGACTGGTTTGTTCCATCTTCTCTACATTAAGAAGAGAGAGGCTGATTCATACACATCCCTTCATGCTGACCAGGCTGTTTTCCAGAGAAGATGACTTTTCTCTCTCAGGTCTTTCATAGCTGCCTTCATCTTCTCAAGGGATCATTTCTGCATGGACCTGTGATGTTCTCAAAAGGTGGAAGATCCCTTACATTCCTGTATTGTAAGACCAACTCTGTCCCTGCTCTTCTGTAAAGTTAGATTGAGGGAACAGTGTATGGTTAGGGTTAATAACATGTTCAATTTGGGTTAGGAATCTTTCTGAATGACAAATAATGGTATTGGGAAACTATGATATTTACAAGAATATATAGGTGAAATATAAGTATAAAAACAGAAATCTAGGGAAGATATGAAGCCCAGAAGGGCATTGGGTCCTTAATTGGTATACTCATCTTTGAATTATTTTCTGCATAAATGTCTCAGATAAGTCGACATACAATGGCATAGGACCTTGTACCTTGGATGATTGAATTTCGAAAAGAACATCCACTCAAAATGGGATAGTCGGTAGGATTAGGAAGATAGTCCGTAGGTTTAGAAAGAAGAGTGAGAATAGGATTTAGACAAAAAGTTCTTAAGCAATAGGGTTTCAGGTAGACAGTGAATGTAAATGTCAGCACAAGTGAAGAGTCAGTCACAATAATGAAGGGGGGAAAACATGTAGGAAAGCAGATATAAATTGATACATTACTAAATCAGGCAAAGTATAAAGTGAGGGATAGGATTAGACATTTTCAGGAGGCTTGAGGTTGAATATATAATCTTAGGAAGAAACAAATATGTAGTCACCAATAGGATTGACATTTGAAAGCATTAGGCAACCTGGACAAGGAAGTTTTTAGTTATCCATGCTCACTTCCCATTTAGGCTTTGGTGCAATCTTAAGGATGACCTTTGCTTTTTTTGTCCAGAATATTATTGTGATAAAATGTATATGTAGATCAGGTGACATGAGTATTTCTTCCACCATTTTTTTGAGGAATACTTTGAAGACGTATAAATTAGTATTGAGGGTAGAAAGAGGTGTACACTTTGTGTATGAATATAGAGATAATGCATGAATAGACCATACAGTTAATAAATAATATAACTGGTTCCACTTTAAATAACGGATTGAATTGATAACTGAAAAAATATAAGAGATCATATATTGTTATAGAATCATTCATAACAACTAGTTATACGTCTAATTGTAATATTAAAGTTATGGTTTATCATGAAGAGTGTTTGAGTTTTGCTTCAAAAGCGATTATGGAAATCAAAAATAATGTGATTGGAAAGAAGTCTCATGAAAAGACCAGTCAAAAAACATGGAGGAATACATGTTTTCTGAAACAGAAAGTGATTAAAAGTGAAATAAATGCCTATAAATTTGTGAACTTGTAGATGAAATATACATTCTACAATGTGCATAAACTGAAGAAATAGTAATGTACCAGTGTTGTATAAAAATGAAATTCAATATACATATCATGTCTCATAGGAATATACTTGCATTGATGGTAAACTGGGTCAGTTACTGTAGAAATATTAGGAGTTATATGTACCCTTCAATGAAGTTAGTTTGCAGTACTAGGAAACAAATATGTATTTCAGGTGAATGAATATTTTTGAGAATCATCTTGTGAAAAGTTGATTATAAATCCACATACATGAACATGAATAAATTTATGGAGTGTATAATAAGACACATATATTTAATTTTTTTAAATATCTGGAGAGTATATATATATATATATATATATATATATATATATATATATATACAATACCCACACACAGAATATAAAAAGTATCAATATATATGCCAATCGAATTACATTGTGAAATATATATCATCCACAGATCCAAAAATATTCATTTTACTGAATATGGATTGATGTATAACTTTTTTCAACTAAGAAGCTCACCCATAGTTTGAATTTACAGTTCCAACAGCGTTTAGGAAGAGTGATCTCTTCTCACACTTTGTATCTGCCAAGTCATGTAACTCACAAGAATGTACGTGTGATACCAGGTAAGATTCTATATGTGCATATAAAAATACATGTGCTTAATAGACTAGAGAAAAAGGGAGACAGGAATTCACATATTTGTTAACTTTAAAAACATATGTAGATCTATTTCAACAAAAAAAATTGACTAGATTTATAACTCTTACACTATATAATGCAAAAGGCAAGTCCAAGTATACAACATGCCTCCCCTGAACTGCTTGTATTTCAATTCTGTTTGGGTTTTTTTTCTCCATCATATTAGGATTAGTATTCAGAATCTAGTATGGTATGTGTTAGTGTCAGGGATTCAGTATTTCAAATGTAAAATAGCAAAATGTATCCAATGTGTATGCAAATATGTGCTAAAACAAAATCTTCCCACTCTCATCCAGAACAATTCCTTGACATTACCTTTTCCCCAAGGAAGACACAATTAGAGGAGAACAGTTAGAAAATCTGTGAATACATATTTGGAATGGAATATGCTCAGAAGTTCATAACCCTAGAAGTGGTTGAGGAGTTTCCAAAAGTATGGGACAGGGTAAACACTCTACAAATATGGAGCTCTGCTGGCCTAAAGACTTTTTGAGAAACTGCCTCTGAGGTTGGGCACTTGAAATATATGTTGTTGTCAGGAGCTTTAGCTTTTTTTCTAGTGAGACCATCAAAGCTTTGTCTGCATCTATGTGACCTAGAGGACATGGTTTCTTCTTTTCCAATGAACATGAGGCAGCAGGGCTAAATTCTCTCTTTGTAGGTAAACTGTGGCCACTGGGGGCTTAGTGTCTAACCATGTGGACTGTGAAGCCTTCGGGTTATCCTCCACTTTTCGTGGTGTTCCTCGCTGCTGCACTGGGACTTTGGCATTTGCTTCATGAAATACAAGAAGTTCAACTGGGACACAGTGCTGGAGGAAATTCTGTGACATGTGGTGGCTCAGGGTCTGCAGGAGAATGCACCAAACAGACTTCTATCCCACATAGCTTGCCTCCTTGTCCATAGCAACATGATTCTGAACATTGCCCAGAAACATCTCCATATAACAAGATGACTTTACATGGAAGGGTCTGCTGGCTGCACCATGTCAGTCACAAGCTATTTGGAAGCCAATGGCAGATCCACATGGGCCCACCACAGATGTTTTATCACACACCTGCCCACCACTGCTCTACGCCCACTACTAAGAAGGTGCCAACTTCCTGGCATCTCTGTTCTACACCATTTTCATGAAACCAAGTCAATCAAGGCACTTTCTGGTACACTCATGATCAGCAACAGGAAATCCAAATGTTATCCAGTGCCACCTGGTCATGGGAATTTCAAAAATTTCATGGTATTTATCTAGGCATTTTTCAAGGATGAAATTGGAGGCACTGTGTGATTCAACTCATTCAGGAACCATTAAATGGTGAGGAAGCTCATTTCAATAAAAGCTCTGGAGAACTCTCACAGGAAAGGCCTCCCAGAGAGTGGCCAAAAGGTCACATGAAGCCAGGCCCATTGAGGTCTACAATGTGACGTCCATGGGTGTTGGGACTCTCAACTATGGATGCCACGTCTTTCAGAATAAAATCATGTGATATCCTGGCTGAGAATCCCAGGGCTCTGTGGAAAGCAACCCTGGGCCTAGATCTCACTTTCCAAGGGTGATTCTCATGGGTGGACTCCTAAATTCCCAACAAAATTAATGCAAAACTTCTCTGAAGTCAGTTCCAGAACTCATTTTCTAAGGGAAATCACACCAGAGTTCAAGCCCAGGTGGACCCAGTCATCTCTTCCAACCGCCACAAAAATGAACACAATTCAAACCAAAACACTCCCACATGGCCCTCATCTTCCTTCATATAGACACTAATCATAACCTCTGGCTGGAGTTTTCCACGAGGGGAGGAGTCCGTAAGAGTGTCCAAAATAACTCTTTTGACCCTTATTGGCCTAAAGTCAGGGTGGTCTGGACACCCTTCATGTGAACCAGGAGTGATCAAATATGCTAGACGTCAATACTGCTATGCTTCTCCAATTTGAGTAAACCTGACTGTCAGGTATATATTTTTCTTCGATTTGGAGTCATAAGGAAACACAAGAACCTCTTCAGGTCTTTGAAGAACCCTTTTGACCCAAGGGATCCCTATTCTCACTTGATGGAGTTCAAGAACCTTACAGAGGAAGGCAAGAGACTTCATCCACAGTGACTGCTCTTTAGGCCATTTTGGTTTTGGATGCACACATGGGATCTCTCTTTACATTCATCAGGTGCTGAGAATCTAAGCCACAGCCTCACACAGGGCCAAGAGGCTGATTCAGACACATCCATTTCCAAAGCAATTACGCAAAGAGCCACAGGTAATGCCCACTCATTTCCATTTCAAAATTGTTTTCTTCAGGCTTCATAAAGGGGTGGCCTGAGGCAAAGACCTTTCTCACATTCAGGGCAACAGAACAATAGGTATGAAAAAGGCCAAAAGCAGGGTTTCTCCACTGAGACTTTTCTGGTCACACTGATATCTGAGTTTTCTGAGATGCTCGCCATTCCTATCAGCTATCCAGTACATTGCCATGTCATAGAGCTTGGAGGTGGTACATATCTTAGACATAAAACCATGAGCCTATTCTGGAGAGTGGCAAGAATTCCGGAAGAAAACAGGAACTTAGGAAGATAGCAGGTGTTGCCCATCGATAAGGCAAGCCCTAGTCCATTCATAAATTGGGCAAGCTTTCTACAAGACAGGACACATCCATTGATGCATTCTCTTTTCTCATGTGTACAACCACGGACACAGTGAGATACACAGACATAGAAACACTAGCCTTGTCAAACAACTTACTAGAAACATTTCACTCCAAACAAAAAAAAACACTGCCTTTCCTTCCTATTCTCAGAACATGAGAAAAAACCACAAACCCACACCCACAACCACAAAGTCACCTCCTTCCCCCAAGAATGTCTGTGGCTATCCAGAGTGACCTCTGACTAGTGGGCCATACACAGTTCCCCCAAAATTGCCTGTCCTGTCTCAGATTTGGTCTCCTTGGCCACCTCTATGAAGTGGTCAGGAAACACTGCTGAGCCACTACCTGCTTTCTCAGGAACAGCCGCCATTCAGAGCTTTTCTGGCATTTGGCCATCCTCACATCATTAGATACCAAGAAAGACTGAATCTGTTCTTGGTAAATTCAAACAACTGAGACCACTGGGACTGGGACTGGGACTGGCTCTGGTTGCCTGGCTTCCTGGATCCCAAGTTCAGAGAGTTCCATCACCAAGGAAGTGAGGTGAGGTCACTCCCTTCAGGAACTGAATGAAGTCACTGCCTTAGCAACCACTTTGTCCTAACACTTGCTTCCAATGACCCCATGAGTTGGAGGCTGCCCCTACTTCCTGTGACACTTTCACAAGTTAGAATAGTATACCAACGACAGGCACTTAGGAACAGCTCTCCACTCAGGCCTGGTTTGGTCCATCTTCTCTACATTAAGAAGAGAGAGGCTGATTCATACTATACCCTTCATCATGACGAGGATGTTTCTAATGGAAGATGACTTTTGCTCTCTCAGATTCTTCATTGCTGCCTACATCTTCTCCAGGGATCACTTCTGCCTGGACCTTTGAAGTTCTTAGCAGGTGAAAGATCCCCTACATTCCTCTATTTTAAGAACAACTCAGTCTTTGCTGTTCTGTAAAGTTAGATTTAGGGAACAATATATGGTAATGGTTAAAAACCCTTTTGATTTGGTTTAGGAATCATTCTGCTGGATGAATTATGGTATTGGGAAAATGCGATATTTATAAGAATATAGAGGTGAAATATATGTATGAAATCAGAAATCTAGGTAAGATTTGAAGTCCAGAAGGGCATTCGGCCCTTGTTTGGGATACTTAGGTTTGAATTACGTTCTGCACAAATGTCTCAGATAAATTGATATACAATGACATAGAACCTTGTACCTTGGATGATTGAATGTAGAAGAGAACATCCACTCAAACAGGGATAGTCGGTAGGATCTGGAAGATAGTCAGTAGGTTTCCAGAGAAGAGTCAGTATAGGATTTCGACCAAATGTTCTTTAGCAATAGGGTTTCGGTCAGAGAGTGAATGTAAATATCAGTACATGTGAATAGTCAGTCACAATGATGAACTGGGAAAAATATGTAGGAAAGCAAATATCAATAGAGAAATCAGGGAATCAGGCAAAGTATAAAGTGAGTGATAGGATTAGACATTTTCAACAGGGTTGAGTTTGAATATATAATCTTAGGAAGAAACAAATATGTAGTCACCAATAGGATTGACATTTGAGAGCATTAGGCAACCTGGACATGGATGTTTTCAGTAATCCTTGTTTACTTTCCATTTAGGCTTTTGTGCAATCATAAGGATGAACTTTGCTTTTGTGTCCAGAATATTACTCTGATAAAATGTATATATAGCTCAGATAACATGAGTATTTCTTTTACCATTTCTGGGAGCAAAATATTTGAAGACATCTAAATTAGTATTGGGGGTAAAAGAGGTGTACCCTGTGTCTATGAATATAGAGATATTGCATGAATAGACCATACTGTGAATAAATAATATACCTGTTTCCACTTTAAATAACGGATTTAATTGTATATAAAAATATATAAGAAATCTTATATTAATATATAATCATTTATTCCAACCAGTTATATATCTAATGGTAATTATAGGGTTATGGTTTATCATGAATTCTGTGTGAATTTTGCTTCAAAAGTGATCATGGAAATCGAATATAATGTGTTTGGAAAATAGTATCATGAAAAGACAAGTCAAGAAACATGGAGGAATACATGTGTTCTGAAGCAGGTTGTGATTGAAAGTGAAACAAATGTGTATAAATTTGCTAACTTGTGGATGAAATATGTTTCCTATGATGTGCATAAACTGAAGAAATAGTAATGTACTAGTGTTGAAAAAAATGAACGTCAAAATACACATCAGGTCCCATAGGGATCTACTTGCATTGCTGTTAAACTGGGTCAGTAACTGTAGAAATTTTAGGATTTGTATGCATTATTCACTGATTTTAGTTGTCAGTACTAGGAAACAAAAATGTATTTCAGGTGTATGAATATTTCTGAGAATAATCTTTTGAAAATTTCATTATTAACCCACACATATGAATATGAATGAATTTGGGGAGTGTATAATAAGACACATATTTCATAATGTGAAAAATCTGGAGAGTGTGTGGGTGTATATATATATACACCCACACACACACAGACATTAAAATAGCAATATATATGCCAATCAAAATTCACCATGAAATATATACTATCCACACATACATAAATATATATATGAATGAATATGGATTTATGTATAATGTTGTTCAACTAGGAAGCTCACCGATAGGTTTAATTTTCAGTTCCAACAGCGTTTAGGAGTAGTGATCTCTTACAATTTGTAACTGCCAAGTCAGCCACCCCACAAGAATGCACGTGTGGTACCAGCTAGTATTCTATATGAGCATTTAAAAATTGATGTGCTGAATAGGTACAGAGAAAGGGAGACAGGAATTCACATCTTTGTTAACTTTAAAAACACATGGAGAGCAATTTCAAGAAAAAATTGAATAGATTTATAACTCCTACTGTATATAATGCAAAAGGCAAGTCCAACTCTACACCATGACTCCTCTGAACTGCTTGTATTTCTATTCTGTTTGGGTTATTTTTATCAATCTTATTAGGATTAGTAGTCAGAGTCTAGTACGGTAGGGGTTAGTGTCAGTAATTCAGTATTTAGATTGGAAAATTGGAAAATGAATTCAATGTGTATGTAAATATGTGCTACACAAAAATCTTCCCACTCTTATCCAGGACATTGCCTTGACATTACTTTCGTCCCAAGAAAGACCCAATCAAAAGAGAAGAGTTAGAAAATCTGTGATAACATATATGGAATGGAAAATGCTCAGGAGTTCACAACCTTGGAGTTGGTAGAGGAGTTTCCAAAAGTAAGGAAAGGGTAAACACTCCACAAATATGGAGCTCTGCTGGCCTATATAGTTCTTGAGAAACTGCCTCTCAGTTTGGGCACTTGAAATATATGTTCTTGTCAGGAGCTTTAGCTTCTTTGTAGTGAGACCATCAAAGCTAGGTATGCATCTATGTGACCTGGAGAAAATGGTTTCTTATTTTCCAATGAACATGAGGCAGTAGTGCTGAATTCTCTCATTGTAGGTAAACCGCGGGCTAAGTGTCTCCCCATATGGACTGTGAAGCCATTTGGTCATCCTCCAGTTTTCCTGGTGTTTCTTGTTGCTGCTCTGGGAGTTTGGTATTTGCTTCACGAATTACAAGGAGATCAACAGGGACACAGAGCTGGAGGGAGTTCTGTCACATTAGGTGATGCATGGTCTGCAGGAGAATGCACCAACCAGGCTTCTATCCCACTTAGCTTGCCCCCTTGACCGTAGCATTGTCCTGAAAACTCTCCATATAACAAGATGCCTTTACATAGAATTGTCTGCTGGCTTCACCATGTCAGTCAAAAGCCATTGGGAAGCCAATGGCAGATCCACATTGCCCCACCACAGATGTTTTGTCACACACCTGCACACCACTTCTCTAGGCCCACTACTCATTAGGCTCCAACATACTGGCATCTTTGTTCTACACCATTTTCATGAAACCCAGTCAATCAAGGCACTGTCTGGTACACTCCTGATCAGCAATAGATCATCCAATGGTTCTCCAGTGCCACTTGGTCATGAAAATTTCAAAAATATCATGGATGAAGTTGAAGGCACTGTGGGTTTCAATTCATTCAGGAACCATGAAATGGTGAGGAAGTTCATTTCAATGAAAGCTCTGGAGAACTCTCACAGGCAAAGCTTCCCAAAGAGTGGCCAAATGGTCACATGAAGCCAGGCCCATTGAAGTCTACAATGTGAGGTCCATGTGTGTTTTGACACAAAAAAGAGTTCAAGCCCAAGTGGACAAACTCATCTCTTCCAACTGCAACACAATTGACCACATTTGAAAGAAAACACTCCAACATGGCCCTCATCTTCTTCCATATAGACACTCATCATAACTTCTGGTTCGAGGTTTCCATGAGGGGTCACCCCAAGACAGTTTCCAAAATAATCTCCCTTGACCTTCATTTACCTAAAGTCAGGGAGGCCTGGATACCCTTCCTTTGAACCAGGAGTGATCAAATAGGCCTGCCCTTAATACTGCTCTGCTTCTCCAACTTGAGGCTTACTGACTGTTCTGTATAGACTCTTTGTGTGAATTGGAGTCATGAGAAAACCCAAGCACCATGGTCTAGCCTCTGCAGGGCTTTGAAAAACTCATTTGACCCAAAGGATTCCAATGCTCACTTGATGGAGGTCAGGAACCAAAGAGCGGAAGGCAAGAGTCTTCATGCACAATTACTGATCTTTTTGACATTTTGGTGTTAGATGCACACATGGGATCTTTCTTTAGATCCATCAAGTGCTGAGAATCTAAGCTACAGCCTCACACAGGGCCAAAAGGCTGATTCAGATTCATTCCTTTCCAAAGCAATTAAGCAAAGAGCCATAGGTGATGCCCATTAATTTCCATTTGAAAACTATTTTTTCAGGCTTCAAAAAGGGGTGGCATGAGGCAAAAACTTTCCTGACATTCAGGGCAATAGAACAATAGGTAAGCAAAAGGCCCAAAGCAGGGTTTCTCCACTGAGACTTTCCTGGTCACACTGATATCTGAGTTTTCTGAGATGTTCGCCATTCCCTTCAGCTACCCAGTACATGGCCATGTCACATTGTTTGGATTTGGTACATATCATGGACAGAAATCCATGAGCCTATTGTGGAGATTGGCCAGAATTCAGAAAGAAAACAGGATCTTAGGAAGATAGCAGGTGTTGCCCATCCATAAGGCAAGTCTCAGTGCATTCATCAATTGGGCAGGATGAATGATGGGAAGCTTTCTACAAGACAGGACACATCCATTGATGCATTTTCTTTTCTATGGTCTACAACCACGGACAAAGTGGGATACACAGACATAGAAACACTCGCTTTGTCAAAAGACTTACCAGAAACAGTTCACTCCAAACCAAACAAACCGCCTTTCCTACCTATTCTCATAACATTAGACAAAACCACAAACTCACACCCACACCCAAAAAGGCATCTCCTTAACTCAAGTAGGTCTGTGACTATCAGGAGTGTCTTCTGATTGGTGGGCCATACTATGTTCCCGCAAAATGGCCTGTCCTGTCTCAAATCGGGTCTCCATGGCCAACTCTGTGAAGTTGTATGGAGCCATGGGTGAGCCACTACCTGCTTTCACAGGAAAGACACCTCTTCTGAGATCTCTTGGTATTTGGCCATCCTCACATCAGTAGGTTCCAAGAAAGACTGACACTATACTTTGTAAAAACAAACAAGGAGGCCACTGGGACTGGGACTGGGATTGGCTCTGCGTACCTAGCTTCCTGGATCCCAAGTTCAGAGAGTTCCATCACCAAGGAAGTGATGTAGGTCACTTCCTTCAGGAACTGAATGAAGTCACTGCCTTGGCAACCACATTGTCTTAACAGTTGCTTCCAAGTGTCCCATGAGATGGAGACTGCCCCTACTTCCTTGACACTTTCCCAAGTTAAAAAGGTATATCAACCATAGGCACCCGGGTACACCTCTCCCCACAGACCAGGTTTCGTCCATCTTCTCTACATTAAGAAGTGAGAGGATGATTCAGACACATCCCTTCATCCTGACCAGGTTGTTTGCCATGGAAGATAAATTTTGCTCTCTCAGGTCCTTCATTGCTGCCTACATCTTCTTCAGTGATTTTTTTCTGCATGGACCTTTGAGGTTCTCAGCAGGTGGAAGATCCCCTACATTCCTGTATTGTAAGAGCAACTCTGTCCCTGCTCTTCTGTAAAGTTAGATAGAGGTAACAGTGTATGGTTAGGGTTAATAATAGGTTCGATTTGGGTTAGGGATCATTCTGCAAGATGAATAATGGTATTGAGAACCTGTAATATTTATAAGAATATAGACGTGAAATATAAGTATGAAAACAGAAATCTAGGTAAGATTTGAAGCCCAGAAGAGCATTGGGGCCTTGATTGGGATACTTAGCGTTGAATCAATTTCTGCACAGATGTCTCAGATAAATCCATATGCAATGGCATAAGACTTTGTACCTTGGATGATTGAATGTGGAAGAGAACATCCAGTCCAAAAGGGATAGTCATTTGGATTAGGAAGATAGTCGGTAGGTTTAGAAAGAAGCGAGAGGATAGGATTTTGACCAAAAGTTCTTTACCAATAGGGTTTTGGTTAGAGCGTGAATGTAAATGTCAGCACATGTGAAGAGTCATTCACAATATTGAACTGGGGAAATTATGTAGGAAAGCAGATATCAATAGAGACATTAAGAAATCAGGCAAAGTATAAAGTGAGTGATAGGATTAGACATTTTCAACAAGGTTGAGTTTGAATATATAATCTTAGGAAGAAACAAATATGTAGTCACCAATAAGATTGACAGTTGCAAATATTGGCAACCTTAAAATGGATGTTTTTAGTAATCCATGCTCACTTTTCATTTAGGCTTTGATACAATCTTAAGTGTGACCTTTGCTTTTTGTGTCCAGAATATTAATGTGATAAAACGTATATGTAGATCAGGTGACATGAGTATTTCTTCCACCATTTCTGGGAGCAATATTTTGAAGATATATAAATTAGTATTGGGGGTACAAATAGGTGTACACTGTGTCTATGAATATAGAGATAATGGATGAATAGTCCATACTGTGAATAAATAATATAACTGCTTCCAATTTTAAATATGTTTTGACAAAATTAGAGGAGAAGAGTTAGACAATCTTTGAATACATATCTGGAATGAAAAATGTTCAGGAGTCCACAACCTGGGAGGTGGTAGAAAAGTTTCCAAAAGTAAGGAACAGCGTAAAAACTCCACCACCAATAAGCTCTGAGAGCCTAAATACTTCTGTAGAAACTCTATCTGAAGTTGGGCTTTGGAAATATATGTTGTTGTCATGAGTTTTAGATTCCTTTATACTGAGATCATCAAAGTTGGGTCTGCATCTATGTGATCAGGAGGACACAGTTTCTTATTTTCCAATGAACATAATGCAGCAGTGCTGAATTTTCTCTTTGTAGGTAAACTGTTGTCACTGTGTGCTAAGTGTCTCCCCATGTGGACTGTGTAGCCATTTGGTCATTCTCCACTTTTCGTGGTGTTTCTTGCTGCTGCACTGGGAGTTTTGTATTTGCTTCACGAAATACAATGAGTTCAACTGGGACACAGTGCTGGAGGGAGTTCTGTCACGTGTGGTGGGTCAGGGTCTGCAGGAGAATGTACCAACCAGGCTTCTATCCCACATTGCTTGCCCCCTTGACCATAGCAAACTGATTCTGAACATTGCCCTGAAACCTCTACATATGAAAAGATGCCTCTACATATAAGGGTCTGCTGCCTGCACCATGTCAGTCACAAGCCATTTGGAAGCCAATGGAAGATCCACATATCTTTACCACAGATGTTTTATTGCACACCTGCACACTACTGCTCTTGGCCCACTACTCAGCAGGCTCCAACTTACTGGCATCTCTGTTCTACATCGTTTTCATGAAACCTAGTCAATCAAGGCACTGTTTGGTACACTGCTGATAAGCAACATGACATCCAAAGGTTCTCCAGTTCCAGCTGGTCATGGGAATTTCAAAAATGTCATGGTATTTATCTAGTCATTTTTCAAGGATGAATTTGGAGGCACTGTGGGTTCCAATTATTCAGGAACCATTAAGTGGTGAGTAAGCTTATTTCAATGAAAGGTCTGGAGAACTCGCACTAGCAATGCTTCCCAAAGAGTGGCAAAAAGGTCACATGAACCCAGGCCCATTGAGGTCTACAATGTGAGGTCCATTTGTGTTTTGACTCTCAACTATGGCTGCCAAGACTTTCAGAAAAAAATCTTGTGATATCCTGCCTGAGATAACCGTGCTCTGTGGAAAGTCACCCTGGGCCTAGACCTCAGGCTCTAAGGGAGACAGTCATGACTGGCCTTCTATAATCCCAACACAATTCATGGCAATACTTCTCTGAGGTTAGTTCCAGAACTCAGTCTCTAAGGGAAATCACACTAGATTTCAAACCCAGGTGGACCTAGTCATCCCTTCCAACCGCCAAACAAATGACCACAATTAAACCAAAACACTTTCACATGGCCCTCATCTTCTTCCATATAGACACTCATCATAACCTCTAGCTGGAGGTGTCCATGAGAGGCACAGTCAAAGACAGTGTCAAAACTAAGCTCGTTGCCACTCATTTGTCTAAAGTGGGGCTGGCCTGGACACCCTTACTGTGAACCAGGAGTGATCAAATAGGCCTGCCCTTAATACTGCTCCACTTCTCCAATTTGAGGCCTACTGACTGTCAGGTATTGATTCTTTATGTGAATTGGAGTCATGAGAAAACCCAAGCACCTATGGGCAAGCCTCTGCAGGGCTTGAAGAACTCAGTTGACCCAAAGGATCCCTCTTCTCACTTGATGGAGGTCAGAAACCAAACAGAGGATGGGAAGAGACTTCATCCAAAATGACTGATTTTTTGCCATTTTGGTTTTGGATGCACACATGGGATCTTTATTTAGATCCATCAGGTGCTTAGAATATATTCCACAGCCTCACACAGGCCAAGAGGGTGATTCAGACACATCCCTCTCCAAAGCATTTAAGCAAAGAGCCACAGGTGATGCCCATTCATATCCATTTGAAAACTGTTTTCTTCCGGCTTCACAAGCAGGTAGCCTGTGGCAAAGACCTTCCTGACATTCAGGGCAATAGAACGATATTTAAGCAAAAGGCCCAAAGCAGGGTTTCTCCACTGAGACTTTCCTGTTCACAACAATATCAGTATATTCTGAGATGCTCTTTTTCTCTTCAGCTATTTAATACATGGGGTTGTCACAGAGCTTGGAGGTGGTACATATTTTGGACAAGAAACCATGAGCCTATTCTGGAGAGTGGCCAGAATTCAGGAAGAAAACAGGAACATAGGAAAGTAGTAGGTGTTGCCCATTCATAAGGCAACCAGCAGTCCATTCATAAATTGGGCAGGAAGAATGCTTGGAAGCTTTCTACTCGACAGGACACATCAATAGATGCATTCTCTTTTCTAATGTCTACAATCACGGACACAGTGGGATACACAGACATAGAATCACTCACCTTGTCAAACAACTGTCTAGAAACAGTCCACTCTAAACCAAAAAAAACAACTTTGCTACCTATTATCAGAACATGAGACAAAACCACAAACTCACACCCACATTCACAAAGGCACCTCCTTTTCCCAAGTAGGTCTGTGACTATCCCGAGTGTCCTCTGACTGGTGGGCCATACTATGTTCCCCCGAAATGGCATGTCCTGTGTCAGATCTGGTCACCTTGGACAACTTTTTGAAGTTGTCAAGAGCCAGCGGTGAGCCACTACCTGCTCTCTAAGGAAACACCCCTCTTCAGAGCTCTCCTGGCATTTCGCCATCCTCACATCAGTAGGTACCAAGAAAGAATGACACGGTCCTTGGTAAATCCAAACAAGTGAGCCCACTGGGACTGGGGCTGCCTCTGGGTGCCTGGCTTCTTGGATACCAAGTTCAGAGAGTTCCATCACCAAGGAAATGAGGTATGTCACTTTCTTTGGAACTGAATGAGGTCACTGCCTTGGCAACCACTTTGTCCTAACAGTTGCTTCCAAGGTTCTGATGAGATGGAGGCTGCCCCTACTTCCTGTGAAACTTTCACAATTTAGAATGGTATATCAACCATTGGCACACAGGAGCAGCTCTCAACACACGCCTGGTTTGGTCCATCTTCTCTACATTAAGAAGAGAGAGGCTGATACAGACACATCCCTTCATCCTGACCAGGTTGTTTGCCATGGAAGATGACTTTTGCTCTCTCAGGTCCTTCATAGCAGCCTACATATTCTCCAGGGATCATTTCTGCATGGACCTTTGAGGTTCTCAGCAGGTGGAAGATCATCTATATTCCTGTATTTTAAGACCAACTCTGTTCCCGCTCTTCTGTAAAATTAGATTGAGGGAACAGTGTATGGTTATGTTTAATTACAGGTTCGATTTGGGTTAGAAAGGAAACTACACAGTTGAGCAAACATTGTTCTACAGTTAGCAATAATATGAGGATTATTAATGGACCGGCCAGGATGGATAAAAGCGTAGTTAACCAGGAGGATTGTGTGAACCAAGACTCAAACCCTCCTTTTTGGGCTACTTTCTCTCGTTGATGCTCTTCAAGGCATTTTCTTAATTTTCTCATAGATTCTTTTACAACTCCAGGATTGTCGTCATAAAAACAACATTCTTCCCTCAATGCAAGCACAAAGGCCCCCTTCTCTCATGAAGAGGATTTCCAACACTCGCCTGTTCTGTAAAACAACTTCAGAGAGAGAGAGGTCACAGATTCCTGTAAAGCTGTGATGGATGTTTTTAATATCTTATGTTTTGGTCTATTGCTGCTTCTAATTGTGTCATTTGTTTTGTCCCATGGGCAAGGGCAGTTGTTCCTGTGCCCACCACTGAAGCAACTATTGTTAATAATAGGATGGCTAAAGTGAGGGATACAGGTTCCAGGTGGATCCGGGTTGTATGCCCCCCTATTTGAACTTTAAATGAACCTGCATCATGATAGAGCACTCTGGAAAACATATGCATCATTACATAATTAATCACATCTGTTGACCATTTTATGAAAACATAAACAATGTTAAAGTGTATAGAATTATACTGTTGTAGGGACGGATAAGGCAAGGCTCTTAAGATAGCACCGAAGACAGAAAAACAGTCTTATTTGGTTGCATCCGGATTTACAGGGCATTGCCTCTGTTGTAATCAATTAATCCCCTGAACCCCAAGTTTCGGTAGTTTTAGAATTTGTACCCAACATGTAAGGGAAGGGGCTCAGAAGTCCACAGTCTGCAGAAGTTCACAAAAAGCAGTTTTTGTTTCTGTTTTTTTTTTCTTTCCTCAGTTCTTGGCAAGTTAACTGTTCAAGGACACCTAGGAAGGAAACAGCTTTTTGTCTCTTTTTTTCCCCCTGCCAGCTGTCACCACAGAGCCCAGTTGGTAAATTTTTAATCTTAGAAATGTAGCCATCTCTGTGAAGTCCCAGTTCAAGGCCAGACGCCTTGTTCACATATTTTGTGAAAAACTAGTAAGGGGGTGTCTAGCTTAGGAGTGGTGATTCTTCCAGCCAGTGGCCACGTAGAACATGACAACAGGAAAAGAGGAAGTTTATCTACATTGAACTCATTCAGAGGGACTCTTTTGCTGAAAGACCTAAAATAAGCCTTGGTGAAGACTTCTGGAGAAGGTCATTTAAGACTTTTCTCTGGGCCTGGTACAGAGGGGGAAGACGGGGTAGTCGAGGCTGAGAGCAGCTCAGTGGATCTGAGAATTGGGAAGGAGAGATGTAAAAGAATAATGGAAAAAGCGTTTGGGATTTTCCTAGCAACAAAAACTTGAGCAGTAGAATGGGTAGAGCAGAGGGGAAGACGGGAGTGAGTATCGCACAAAGCCTGTGAGAGACTTTAAATTTTTAGTAACCTGTTTTCAGTGATCACAAAGCAACTTTAAAGGCCATTTTCATTACATCTTGGATAGTGGTCTGAGGGCTCTTCTCAGCAGGTTTGATCTTTGGGTTAGCTTGTTAGATTACCTGGTGGGACCCAGTGCGGGCACTGTCAAGAAAAGAGAAGAGTTAGTGGGTCGAGGGGTGCCTCAGTACCTGCTACCTCAGCAAGGAGGCAATGGTCTGTGATCTGGCAGAGGTTTGGATTTCTGTTCTAGTAATTGGAGGGGAGAAATCAGGTTGCTGAGGTGGGAATGACAGCAGAGAGTCTAGAGCAGAAGGCTGGGGGTGAGGAACTATTGGAAAAGCATTGTACAGGATGTGAGAGAAGGAGGGAAAAGGACTCCACATAGGGAAATTTCCTTCCACCCTTTTGAGCACTTGATGAAGTTAAAAAGGTCACGCAGAATTTGAGGATCTAGAGACCCCTCTGTGGGCCATAGTTTTTGGTTGTCTAATTGGTAATATGGCCAATGCTGTGTACTGAATTTGATGAGGAGTTTGGTTCCACCAGGCAGCCCCTGTATGCTCACATCCCCATGACTTACAGAAGAAGTCGGCTTTTCCCACACACAGCCTTGGCTGTTTGTGGCTTTGATAGTCGGCCAGGCAAACATAGTAATCTAGGCTAGCCAACCTGAATCTGGCTCGCGTGTCCCTGCATCCATAATGTTTGTTTCCATTTTCTATGGTAGGGAAGGGATTTAATGGAATATTAGTGGTATCATCTTCATCAAGGTTATCCCAATAGGAACGACCTATAGCCAGCTGAAATCTGTCTGGGTGGAGAGATGGCCACCAGGTCCCTAAGGGAGATGTATGCAAGATGGACCATACTTCTTGTCTAGTAGGATTTGTGATCAGCCATCGCTGCTGAACGGGCTGATGAATGTTAGGACTACTGGTGGCCAAGGGGAGAGTCTATAGACTTATCCACATGGCGAATACCTAATTTGAAATAGTTACCAGTCTTTTCCAGTTTCCAACCAGAATCTGGACACGGCGCAGGCTTGAGATGAGAGGCATGGATCCGGGAAGTGAGTCCATCTTCTTTTACCACTGAAGGAGTTTGAAGTAGCACCTGGTATGTTCCTTTCCAGTGGGGTTCCAGGGATGACACTTGATGTCGTCTTATGTAGATGAAGTCTCTTACTTGATATTGATGTGGAGTCCCCTCATCCCCAGGTTGGTAGGCAGTGGCCAGCTGTTTCCACAGGTATCGCTGAGTTCTTCCAAGAGCTTTAAGTCTGTCAAGCAAGGGGGTGTGGAAGGGATCGTTAGGCCTTAGAGTTGGGGTTAGGTCCCTTACTGGAGAAGCAGCACCATAAAGAATTTCATAGGGAGTGAGTTTACACAAAGAAACAGAGGGAGTATTTCTCGCATGAAACAGTGCATCAGGCAGGAGAATAGTCCAATCATTTATGCCGGTCTCTAAGCTTAAATTTGTTAAGGTCTCTTTAATGGTTCTATTTATTTTTCTACCTGTCCTGATCTCTGGGGTGTATAAGCACAATCTAACTTCCAATTAATCCTCAGGGTCCTGGTTAACCCCTGACTTACCTGGGCCAAGAACACCGGTCCATTATCAGACCCTATTACCTTAGGCAGACCGTATCTTGGAAAAATATCTTTCAGGATCTTCTTGAAAACTATTTGCGCCATTATTTGTTTTTTTTTTTTTTTTTTTTTTTTTGTGTGTGTGTGTGTGTGGGGGGGGGGAAGGCTTCAATCCATCCTGAAAATATATCTACAAAGACTAGGATATTTTTAAGTTCATACCTTGCTGGCTTAATTTCAGAAAGTCCACTTCCCAGAATTGTCCTTGTCTGGTTCCTCATAGGTGCTTTCCTGCAGGAAGCTTGGAAGGGTAAGCATTAACCATTTGACAGACCCAACAGGCTTTTGTTACCCGTTCAGATATTTCCTTTCACTGTGAGTCAATTAGTGGAAAACTCTGTTCTTGATCCTTCAGGAATGCCTGTAGTTTCTTTGAACCAAGGTGAGTGAGTTGATGTACCTTTGTAACGTAGTGTAGGACTTTCTGAAATTGAAGACTGGGCTCAGTGAAGTTGAGGCGTTCAATGTCAGTGTCCTTTGATGTTATCAAAAACTTCCTGGTGCTCAGGGGTCCATTGGAAATGGGGATCTCCCTTTAACAGCGGGTATGAAGGAGCAACTAAGGACCTAAACACAGGTATCTATAACCTGCAAAAGCCATCAGTCCCATGAAACTCTCTGAGTTGTCTCCTGTTAGATGGGGGTGGTATCTGCAAAACGGTTTGTTTTCTGGGCTCAGTTAGCCATCGTTTACTGCCCCTAAGGGAATAGCCCAGGAAGATGACTTCATGCTAGCAAATTTGGGCCTTTTTGGCAGAAGCTCTATACCTGAGTTTAGCAAGGTTGGATAATAGTGCTTGGGACCCAGACTCACAGTTTTTCTTGGTGTTGGCTGCCAGTAGCTTGTCATCCACGTATTGAAGCAGTGTAACTTTGAGGTGCATAGTTCTGAAGTTGTTGAGATCTCTGCAGAGGGCTTCATCAAAGAGAGTGGAGGAGTTTTTGAAGCTCTGTGGGTGTCTAGTCCAAGTTAGTTGACCAGGCGTTCTGGTTTCTGGGTCTACCCACTCAAAAGCAAACAGCAACTGACTATCTGTATTCAGAGGCAAGCAAAAGAAAGCATCTTTTACGTCCAGAACAGTATACCATTTCCTCTCAGAGTTCAGAGTGCTAAGCAGATTGTCCGGATTAGGTACCGTGTGTTGAATGTCCTGCACTCTGTTGTTGATCTCTCTTAGGTCTTTAACGGGGCGATAGTCCCCAGTTCCTGCCTTTTTTTTTCTGGTAGCAGGGAAGTGTTCATGGGCCGATTGACAGGGTCTTAGGACCCTAAGGCCAGATATTTCTGAATATGGGCCCTTATCCATTTTTAGCTTTTTTTTTTTTGCTTAGAGGATATTGTTTGACATTGATTGGTGAGTCTGAGGTTTTTAACTCCACTGTTATTGGAGGTTTTTTCACGGCCAGTCCTAAACCAGCAGTTTTTGTCCAGGTATCTGGGTAATCTGTTATCCATTTCTGGGGTAGCTTGCCTGTTTGATCAGCTTGGGGGGGTGTGAAGAGTTGATGTTCATCTTCTACTAACATAGTTAAAGCTGTGACTATAAGAGTTTTTACTGAAGGATTTAGAAATTTCATTTCGGGGACTTCAGGGTTAAAAATTATTTTGGCCCAGAGCATGGTGAGCAGATCTCTGCCCATTAATGGGTACAGGCATTCTGGGATTACAAGGAAGGAGTGATGGATGTTTACTTTCCCCAGGTCCAATGTACTCTTAGTTGTCTAAGCCTGATATTTACTGTCATTAGCCCTTTGAACTACAGACCTTTTATTTGATAGAGGGCCCAATGGGGCCTTAAGGGCTGAGTATACTGCTTCTGTATTCACATCAAAGTTTACTGGGGTCCCCTATACTTCAAAAGTTACCCTGAGTTAGGGGAAAAGATCTGAGCCCCGAATTTCTTAGTCATCCTCCAGAGTCAGAATGTCTGGCTGGCGTGGCAAAGTAGAAAGATCTTTCTGGGGGCCATCCGACTCCAATGGTGGATCATTCTGAGACACAGAATCTGCCAGGTCTGGCGTTTTACTGAAAAAGAAAGATATTGAGCCCTTAAGCAGACTTTGGTCCAATGATCAAGGATCAGGGACAGAGGCATTGAAGTGCTCTGTCCCATTAAGAAAGATACACAGACAGTGAAAGCAAGGATACACGACACAGACAAGACAAGAAAATAAAGACAGGGAATGGACATCCAATACTGAAACCAGGACTGAGTAGCTGGCAAATTCGATGGGCTGCAATACCGAATCCGAAACAAAATGTCACTGAGTCGAGGAGACTATTGTTCCTCGAGTTCCCAAGTCCATTCCCCAGGGACATGGCTTGTGGCTCTATGACATATCTGTAAGCCACCGTCGGAGAGAGCTCACACTCGTCACCGATAGCAATTTTTCCAAGCCCTAACCTGAAAACTGAAACCAGAAAGAGGGGCCTTATTTAACCCAGAGGAGCTTATTGGGGGTCTTTCATCTGTGGCTGCTGGATCTCGCTGGGGCCACCAGATGTAAAGATCGGGCGAGCTTTGGAGGAGGAGAACACCAAGAGACTGTCTCATGCAACAGCAAAGGGTTAATTGCGGGTCTGGCATGCAAGGGCTCAGAGCTCACTTGAATAGAGCAGAGAGCCCTGAGAACAGCTTAAGAAGTGCTTATATACTTTCCTTGGAGAGGGCAGGGAGGGAAGTTTATTGATGGGTCAGGGTGAGTGGGCGGTTTGCGTGCAAATGGGTGACGGAGTACATTCTGCAGTTTGGCAGTTGGGGACAACACATTCTGGGACCAAGAATAGCAAACAGTTCTCAAGATTTCAACAGTGTTTTCTTAATCATGCAGAAAAACAGCAAGTGACAAGTACCTATTTTATTAACCTTTCAATATAAGTATGAAAACAGAAATCTAGGTAAGATATGAAGCCCAGAAGTTCATTGGGCCCTTGATTGGTATACTTATCATTGAATTACGTTCTGCACAAATGTCCCAGAAATATCGATATACAATGGCATAGGACCTTTAACCTTCTCTGAGGTCAGTTCCAGAACACAGTCTCTAAATGGAATCAAAGCAGAGTTCAAGCCAAGATGGACCCAGTTATCTCTTCCAAAAGCCACACAAATGACCACAATTAAAACCAAAACACCCCACATGGCACTAATCTTCTTCCATAGAGACACTCATCATAACCTCTGGCTGGAGGTTTCCATGAGTGGTGCAGCCCAAGACAGTGTCCAAAATGACCTCAATTGCCCCTCATTTGACTAAAGTTAGGGTGGCCTGGACATCCTTCCTGTGAGCCAGGAGTGATCGAATAGGCCTGTTGTTAATACTTCTCTGCTTCTCCAACTTGAGGTCTATTGACTGTGGGGTTTAGATTCTTTAAGTGAATTTGAGTCATCAAAAAACCAAGCACCTATGGCCTAGCCTCTGCAGGGCTTTGAAGAACTCATTTGACCCAAAGGATCCCTATTCTCACTTGATGGAGTTAAGGAACCCTACAGTGGAAGGTGAGAGACTTCATCGACAATGACTGCTCTTTTGGCCATTTTGGTTCTGGATGCACACATGGGATCTTTCTTTAGATCCATCAGGTGGTGAGGATCTAAGCCATCGCCTTACACAGGGCCAAGAGGCTGATTCAGACACATCCCTTTCCAAAGCAATTAAGCAAAGAGCCACAGGTGATGCCCTTTTATTTCCGTTTGAAAACTGATTTCTTCAGGCTTCCCAAAGTGTGGGGCAGAGGCAAAGACATTCCTGACGTTTGGGGCAACAGAACAATAGGTAAGCAAAGGCCCAAGGCAAGGTTTCTCCACTGAGACTTTTTTGGTCACACTTATATCTGAGTTTTCTGAAATGCTCCCATTCCCTTCAGCTATCCAGTAAACGGACATGTCACAGAGCTTGGAGGTGGTACATATCTTCGACAAAAATCCATGAGCCTATTCTGGAGAGTGGCCAGAATTCAGGAAGAAAACAGGAACTAAGTAAGATAGTAGGTGTTGCCCATTCACGATTCAAGCACAGTCCATTCTTAAATTGGGCAAGATGAATTCTGGGAAGCTTTGTTCTAGACAGGACATACCCATTGATGCATTCTCTTTTCTAATGTCTACAACCACGGAAACAGTGGGATAAACAGACTTAGAAACACTCGCATTGTCAAACGACTTACTAGAAACAGTCCACTCCAAACCATACAATCCGACTTTCCTACCTATTCTCAGAACATGAGACAAAACCACAAACCCACACCCACACCCACAAAGGCACCTCCTTCCCCCAAGTACATCTGTGACTATCTGAAATGTCCTCTTACTGGTGGGCCATACTATGTTCCCCCAAAATGGCCTGTCCTGTGTCAGATCTGGTCTCCTTGGCCAATTCTGTGGAGTTGGCAGGAGCCAGCAATGAGACACTACATGTTTTTACAGGAAAGGCCCCTCTTCAGAGCTTTTATGACATTTGTCCATCCTCACATCAGTAGATACCAAGACTGACTCTGTCCTTGGTAAATCCAAACAAGTGAGACCACTGAGACTGGGAATGGGACTGGCAACGGGTGCCTGGATTCCTGGATCCAAAGTTCACAGAGTTCCATCACCAAGGAAGTGAGTTGAGGTTACTTTCTTCAGGAATTGAATGACGTCACTGCCTTGGCATCCACTTTGTCCTACCAGATGCTTCCAAGGGTCGCAATGAGAAGGAGGCTACCCCTACTTCCTGTGACACTTTCAGAAGTTAGTATGGTATATCAACCATAGGCACCCGGGAGCAGCTCTCCACAAAAGCCTGGTTTGGTCCAATTTCTCTACATTAAGAAGAGAGCGGCTGATTCAGACACAACCCTTCATCCTGACCAGGTTGTTTGCCATGGAATATGACTTTTGCTCTCTCAGGTCCTTCATAGCTGCCTACACCTTCTCCAGGTATCATTTATGCATGAACCTTTGAGGTTCTCAGCAGGTGGAAATTCCCCTACATTCCTATATTGTAAGACCAACTCTTTCCCTGCTCTACCGTAAAGTCATATTGAGGGAACAGTGTATGGTTAGGTTTAAAAACATGTTCGATTTAAGTTAGAAATTATTCTGCAGGATGATTAGTGGTATTGGGAACCTGCGATATTTATAAGAATATAGAGGTGAAATATAAGTATGAAAACAGAAATCTAGGTAAGATTTGAAGGTCAGAAGGGCATTGGGCCCTTGATTGAGATACTTAGCTTTGAATTACATTCTGCACACTTGTCTCATATAAATCTATATAGAAGGGCACAGGACCTTGTACCTTGGATGATTGATTGTAGAAGAGAACATCCACTGAAACAGGGATAGTCCGTAGGATTAGGAAGAGAGTCGGTATGTTTAGGAAGAAGAGTGAGTATATAATTTGGACCAAAAGTTGTTTAGCAATAGGGTCTTGGTTAGAGAGTGAAGGTAAATGTCAGCACATGTGAAGAGGTAGTCACAATGATGAACTGAGTAAAATATGTAGGAAAGCAAATATCACTAGAGACATTATGAAATCAGGCAAATATAAAGTGAGTGATAGAATTAGACATTTTAAACAGTGTTGAGATTGAATGTATAATCTTAGGAAAAAAAATATGTAGTGACCAATAGGAATGACATTTGAAAACATGAGGTAACCCTGACATAGATGTTTTTAGTAATCCAAATTCACTTTCCATTTATGCTTTGGTACAATCATAAGTTTGACCTTTGCATTTTGTGTCCAGAATATTACTGTGATAAAATATATGTACATCAGGTAACATGAGTATTTCTTACACTATTTCTGGGAGCGATATTTCAAGACTTATAAATTAGTATTCGGGTACAAAGAAGTGTGCCCTGTGTCTATGTATATAGAGATAATGCATGAATAGACCAAACTGTGAATAAATAATATAACTGGTTCCACTTTAAATAATGGATTGAATTGATATCTGAAAATATATGAGAAATCATATATTTTCATAAAATCATTCATTCCAACCAGTTATATATCTAATGGTAATATTAGGGTTATGGATTAGCATGAAGTGTGTGAGAGTTTTGCTTTAAAATTAATTATGGAAATCGAAAATAATGTGTTTAGAAAGAAGTCTCATGAAAAGACCAGTCAAGAAACATGGAGGAATGCATGTGTTCTGAAGCAGGACGTGATTGAAAGTGAAACAAATGCTTATAATTTTGTGAAATTGTGGATGAAATATATATCCTGTGATGTGCATAAACTGAAGAAATAGTAATATACCAATGTTGAATAAAAATGAACGTCAAAATACACATCATGTCCAATAAGAATCTACTTGCATTAATGTTAAACAGGGTCAGTTACTGTAGAAATATTAGGATTTGTATTCACCATTCACTGAAATTAGTTGTGAGTACTAGGAAAGAAATATGTATTTCAGGTTGATGAATATTTCTTAGAATAATCTTGGAAAAAGTTGTTTATAAAGTCACATACAAGAATATGGATGAATTTAGGGAGTGTACATTAAGACCCATATGTTACATATTTTGAAAAATCTGGAGAGTATATATATATATATATATACACACACACACACACACACACACACACACACACAGACATTAAAATGTAGCTATATATATGCCAATAGTAATTCTGCATGAAATATATATCGTCCACAGATACAAAAATATTCAGTTTACTGAACATGGAAAATCCCAAAGAGTGGCCAAAAGTCACAAGAAGCCAGGCCCATTGAGGTCTACAATGTGAGGTCCATGTGTGGTTTGACTCTCATCTATGGCTGCCAATTCTTTCAGAATAAAATCATGTGATATCCTGGCTGAGATTTCCAGTTCTCTGTAGAAAGACAACCTGGGCCAAGATCTCATTTTCCAAGGGCGACTCTCAAGCATGGCCTACTAAAATTCCAACACAATCCCTAAAAATACTTCTCTGATGTCAGTTCCAGAACTCAATCTCTAAGGGGAATCAAACCAGAGTTGAAGCCCTGGTGGATCCAGTCATCTCTTCCAACCACCACGCAAATGACCACAATTAAAACCAAAACACTCCCACATGGCCCTCATCTTCTTCCATAAAGACACTCATCATAACTTCTGGCTGGAGGATTCCATGAGAGGCGCAGCACAAGACAGTGTCCAAAATAATCTCCCTTTCCCCTAATTTGCCTAAAGTCACGGTGGCCTGTACACCCTTCCCATGAACCAGGAGTGATCAAATAGGCCTGCCGTTAATACTGCTCCAATTTTCTAATTTGAGGCCTACTGACTGTGGGGTTTAGATTCTTTATTTGAATTGGATTCATAAGAAAACCCAAGAACCTATGGGCTAGCATCTGCAGGGCTTTGAAGAACTTATTTGACCCAATGGATCACTATTCTCACTTGATGGAAGTCTGGAACCTTACCGAGGAATGCGAGAGACTTCATCCACAATGACTGATTTTTGGCCATTTTGATTTTGGATGCACACATGGGATCTTCCTTTAGAACCATCAGGTGCTGAGAATCTATGCCACAGGCTCACACAGGGTCAAGAGGCTGATTCAGACACATCCCTTTCCAAAGCAATTAAGCAAAGAGCCACAGGTGATGCCCTTTTTATTTCCGTTTGAAAACTGATTCCTTCAGGCTTCCCAAGGTGTGGGGCAGAGGCAAAGACATTCCTGACGTTCAGGGCAAAAGAAAAATAGGTAAGCAAAAGGCCAAAAGCAGGGTTTCTCCACTGAGACATTCCTGGTCACACTGATATCTGAGTTTTCTGAGATGCTCACAATTCCCTTCAGCTATCCAGTATATGGCCTTGTCACATAGCTTGGAAGTGGTATATATCTTTTACACAAAACCATGAGCCTTTTCAGGACAGTGGACAGAATTCAGGAAGAAAACAGCAACTTAGGAAGATAGCAGATGTTGCCCATCAATCAGGCAAGCCACCATCCATTAATAAAATGTGCAGGATGAATGCTGGGAAGCTTTCTACTAGACAGGACATATCCATTGATGCATTCTCTTTTCTAATGTCTGCAACCACGGACAAAGTGAGATACACAGACACAGAAACACTCGCCTTTTCAAAAGAATTACTAGAAACTGTCCACTCCAAACTAAACAAACTGACTTTCCTACCTATTTTCAGAACATGAGACAAAACCACAAACTCACATCCACACCCACAAAGGCACCTCCTTCCCCAATTAGGTCTGGGACTATCCGAAGTGTCCTCTGACTGGTGGGCCATACTATGTTCCCCCGAAATGGCCTGTCCTGTCTCAGATCTGGTCTCCTTGTCCAACACTGTGAAGTTGTCAGGACCCAGCGGTGAACCACTACCTGCTTTTTCAGGAAAGCCCCCTCTTCAGAGTTTTCGAGGCATTTTGCCATCCTCACATCAGTAGTTAGCAAGAAAGAATGACTCTCTCATTGTTAAATCCAAACAAGTAAAACTACTGGGACTGGGACTGGGACTGGCTCTGGGTGCCTGTCTTCCTGGATTCAAAGTTCAGAGGGTTCCATCACTAAGGAAGTGATGTGAGGTCACTTCCTTCAGGAACTAAATGAGGTCACTGCCTTGGCAACCACTTTGTCCTAACAGCTGCTTCCAAGGGTATCATGAGATGGAGGCTGCCCCTACTTCCTCTGACACTTTCACAAGATAGAAAGGTATATCAACCATAATCACCCGGGAACAGCTCTCCACACATGCCTGGTTTGGTCCATCTTCTCTACATTAAGCAGAGAGAGGCTGATTCAGACACAACCTTTCATCCTTACCAGGTTGTTTGCAATGGAAGATAGCTTTTGCTTTCTTACGACCTTCATAGCTGCCTACATCTTCTCCAGAGATAATTTCTGCATGGATCTTTGAGGTTCTCAGCAGGTGGAAGATCCCCTACCTTCCTCTATTTTAAGACCAACTCTGTTCCTGCTCTTCTGTAAAGTTAGATTGAGGGAACAGTGTATGGTTAGGGTTAATAACATGTTCAATTTGGATTAGGAATCATTGTGCTGGATCATTTATGGTATTGGGAATCTGCGATATTTATAAGAATATAGAGGTGAAATATACGTATGAAAAAAGAAACCTAAGTAAGATTTGAAGCCCAGAAGGGCATTGGCCCCTTGATTGGAATACTTATCTTTGAATTATATTCTGCACCAATGTCTCAGATAAATCGATATACAATGGCATAGGACCTTGTACCTTGGATGATTGAATGTCGAAGATAACATCAAATCAAACAGGGAGACTTGGTAGAAATACGAAGATAGTCTATAGGTTTAGAAAGAAGAGTGAGTATAGGATTTGGAACAAAAGTTCTTTAGCAATAGGGTTTTGGTTAGATAGTGAATGTAAATGTCAGCTCATGTGAAGTGTCAGTCATAATGATGAAATGGGGAAAATATGTAGGAAAGCAGACATCATTCGAGACATTACGAAATCAGGCAAAGTATAAATTGAGATATTGGATTAGATATTTTCAACAGGGTTGAGTTTGATTATATTATCTTAGGAAGAAACCAATATGTTGTCAAAAATAGGAATGACTTTTTAGAGCATTCGGCAACATGAACATGGATGTTTTTAGTAATCCATGTTCACTTTCCATTTAGGGTTTGGTACAATCAGAAGTGTGACCTTTGCACTTTGTGTCCAGAATATTACTGTGATAAAATGTATATGTTGATCAGGTGACATGAGTATTTCGTCCAACATTTCTGGGAGCAATATTTTGAAAACGTATAAATTATATTGGGTTTACAAAGAGGTGTACCCTGTGTTTATGAATATAGACATAATGTATGAATAGACCATACTCTGAATAAATAATATTACTGGTTCCACTTTAAATGATGGATTGAATTGATATCTGAAAATATATAAGAAATCTTATATTGATATACAATCATTCATTCCAACCAGTCATACATCTAATGGTAATATTAGGGTTATGGTTTATCATGAACAGTGTGTGAGTTTTGCTTCAATGTGATTATGGAAATAGAAATTAATGTGTTGGAAAGGAGTCTCATGAAAAGACCAGTCAAGAAACATGGAGGAATACATGTGTTCTGAAGCAGGAAGTGATTGAAAGTGAAACAAATGCCTATAATTTTGCGAACTTGTGGATGAAATATATGTCCAATGATGTGCATAAACTGAAGAAATAGTAACGTACCAGTATTGTGAAAAAATGAACGTCAAAATACATATCATGACCCATAGGAATCTACTTGCATTGATGTTAAACTGGGTCGATTACTGTGGAAAGATTAGGATTTTAATGCACCATTCACTGAAGTTAGTTTTCAATACTAGGAAACAAATATGTATTTCAGGTGGATGATTATTTAAGAGAATAAACTTGTGAAAAGTTGATTATAAAACCATATACATGTATATCAATGAATTTAGGGAGTGTATAATAAGACACATATATTTTATTTTAAAAAATCTGGACACATACACACACACACATACACACACAGACATTAAAAAGTAGCAATATATATGCCAATCAAATTTCATCGTGAAATATATATCATCCACAGATGCAAAAATATTTATTTTACTGAACATGGTTTTATGCATAATGTTGTTCTACTAGGAAGCTCACCCATAGTTTGAATTTTCAGTTCCAACAGCGTTTAATCAGCCAAATCACAAAACTATACGTGTGATAACATGTAGGATTCTATATGTGCATATAGAAATACATGTGCTGAATAGGCTACAGAGAAAGGGAGACAGGAATTCACATATTTGTTAAGTATAAAAACACATGGAGAACCATTTCAATAAAAAAATGATTAGATTTATTACACCATTCCTTTATCATGCAAAAGGCAAATCCAACTAAACACCATGCCTCCTCTGAACTGCTTGTATATCTATTCTGTTTAGGTTATTTTTCTCCATCATATTAGGATTAGTATTCAGAGTCTAGTAGGGTATGGGTTAGTGTCAGGGATTCAGTATTTCGAATGGAAAATTAGATAATGAATCCAATGTGTATGCAAATATGTGGTACACAAAAATCTTCCCACTCTCATCCAGAACAATGCCTTGACATTACCTTAACTCTAAGTAAGACACAATTAGAGGAGAAGAGTTAGAAAATCAGTGAATACTTATCTGGAATGGAAAATTCTCAGGAGTTCACCACCTTGTAGGTGGTAATGGGGTTTCCAAAAGTGAGGGACAGGGTTGGTAGATCAAACCTTATCTTTTATTAAATTTGGGAGCCATCTTGCCACGAAGACATGAAAAGATAATTTTGGCTTCACTATAAATTACAGTAAAATTTGAACCTGCTTGGAATGCCTGCCTGTGCCTTGAACTCATCCATGCCTGGCTCTGTGACCAGATAGCAGCCTTCTCTGAAACTTTAGTGACACCTCATAAATATTGCACTTCTCTGGCCAGACAACGACCCTCTCTGAGGCTCTAATGGTCCTCATAATTTCTGATGTTGGGGCCAGAAAAAAAAATGTGAACTACCATTAGTGTGATGCTTGTCAAAGTTCTGGTATCTGTAAAACCCCTTGTGTGAACTTCCTGGAATATAAAGCTGGGCTCTAAGAAAGGTGGGTTTGCTGTCTTGTTCCTGCCATTTTGGAAGGGAGACAGCCCGGCCAGTTGAAATAATTAGCTTGCATTAATTTGATTTTAATTGGAGTGTGTGGTCTTGTGTCCTGGTCTAACATTTTGTCGTTTCCCAGCGAGATGACCCTGCCCAAGCATATCACAAGACCAGACTGCTGGAAATTCTGAAGCTGGCCTTCCCTCCAGGGCTCCAAGCTGGAGAGCCAAGTTCCAAGACCTTGGAGTGAGCCTTTGGTCCGGGGAGCACTACAGTGAACCACTGAACTAAAACTGTTAGGAAGCACCTGGTGGAGGACGTCTCCATATGTAAGTGGTGCCTTTATAACATGTAATATTCGGTTAAGGGAGATCTATTCTGATGACAGAGAGGTGGCTTCGGGAGGCTCACATATACTCCTGTCCGGGACAGTAAGGAGAATCGTTCTTTCCTCTGTTCTGATCTGTAGGGAATTGCTCTGGAAGGATAGAGAGGTGCTGACGGGCACACACGCACTTGTACCCCTGAGCTTTACCAATACATTGCATTGCTCCTCAGATTTTCTGTTTCGGTGCAGGGTTTCTGTTTTTTTTTTTTTTTTTTGTGTGTGTGTTGTTCTGTGTTCTATATGGGTTTTTTTTTGTTTGTTTGTTCGTTTTTGTGCATTTTGTTGTGTGATTTCTGTGGTAAAAACTTAAGGATATTGGATGTGGAAATGGGAAATAAAGCAAGTAAGCCTGACACCCATTTGGACTGTGCTTAAAGGAACTGCGATGAACATTACCACCCTTGGTTAAGCTGGATGAGAGAAGCCCCTAGCTGGCTGACTGGAGAACACCCACTGCAGAGGGCAATGCCTGCTGGGGATCTAAGAACTGAGTATCTCCCAGGTTAACAAGTGAAACTACTTTAAAACCCCTTGTCCCTGCAGATCAGGAGAGTCACAAACTTTGGGAAGAGTCCCCTGTGTTTCTCCTTTGTTAGCAAAGCAATTAAACCCCATTTTTCTTTTTCTACAAACACTGTCCTCATTATTAAATCGGCATTAATTGGCTTCAAGGTCAGGAACCGAACTTTAAGTTACAAATTTTGATATACCACCTCCCCCTCTGCCCTGGACCTTTTTGAGACATGACTACTGAAATGTAATTACATGAATCCTGCTTGGGGTGGAACCGAACCAGAGAAGCTAATCCTGTAAGTAAAAGGAGGGACTGAGGGACTCGCAGCAGCTGCCAAAGCCCTGTTGCTTCAGGGAATTCCCTCCTTCCTTACCTGAACTGTAAGGATTATGCCACCTCTGTCTTCTGAAAAAAGAGAAAAAGAAAAAGGGGACACTATATGCAGTAAAGTCACCATGTAGACCCTTGATTTTACATTTCAGGTTGCCCCTCTGTGAAAACATCTGGTTCCCTTATGGGGACATCTATATTGCCACTGGTGTAGGAGATTTTTCTCTTATCTGCTCTGTTTTAATGGCTTCTGTCTGTCAGCCATAGTCTGGAGCTCCTTTCTGTCTGTCGTGTCTTTGTTTCTGGCCCTTTAAGATATGTGCAATAATGTGTTGATATTATAAATTGTTTCTTGGGAATGATCTTAGCTGAATGTGTGTCTAAATTATGATGTTCTATTGTAACAATCTGGTATCTGAATGGGTTTTTGAAGCATTGCACAATCTGGCAGTTAAAAGTCGGGATTAGGTAATTGTTTAGTTTATGATTTCAGATAATTCATTCCAGAGAATTTTAATACTTAGGATGGAAAACTAAAGAACTCTACTTCCAAGATGGCAAGTAACTTCCCAATCATTCAGGCTTTTTATTTCACCAATTTTGAATTGGCTAGCCTGAGAAAATATCACTGTGTGTATCAGTGCATTAATTTGCACAAGGATAGTAAATCATAATATGGTTTCTGTTGATAAAAAAAGATGTAAAGATATAAAATTTTGTGAGTTGTATCTTAAACATGTATCATAATTTTCAACATCCTAACCTGAAAATTATGGTTAAAATGACTTAGGCCTGAGGTGTCTGCTCAGAATAGCAGTTTTTTCCTGCTCCTTCCAGACCTCAGACAGGACTTAGATTGAAATGCAAATGAAAGAAGCCTGCAAGCTCAGTATCAGACTGATCTGGGGCCTAAGGAGGAAAAAATGTAAATGATATGGTATTTACAACTTACTGGCCAGTCATTTTTTCTAGTACTCTTACTTTTTTTCCTTAGTTTCTGGCTTTTTTTTTTTTTTTGAGCTCATGATTTTGATCCTGCAGACTAGGTTAATGTTTTTCTGATCAGATCTATCTTTGACCAACTGTGGAGTTTTTGAAACATTGCAATGGAGATTTCACCTGCGAAAAGCTACAAGGCCTTTACTATTATTATGTGTGCACACTTTTGTTATGTGTTGTATGTCTATATATACATATGTCCGTATATCATACATGTGATACACAAATTAACATATTAAAGGAGCACTCATAAAAACAAATTTTAAAAAGTGGATCCAAAGATCTTCAATTCACATCTTTTAAATGGTTAAATTGAAATTTGAAAAACAGATAAAAATAAATGTCTTTAAATTTAAGCTTAAGAGTTTTCTAGGTGTTCAAAAATCTAATAAAATATTAATGTCTATAAAATGTCTAATATGACTTGGTTCTAGGACATTTCCTTCAACAAAAAAAAATGGTTTACACTGTTCAATACATTTGTCTAATATTTTGATAAATTAGTAAAGTAAATATGATATGGGATTACTCATTCATGAGTACTTTTGTTAGATATCTGATTGATTAACTTAGGTCTGTATAAGTTTGTACTAAAGTATGTATAAGATTGTAAAAATCAGTCATGTGTTAAAGAGACAAAAATTTCTTAAAACATAAGTTTACCAATAACATTGTGTTTATTAAGTTTTATTTTTTCTAGAGCAAGCAACCATAAAAGTTAAACAAATGATTAAATAAGAACTGTTGTTTTAGAGCACTGTACTGCCATTTATTTAAAAGCTTAACTGGGATAATGTAGAAACATCCATGTAATTGTGATGCTATTAATGTGCTTATATCTTCCAGGTATACAAGTCTGTAAGGTAGAAACTTAAAAGAGCATTATATCACGCTGCTATTCTGAAGTTTTATGGTAAAAATATATATTGGGCATTGATTTACCTGTTATCAATAAGACATGTAAAGTTTTATGTTACTTTTTACATTGGGAACAATTTAAATATATTTTTAATTTAATGAGAGCCTAATCTATGTAAAGGTTAAGAACATTCAGCCTTTCTTTAATTCATGTTTTAAATGTGATATCATATCATGTTAGCTAATGTTCATGTGACCTCAAACAATTTATGTAAACTTTGTAAAATGATATTTAAAAAAACAAATTTCCGCTTTAGAACTAAAACACTTGAGATTTATAAAGAGCCCTGCCTTATCTGAGATAAGGCTCTGTGTCCCAACTTACTACATGTTAGAATAACTACAAAAGCAGTAGGTCAGATTTTATTTCATTTAAAGTTATGTTCAAAAGCTGTTTTTTTTCTGTCAAGATTACTAGGATCTCAAACAGGGGATATAATGTATAACTCAGCCAAAAAATTCAGGGTAGGTATTACACGAACTAAGTATTTTTAGTTTTGTTAATTTTATTTTGAAATTTTCTTATAAGTGATCTAAAGATTCCCTGTTATTGTTTTACAAATGTGTTGCTTTAAGAACACAACATGGGTTTATTCAAGATAATAAGTCATCACCTACAATACAGACAGAATAATACAGATCCCAATTTATTAAAAAAAATAAATAATTATAAAGTTATAGACATTAAAGCCCAGTACTCTTAATGTAAGGCTGTTAAAATTTATTTGTTGGATGTTTAAGATTAGGATTTAAAATTAAAGTTAAATGAAAGGGCCAAGAAAACCAATATTTGGCTCTTGCCCTCTGAGTCAGTCTAAATTCAGGGAACAGGGTACTTCTCTAAAGAGCTTTGCAACTCTGAGCCACATAACCTCCTGATCAGGGAGATAAAAGAGACCACTAGAGAACAGAAAGCCAATCAGTGCATTTGTTACGAAGAGGAGAGTCATCAGAGAAGGGAGACATCCCTGATGCTTCCGAGGGAAGCCACATGGTCAAGCAAGACCTGTACCCACCTAGCGCAAATGAAACTAGCAGAACTGAGAAGCTGCTCTCAAGATTCCCCAGAAATGACTCCCATAAAAGCTCAGCTGACTGTTAACAATAGATAGAAACAAAAGTCAGTTTGACTGCTTCATCTTAAAGACTTAGCAAAGACAGTAAATACCAAAATACAGCCATTCCTGTGCATTTTAAATAATAATAATAATAATAATAATAATAATAATAATATTTTAAGGTATACACTTTATGTTAGCCTCCCAAAATAAGTAAGACTGGAGGTTACAAAGAAGGATTCTCAGACAAGAATGCCTGATAACCATAAAAAGAGACTATCAAGAGGAGCTTCCAGAGGCTGAAGTTTTTAGCTTAAGGCCTACAGATATTCCTAACCTACACAGGTAGGCTTGGTGTTTGCTAGTACGATTATCCAGCCCTGAGTAACAGAATTAAAAGTTTCTCTATTAGACACAGAGATAATACTAGTAAAAGGATTTTGCAAGATCAGTGACAATAAATTATTAAACTGTAACTTATGGGGAAGGACAACTGTAACACTAAAAGTTAAATATTAAGTTGACAGTCCTGATAACTGGGGATATTAAAGACTGGTGAGGGAACTTCTATAGAGTGACATGTTCCAGCTGCTACAACATTTATTCAGTACTCATGGTTTTTGTTTCTGTCATAGAAGAATCCATCCTCAGATGCCTTTACAACCTGTTCTTTCCCAACCAGACTTCAAAACAAACTGACTTCTAAAAGGCAACTCATGTCCTTTAACTGAATTCCAAAAGGCAACTCATGTCCCTCATGCCAAGCCCCCTCACATCACCCTCTCTCAGCTCAGAAGAAGCCAAAATGTGTGATGCCTCTCTTCTTACAACAATGAAGCAAAAAATAAATAGACTATCAATAAAAGTAAATAATTAAGTCAGGTACAATCAGGAATTCAGTTTTGGGTGAGTTCTAAAAATTTGGAGACTGTTACCTGAATGATTAAAATTTCCTCAGTGCTCTTCCCCTACCCTATCAAAGATTTGAAAGGGACACATTAGAAAAGGGGGGAATGATAGACCCAACCTGATCTTTTATTAAAATTGGTAGCCATCTTGCCACAAAGCCATGAAAAGATAGTTTTGGCTTAACTATAAATTACTGAAATTCTGAACCTGCTTGGAATGCCAGCCAGTGCCTTGAACTCACCCATTCCTTGCTCTCGACCAGATATCAGCCCTCTCTGAAACGTTAGTGACACCTCATAAATATTGGCCTTCCCTGGCCAGAAAACGACCCTCTCTGAGGCTCTAATGGTCCTCATAAATTCTGATGTTGGGGACAGCAAAAAAAAATCTAAACTACCATTAGTGTGATGCTTGTCAGAGATCTGTTATCTGTAACCCCCGTTTTGTGTAACTTTCTGGGCTATAGAGCTGGGCTGTAGAAAAAGTGGGGTTGCTGTATTGTTACCACCATTTTGGGAGGGAGACACAGCCTGACCAGTGGAAATAATAAGCTTGCTTTAATTTGATTTTAATTGGAGTCAGTGGTCTTTTCTAGCGTCCTGGTCTAACAGGTAAACACTCCACAAACATGGAGCTCTGCCGGCCTAAAGACTCCTTAAGAAACTGCCTCTGAGGTTAGGCACTTGAAATCTATGTTGTTATCAGGAGCTTTAGCTTCCTTTCTATTGAGAGCATCAAAGCTGTGTCTGCATCTATGTGACCTGGAGGACATGGTTTCTTATTTTCCAAAGGACATGAGGCAGCAGTGCTGAATTCACTCTTTGTAGGTAAACTGTGGCCACTTAGGGATAAGTTTCTCCCTGTGTGGACTTTGAAGCCATTTGGTCATCTCCCACTTTTCGTGTTGTTTCTTGCACTGGGAGTTTGGTATTTGCTTCACGAAATACAATGAGTTCAACTGGGACCCAGTACTGGAGGGAGTTCTGTCACGTGTGGTGGGTCAGTGTCTGCAGGAGAATGTAACAACCAGGATTCAATCCCACATAGATTTCCCCCTTGACCATAACAAACTGATTCTGAACATTGCCTCGAAAATCTCCATATGGAGATTTTATATGGAGAGGTTTCAGACATATAAGATTCTGCTGGATGCACCATGTCAGTCACAAGCCATTTGCAAGCCAATGTCAGATCCACATGGCCACAACACAGATGTTTTATCACACACCTGCACACCACCTCTCTAGTTCCACTATTCAGTAAGCTCCAACTTACTGGTATTTCTGTTCTACACCATTTTCTTGAAACCAAGTCAATCAAGGCACTGTCTGGTACACTCATGATCAGACACAGGACATCAGAAAGTTCTCCAGTGCCACCTAGTAATGGAAATGTCAATAATTTCATGGTATTTATCTAGCCAATTTTCAAGGATCAAGTTGGAGGCATTGTGGGTTTCAATTCATTTAGGAACCATTAAATAGTGAGGAAGCTCATTTCAAAGAAAGTTCTGGAGAACTCTCACAGCCAATTCTTTGCAAAGCGTGGCCAAAAGTTCACACGAAGCCAGGCCCATTGAGGTCTACAATGTAAGGTTCATGTGTGTTTTGACTCTCAACAATGACTGCCAAGTCTTTCAGAGTAAAATCATGTGATATCCTGGCTGAGATTCCCAGTGATCTGTGGAAAGCAACCCTGGGCCTAGATATCAGTTTCCAAGGGCGACTGTCAGGAGTGGCCTCATAAAATCCCAACACAATTCATGGCAATTCTTCCCTGAGGTCAATTCCAGAACTCAGTCTTTAAGGGGATCACACCAGAGTTCATACCCAGGTGGACCCAGTCATCTCTTTTCCAACCACCACACAAATGACCACAATTGAAACAAAAAAGATCCCACATGACCCTCATCTTCTGCCATATAGACACTCATAATAACCTCTGGCTGGAGGTTTCCATGAGGGGCGCAGCCCAAGACAGTGTCCAAAATTAGCTTCCTTATGCCTCATTGGCCTAAAGTCAGCGTGGCCTGGACAGCCTTCCTGAGACCAAGAGTGATCAAATAGGCCTGCCCATAATACTGCTCTGCTTCTCCATTTTGAGGCTTACTGACTGTCGGGTATAGATTTTTTGTGTGAATTGGAGTCATGAGAAAATCCAAGCACCTATGCCCTAGCCTCTGCAGGGCTTGGAAGAACTTATTTGACCCAAAGGATATCTATTCTAACTTGATAGAGGTCAGGACCTTAGAGAGGAAGGCAAGAGACTTCATCCACATTGACTCTTCTTTTGGCCATTTTGGTTTTGGATTTACACATGGGATCTTTCTGTAGATCCATCAGGTGCTGAGAATCTAAGCAACAGACTTACACAGGGCCAATGGGCTGATTCAGACACATCCCTTTCCAAGCAATTAAGCAAAGAGCCACAGGTGATGCCCATTCATTTCCATTTGAAAACTGTTTTCTTCAGGCTTCACAAAGGGGTGGCCTGAGTCAAAGACTTTCCTGACATTTAGGGCAACAGAACAATAGGTAAGCAAAAGGCCCAAATCAGGGTTTCTCCACTGAGACTTTCCTGGTCACACTGATATCTGAGTTTTCTGAGATGCTCTGATTCCCTTCAGCAATTGAGTACATGGGCATGTCACAGAGACTGGAGGTGGTACATATCTTGGACACAAAACCATGAGCCTATTCTGGAGAGTGGCCAGAATTCAGGAAGAAAACAGGAGCTTAGGAAGATAGTAGGTGTTGCCCATTTATAAGGCAAGCCACAGTCCATTTATCAATTGGGCAGGATGAATGCTTGGAAGCATTCTTCTAGACAGGATACATCCATTGATGCATTTTATTTTTTAATGCCTACAAGCATGGACACAGTGGGATACTAGACATAGAAAAACTCGCCTTGTCAAACGACTTATAAGAAACAGTCCATTTTAAACCAAACAAACCACCTTTCCTACCTATTCTCAGAACATGAGACAAAACCACAAACTAACACCCACACCCACAAAGGCACCTCCTTTTCCAAAGCAGGTCTGTGAGTACCCGGAGTGTCTTCTGACAGGTGAGACTTATTATGTTCCACCAAAATAGCCTGTCTTGTTTCAGATCTGGTCTCCTTGTCCACTTGTGAAGTCGTCAGGAGCCAGTGGTGAACCACTACCTGCTTTCGAAGGAAAGGTCCCTCTTCAGAGCTCTCCTGGCATTTGGCAATACTCACCGCAATAGGTACCAAGAAAGACTGACTCTGTCCTTGGTAGAACCAAACAACTGTGACCACTGGGACTGGGACTGGGACTGGCACCGGGTGCCTGGCTTCCTGGATCCCAAGTTCAGAGAGTACCATAACCAAATAAGTGAGGTAGTTCACTTTCTTCAGGAACTGAATGAGGTCACTGCCTTGGCAATCACTTTGTCCAAACACTTGCTTCCAAGTGTCCTATGAGATGGAGGCTGCCCTAATTCCTGAGACACTTTCACAAGATAGAATTTTATATCAACCATAGGCACCTGAACAGAGCTCTCCAAACTGGCCTGGTTTGGTCCATCTTCTCTACATTAAGAAGATAGAAGCTGGTTCAGACACATCCCTTCATCTTGTACAGGATGTTTGCCATGGAAGATGACTTTTGCTCTCTCAGGTCCTTCATAGCTGCCTACATCTTCTCCAGAGATCATTCTGCATGGACCTTTGAGGTTCTCAGCAGGTGGAAGATTCCCTATATTCCTGTATTGGAAGACCAACTCTGTCACAGCTATTCTGTAAAGTTAGATTGAGGGAACAGTGTATGGTTAGGGATAATAACATGTTCAATTTGGGGTAGGAAACATTTTGCGGAATAAAAAATGGTATTGGGAACCTGCGATATTTACAAGAATATACAGGTGAAATATAAGTATGAAAACAGAAATCTAGGTAAGATTTGAAGCCCAGAAGGGCATTGGGCCCTTGATTGGGATACTTAGCTTTGAAATACATTCTGCACAGATGTCTCAGATAAATATATATTGAATGGCATAGGACATTGTACCTTGGATGATTGAATGTCGAAGAGAACATCCATTCAATAAGGGATTGTTGGTAGGATAAAGAAGATATTCGGTAGGTATAGAAAGAAGAGTGAGTATGTGATTTGGACCAAAAGTTTTTTAGCAATAGGGTTTCGCATAGATAGTGAATGTAAATGTCAGCTCATGTGAAGAGTCAGTCACAATTATGAACTGGGGAAAATATGTAGGAAAGCAGATATCAGTACAGAGTATAGGAAATCAAACAATGTATAAAGTGAGTGATAGTATTAGACATTTTCAACAGGCTTGAGGTTGAATATATAATCTTAGGAAGAAAGAATTTTGTAGTCACCAATAGGATTGACATTTGAGCACATTAGGCAACCTGTACATGAATGTTTTAAGTAATCCATGCTCACTTTCCTTTAAGGCATTGGTACAATCATAAGAGTGAACTTTGCTTTTTGTGTCCAGAATATTACTGTGATAAAATGTATATGTAGATCAGGGGACATGAGTATTTCTTCCACCATTGCTGGGATCTATATTTTGAAACCATGTAAAGAATGTTTGGTCTGAATAGACCATACTGTGAATAAATAATATAACTGTTTCGAACTTTAAATAATGGATTGAATTGATATCTTAAAATATACACAAAATGTTATATTGATTTACGATCATTCATTCCAACCAGTTATATATCTAATAGTAATATTAGGGTTATGGTTTATCATAAGAGTGTATGAGTTTTGCTTCAAACGTGATTATGGAAATCGAAAATAATGCGTTTGGAAAGAAGTCTCATGAAAAGCCAAGTCAAAAAACCTGGAGATATACATGTTTTCTGAAGCAGGAAATGATTGAAAGTGAACAAATGCCTATTAATTTATGAACTTGTAAATGAAATATATATCCTATGATGTGCATAAACTGAAGAAATATTTATGTACCAGTTTTGAATGAAAATGAAAGTCAAAACACATATCATGTCTCATAGATGTCTACTTGCATTGATGTTAAATTAGGTCAGTTACTATAGAAATATTAGGATTTCTTTGTACCATTCACTGAAGATAGTTTTCAGTAAGAGGAAACAAATAGGTATTTCAGGTGGATGACTATTTCTGAGACTAATCTTGTGAAAAGTTGATTATATATTCGCATATATAAACATGAATGAATTTAGGCAGTGTAAATAAGACACATATATTTCTTATTTAGAAAAAAATACACACACACACACACACACACACACACACATACACACACACTCACAGACATTAAATCGTAGCAATATATATGCCAATCGAAATACTTCATGAAATATATATCATCCAGAGATCCAAAAATATTCATTTTACTTAATATGCATCAATGTATAATGTTTTTCTGCTAGGAAGATCACCCATTGGTTGAATTTTCAGTTGCAACATGGTTTAGGAGAAGTGATCTCTTCTCACAATTTGTATCTGCCAAGTCAACCACCTCACAAGAATGTACATGTGATACCAGGTAGGATTCTATATATGCATATAAAAATACATGTGCTGAATAGGCTACAGAGAAAGGGAGACAGGAATTCACTTATTTGTTAACTTTAAAAGCACATGGAGAATTAATTCAACAAAAAATTGACTTGATATATAACTCCTACCCTACATAATGCAAAATGCAACTCCAAGTATAAACCATGCCTCCTCTGAACTGCTTGTATTTCTATTCTGTTTGGGTAAGTTTTCTCCATCATATTAGAATTAGTAGTCAGAGTCTAGTAGGGTATGGGTTAGTGTCATGGATTCAGTATTCCGAATGGAAAATTGGAAAATGAATCCTATGTGTATGCAAATATGTGCTACACAAAAATCTTCCCCCTCTCATCCAGAACAATGCCATGACATTACCTTCGCCCCAAGTAAGACACAATTTCAGGAGAAGAGTTAGAAATTCTGTGAATACAAATCTGGAATGGAATATGCTCAGGAGTTCACCAACTTGGAGTTGGTAGAGGAGTTTCCAAAAGTAAGGGACAAGGTAAACCCTCCACAAACATGGAGATCTTCTGGCCACTGAGGGCTAAATGTCTCCCCGTGTGCACTGTGTAGCCATTTGGTCATCCTCCACTTTTCTTGGTGTTTTTTGCTGCTGCACTGGAAGTTTGGTGTTTGCTTCATGAAATACAAGGAATTCAACTGGGACACAGAGCTAGAGGGAGTTCTGTCACGTGTGGTGTGTAAGGGTCGGCAAGATAATGCACCAACCAGGCTTCTATCCCACATAGCTTGCCCCCTTGACCATAGCAACCTGATTCTGAATATTTCCCTGAAACCTCTCCATATAAAAAGATACATTTACATATAAGGGTATGCCAGATGCACCATGTCAGTCACAAGCATTTTGGAAGCCAATGGCAGATCCATATGGCCCCACCACAGATTTTATACCACACACCTTCCTACCACTGCTCTAGGCCCACTTTTCAGCAGGCTCCAACTTACGGGCATCTCTGTTCTACACCATTTTCATGAAACCGAGACAATCAAGGCAATGTCTGATATACTCATGATTAGCAACAGGACATCCAAAGGTTCTCCAGTGCCACCTGTTCATGGGAATTTCAAAAATTTCATGGTAATTATCTAGCCACTTTTCAGGATGAAGTTGGAGGCACTGTGGGTTTCAATTCATTCAGGAACCGTTAAATTCTGAGGAAGCTCATTTCAATGAAAGCTCTGGAGAATTCTCACAGGCAAGGCTTCCAAAACAGTGGCCAAAAGATCACATGAAATCAGGCCCATTGAGTCTACAATGTTAGGTCCATGTGTGTTTTGATTCTCAACTATGGCTGCCAAGTGTTTCAGCATAAAATTATGTGTTATCCAGGCTGAGATTCCCAGTGATCTGGTGGAAAGCCACCCTGGGCATAGATCTCATTTTACAAGGGCGACTCTCATGCGTGGCCTCCTAAAATCCCAACACAATTCATTGCAATGCATCTCTGAGGTCAGATCCAGAACTGAACTCAGTCTCTAAGAGGAATCACACCAGAGTTCAAGCCCAGGTTGACCCAGTCATCTCTTACAATCACCACACTCATGACCAAAATTAAAACCAAAAATCTCCCACGTGGCGGTCATCTTTTCCATAGATACACTCATCATAACCTCCGGCTGGAGGTTTCCATGAGGGGCGCGGCCCAAGACAGTGTCCAAAATAAGCTCCCTTGCCCCTCATGTGCCTAACGTCAGGGTGGCCTGGACACCCTTCCTGTGAACCAGGAGTTATCAAATATGCCTGCCCATAATACTGTTCTGCTTCTCCAATTTGAGGCTTACTAACTATCGGGAATAGATTCTTTGTGTGAATTGGAGTCATGAAAAAACCCAAGCACCTATGGGCTAGCCTCTGCAGGGCTTTGAAAAACACATTTTACCCAAAGGATCTCTATTCTCACTTGATGGAGGTCAGGAACCTTATAGAAGAATGCGAAAGACTTCATCCACAATGACTGCTATTTTGGCCATTTTGGTTTTGGATGCACACATGGGATCTTTCTTTATATGCATCAGGTGCTGAGAATCTAAGCCACTGGCTCACACAGGGCCAAGAGGCTGATTCAGACACATCCCTTTCCAAAGCTATTAAGCAAAGAGCCACAGGTGATGTCCATTTATTTCCATTTGAAAACTGTTTTCTTCAGGCTTCACAAAAAGGTCGCCTGAGTCAATGACCTTCCTGACTTTCATGGCAACAGAACATTAGGTAATCAAAAGGCCCAAAGCAGGGTTTCTCCACTGAGACTTTCCTGGTCACACTGATATCTGAGTTTTCTGAGATGCTAGCCATTGCCGTCAGCTATCCAGTACATGGCGATGTCACAGAGCTTGGAGGTGGTACATATCTTGGACACAAAACCATGCACCTATTCTGGAGAGTGGCCAAAATTCAGGAAGAAAACAGAATCTTAGGAAGTTACTAGGTGTTGCCCATTCATAAGGCAAGCCACAGTCCATTCATAAATTGGGCAGGATGAATGCTGAGAAGTTTTCTACTAGACAGGACACATGCATTGATGCATTCTCTTTTTTAATGTCTACAACCACGGACACAGTGGGATACACACACATAGAAAAAATGTATTGTGAAATGACTTACTAGAAACAGTCCTCTCCAAATCAAACAAACCACATTTTCTACTTATTCTCAGAACATGAGACAAAACCACAAACTCACACCCACAACCACAGAGCACCTCCTTCCCCCAAGTAGGTCTTTGATTATCCGGAGTTTTCTCTGACTGGTCAGCCATACTATGTTCTCCCGAAATGGCCTGTCCTGTCTCAGATCTGGTGTCTTTGCCAACTCTTTGAACTAGTCAGGAGCAAGTGGTTAACACTATCTGCTTTCTCAGAAAACAACCCTCTTCAGAGCTTTCCTGGCATTTTGCAATCCTCACATCAGTAGGTACCAAGAAAGACTGACTCTGTCCTTGGTAATTCCAAACAAGTGAGACCACTGGGACTGGGACTGGGACTGGCTCTGGGTGCCTGGATTCCTGGATCCAACGTTCAGAGAGTTCCATCACCAAGAAAGTGAGGTGAGGTTACTTCTTCCAGGAACTTAATGAGGTCACTGCCTTGGGAACCACTTTGTTCTAACAGTTGCTTCCAAGTGTCCCATGAGATGGAGGCTGCCCCAATTCCTGTGACATTTTCACAAGTTAGAATGGTATATCAACCATAGGCACCTGGGAACAGTTCTCCACACAGGCCTGGATTGGTCCATCATCTCTACAGTAAGAAGAGAGAGGCTGATTCAGACACAATCCATCATCCTGACCAGGTTGTTTGCCATGGAAGATGACTTTTGCTCTCTCAGGTCATTCATACTTGTCTACATGTTTTCCAGGGATAATTTCTGCATGGACCTTTGAGGTTCTCAGTAGGTGGAAGAACCCCTACATTCCTGTATTGTAAGACCAACTCTGTTCCAGCTCCTCTGTTAAGTTAGATTGAGGGAACTCTGTATGGTTAGGGTTAATAACATGTTTGATTTGGGTTAGGAATCATTCTGTGGGATGAATAATGGTATTGGGAACCTATGATATTTATATGAATATATAGGTAAAATATAAGTATGAAAACAGAAATCTAGGTAATATTTGAAGCTCAGAAAGGCATTGGGCCCTTGATTGGGATACTTAGCTTTGAATTTTGTTCTGCACAGATTTCTCAGATAAATCGATATACAATGGCATAGGTCCGTGTACATTGGTTGATTGAATGTCTAAGAGAACATGCAGTCAAAAAGGGATAGTCATTTGTATTAGGAGGACAGTCTGTAGGTTTCAGAAGAAGAGTGAGTACAGGATTTGGACCGAAAGTTCTTTAGCAATAGGGTCTCGGTTAGAGAGTGAATGTCAATGTCAGCACTTGTGAAGGAGCAGTCACAATGATAAACTGTGGAAAATATGTAGGAAAGCAGATATCCATAGAGATATTGGGAAATCAGGCAAACTATAAAGTGAATGGTAGGATTAGACATTTTCAACAGGGTTGAGGTTGAATATATAATCTTAAGAAGAAACAAATATATAGTCACAAATAGGATTGACTTTTGAGAGCATTAGGCAAACTGGACATGGATATTTTTAGTAATCCATGTTTACTTTCCATTTAGGCTTCAGTAGAATCATAAGTGTGACCATTGCATTTTGTGTACAGAATATTACTGTGATAAAATGTATATGTAGATCAGGTGACATGAGTATTTCTTTCATCATTTCTGGGAGCAATATTTTGAAGACGTATGAATTTTGATTGGGGGTACAAAGAGCTGTACCTTGTGTCAATGAATATGGAGATAATGCATGAATAGACCATACTGGGAATAAATTATATAACTGGTTCCACATTAAATAATCAATTAAATTGTTATTTGAAAATATATAAGAAATCATGTTTTGATATACTGTCATTCATTTCAACCAGTTATACATCTAATGTTATTATTATGTTTATCGTTAATCATGAAGGGTGTGTGAGTTTTGCTTCAACAGTGATTATGGAAATCGAAAATAATGTGTTTGGAAAGAAGTTTCATGAAAAGACCAGTCAAGAAACCTGGAGGAATACATGTGTTCTGAAGCAGGATTTGATTGAAAGTGAAACAAATGCCTATTAATTTGTGAACTGGTGGATGATGTATGTATCCTATGATGTGGATAAACTGAAGAAATAGTAATGTACCAGTGTCGAATAAAAATGAGCCTCAAAATACACATCATGTCCGATAGGAATCTAATTGCATTGATGTTAAACTGGGTCAGTTACTGTAGAAATATTAGGATTTGAATGCACCATTCACTGATGTTATTTCTCAGTACTAGGAAACAAATAAGTATTTCAGGTGGATGAATATTTCTGAGAATAATCTTGTGAAAATTTGATTATTAATCCACATACATGAACATAAATGAAGTTTGTATATAAGACACATATTTTTCATATTTTGAAAAATCTGGAGACTATGCGCACACACACACACACACACACACACAGAAAACCCACACAGACATTAAAATGTAGCAATATATATGCCAATGGAAATTCATCATGAAATATATATCATCCACAGATTCAAAAATATATATTTTACAGAACATGCATTTATGTATAATTTTGCTCTACTAGGAAGCTCACCCATAGATTGAATATTCAGTTCCAACAGAGTTTAGGATGAGTGATCTCTTCTCTCAATTTCTATTTGCTGAGTAAACCACCTCACAGAAATGTACGTGTCATACCAGGTAGCATTCTATATGTGCATATAAAAATACATGTGTTGAATAAGCTTCAGAGAAAGGGAGACAGAAATACACATGTTTTTTAATTTTGAAAACACGTGGAGAACTATTTAATTAAAAATTGACTAAATGTATAACACCTAAAGTTTATCATGCAAAAGGCAAGTCCAAATATATACCATGCCTCCTTTGAACCGCTTGTATTTCTATTCTGTTTGGGTTAAGACACAATTAGAGTAAAAGAGTTAGAAAATTTGTGAATACATATCTGGAATGGAAAATGCTCAGGAGTTCACAATCTTGGAAATGGTTGAGGAGTTTCCAAAAGCAAATGACAGGGTAAACACTCCACAAACACGGATCTCTTCTGGACTAAAAACTTTTTGAGAAATTGCCTCTGAGGTTGGGCACTTGAAATATATGTTGTTGTCAGAAGTTTGAGCTTTCTTTGTAGTGAGACCATCAAAGCTGGATCTGCATCTATGTGACGTGGAGGACATGGTTTCTTATTTTCCAATGAACATGAGCCAGCAGTGCTGAATTATCTCTTTGTAGGTAAACTGTGGCCACTGTGGGCTAAGTGTCTTCCCGTGTGGACTGTGAAGCCATTTGGTCATCCTCCACTTTTCGTGGTGTTTCTTGCTGCTGCACTTGGAGTTTGGTATTTGCTTCATGACATACAAGGAGTTCAACTGGGACACAGTGATGGAGGGAGTTCTGTCAATTGTGGTGGGTCAGGTTCTGCAGGAAAATGCACCATCCAGGCTTTTATCCCTCATAGCTTGCCCCATTGCCCCCTTTTCCTTAGCAACCTGATTCTGAACATTCCCCTGAAACCTCTCTATATAACAATATTTCTCTACATAGAAGGGTCTGCTGGCTGCACCATGTCAATCACAAGCTATTTGGAAGCCAATGGCATATCCACATGGGCCCATCACAGATGTTTTGTCACACACCTGCCCACAACAGCTCTAGACGCACTACTCAGCAGGCTCGAAATTACTGGCATCTCTGTTCCACACCAAGAACCTCACCCCCCCCCCACTGGTGCATAGGCCTATCCACAAGTATGGCTGTATGCTGGATCGGTAGTCAGTGAAGGGTATGATCCAATTGCAGTGGTATCAACCTTAAGACAGGAGGCTGACGCCTAGAGGTCAGTTTTTCCCATGATGGGTAAGAACCATATGTTGAATTGGACAACCTACCAGGCACGGTCCTTAAGCCACATTGCTTGTTGTTTAATTAATCAGAAGGGGGGAGATGCTGAGGGCCATTGCTAAGTAAGAATGATGCATGGCATGACCCAGGTCATTTGCAGTGTCATTGCGTGTAAGGTGACCTTGCTCAAGGACCAGGGCGGATTCAGGTTTAGGGTGTATCCTGCTGGGATTAGGGAGAATCCCGCTCCATGGGTTTAGGGCGGTTCCAGGTTTAAGGTGTACCCTGCTGGGAATAGGGCTTATCCTGCTGCCTCAGGGATGCCCTCTCCTTGAGTTCCTCTTGAGTTCTCGTGGGATTCACAGAGGTTTTGGGATTCAGAACATGATTTGGGCCCAGAACGTGAATTCCCCTAGAACGTGTTTGTAGGTTGCCAGTGTGAGTTTGGGAATAAAGAATTGCTGTTTGAATCTGCAAGGCTGTGAGTGGCTCATGATTTTGTGCCCAACTAGTCTGCGGCAGCCCATAGATAATGCAAGCCGCTGTGCATTCATAAATTGGGCAAGATGAATGCTGGGAAACTTTCTACTAGACCGGACACATCCTTTGATGCATTCTTTTTTCTAATGTCTACAACCACGGACACAGTGGGATACACAGATATAGAAACACTCGCCTTGTCAAATCACTTATTAGAAACAGTTCACTCCAAACCAAACAAACCGCCTTTCCTACCTATTCTCAGAACATGAGACAAATCCACAAACACACACCCACACCCACAAAGGCACCTCCATCCCCAAAGTAAGTCTCTGACTATCGGGTGTGTCCTCTGACTGGTGGGCCATACAATATTCCCCTGAAATGGCCAGTCCTGTCTCAGATCTGGTTTCCTTGGCCAACTCTGTGAAGTTTTCAGGAGCCAGGAGTGAGCCACTACCTGCTTTCTCAGGAAAGGCCACTCTTCTAAGCTTTTCTGGCATTTGGCCATCCTCACATCAGTAGGTACAAAAAAAGACTGATTCTGTCCTTGGTAAATCCAAAGAAGTGAGACCACTGGGACTGGGACTGGGACTGGATTTGAGTGCCTGGCTTCCTGGATCCCAAGTTCAAAGAGTTCCATCACCAAGGATGTGAGGTGAGGTCACTTTGTTGAGGAACTGAATGAGATCACTGCCTTGGCAACCACGTTGTCTTAACAGTTGCTTCCAAGGGTCCCATGAAATGGAGGCTGCCCCTTCTTCCTGTGACACTTTCACAAGTTAGAATGGTATATAAACCATTGGTAACCAGGAACAGCTCTCCACACAGGCCTGGTTTGGTCCTTCTTCTCTACATAAAGAAGAGAGAGGCTGATTCAGACACATCCCTTCATGCTGACCAGGTTGTTTGCAATGGAAGATGACTTTTGCTCTCTCAGTTCCTTCATAGCTGCCTACAGCTTCTCCAGGGATCATTTTTGTATGGACCTTTGAGTTTCTCAGCTGTTGGAAGATCCCTTACATTCCTGTATTGTAAGACCAACTCTATCCCTGCTCTTCTGTAAAGTTAGATTGAGGGAACAGTGTATGGTTAGGGTTAATAACAGGTTTGATTTAGATTAGGAATCACTCTGCTGGATGAATAATGTTATTGGAAAACTGCGATATTTACAAGAATATATAGGTGAAATATAAGTATAAAAACACAAATATAGGTAAGATTTGAAGCCCAGAAGGGAATTGGACCCTTGATTGCAATACTTAGCTTTGATTTATTTTCTTCACAGATGTCTCAGATAAATTAATATACAATTGCATAAGACCTTGTACCTTGGATGATTGATTTTCAAAGAGAACTTCCAGTGAAAAAGGGATAGTCAGTAGGATTAGGAAGATAGTTGGTGGTTTATTAAGGAGACTGAGTATAGGATTTGGACCAAAATTTCTTTAGCTATAGGGTTTCGGGTATAGAGTGAATGTAAATGTCAGCACATGTGAAGAGTCAGTCACAATGATGAACTGGGAAAAATATGTAGGAAAGCAGATATCAATAGAGACATTAGGAAATCTGGCAAAGTATAGTCGGTAGTGAAATATTAATGAAATAGGTACTTGTCACGTCCTGTTATTCTGTATGCTTAATGAAACACTTTTGAAATCTTGAGAACTGTTTGCTAATCTTGTTTCCAGAATGTGCTGTCCCCAACTGCCAAACTGCAGAATGTACTCCCTCACCCATTTGCAGGCAAACCGTTCACTCTCCCGGACCCATCAATAAACTTCCTTCCCTGCCCTTTTCAAGGAAAGTATAGAAGCTCTGCTTAAGCTGTTCTCAGGGTTCTCTGCTCTATTCAAATGAGCTCTGAACCCCAGCATGCTGGATCCCCAATAAACCCTTTGCTTTTGCATGAGACAGTGTCTTGGTGGTCTCTTCCACCAACGCTCACCCTCCCTTTACATATTTAGGTTCCACCGAGATCTGGCAGTGGCGGATGAGAGACCCCAACGGGCTCCTCTCGGGGTAAGTAGGGCACCTCTTTCTGGTTTCAGGTTTCAAGATAGGGTTTTGTAAAATGGCTGTCGATGAAGAGCATGAGTTCTCTCTGATGGTGGCTGACAGACGTGTCACAAGAGCCACAGGCCACGTCCCTGGGGGATGCCACAGAGGACTCGGAAAATCGAAAAACAATAGTCTCCTCGACTCAGTGATATTTTGTTTCAGATTCAGTATTGCCAGCCCATCGGATTTTGTCGGCTACTCAGTCCTGGTCTCAGTGTTGGACGTCCATTGCATGTCTTTATTGTCTTTTCTTGTCTGTGTCGTCTGTCATTGCTTTTACTGTTTGTGTATCTTTCATTATGGGACAGATCACTTCAATTTCTCTCTCCCTGACCCTTGATCACTGGACCAAAGTCCTCTTAAGGGCTCAGAATCTTTCTTTTTCAGTAAAACGCTGGACCTGGCAGACTCTCTGTGCCTCAGAATGGCCCAGCTTTGGATTCGGATGGCCCCTAGAAGGATCTTTCTACTTCCCACTAATTTAAAAAGTCAGAGATATTGTCTTTCAGAGAGGGCCACATAGCCATGCGGATCAACAGCCATATCACTTAACTTGGCAGGACCTCTGCAAATCTCCTCTTTCATGGGTATAGCCTTTCCTTGCCCCTGCTCCTGCTCCTACTCCTTCCCCCACGATCTCTCAAACCCTCTGCTTCTCCTTCTCCTCCACCCTCTGTTCTTTGACTCTACTGGACTCTCGTCCCCCTCCTTATCCTCTGCCCTCGTCCCCCAACCCCCAACACACTCGAAGTGATTCCCCTGCTGCTGACTCAGCCTCTCCGCCATTGGAGGAAGCTAAGCCACCCCAGCGCCCTCCAGATAACTCCCCTGTGGTACTCACAGCCCCTCGTCCCCTGGAGGAAACTGGCCCGGCTAAAGGAACTCACTGCCGGCAAATGATTGAAAACCCTGGAACTCCCGTGTTGCTCCCCCTCCATCCCTATGGGCCAATGATTGACGACAGCCATGGGGAAAAATACAAGCCTACCAGTATTAGCCTTTCTCCTCTTCAGACCTGTATAAGTGGAAAAATAACAATCCACCTTTTACCAAGGACCCAACCCGGCTCCCAGGTCTGGTTAAGTCATTGATGTTTTCACACCAGCCTACTTGGGATGACTGCCAACAACACCTAGGGACTCCCTTCATGAGAAAGGAACAAAAGAGAATCCTCCTGGATGCTAGAAAATATATCCTCGGACCAGATGTGTGACTGACAAAACTTCCTAACATATTCAAAGCCAGCTTTCCCTTGAAACGACCCAACTGGGACCCCAACACCTTTGAAGGTAGAGAGCATCTGTCCACTTATCGCCAGGCTCTAATAGTGGGTATCTTAGTGGCCGCTAGGCGACCAACAAATTTGGCTAAGGTAAGAGAGAATATTCAAGGGCCTAATGAAACTCTCTCTATGTTTCTAGAGAGAATAAGGGAGGCGTAGAAGAGATATACTACTTTAGATCCTCAGTCAGAGGATGAAAAGGCATCTGTCATGATGGCCCTTATTGGGCAAGCTGCCCTGGATATTAAAAGAAAGTTACAATGCTTAGATGGATTACAAGATATGACTTTGAGAGATTTAGTCAGAGAAGCCAAGAAGGGATACTATAAGGGAGAAACTGAGGAAGAGAAGGTAGCAAAGGTAGGATAAAAGAAACAAAAGACAGACTAAGGCATTGACTAAGGTCCTGGTCATAACAACAAATAGGCCAGAAATTAAGAAACAGGGAGACAGGAAGGGATTACGGGGCCCACACTAGAGGCCACCCCTGGCCTCAGATAAATGGGTCTACTATAACGAAAAAGGACACTGGGCCAAAGAGTGCCCTAGAAAGAGACAGTCATGCAAGCCAGACATTTTGAATCTGGAGGATGACAAAGAAAGTCGGGGCTCAGATACTCTCCCCGACCTCAGGGTAACTTTTGAAGTGAAGGAGACCCAAGTAAACTTTGAAGTAGATACAGGGGCAATATACTCAGCCCTTAAGGCCCCATTGGGCCCTCTATCAAATAAAAGGTCTCTAATTCAAGGGGCTAATGGCAGTAAATATCGGAATTTGACAACTAAGAGGACCATGGACCAGGGAAAAGGAAAAATCCTTCACTCCTTCCTAGTAATCCCAGAATGCCTGGCCCCATTGATGGGCAGAGATCTGCTCACCAAACTCTGGGACAAAATAACTTTTAACCCTGAAGGCCCCCAAGTGGAATTTCTAAATCCTTCAGTAAAAACTCCTATAATCATGGCTCTAACTATGTCAGTAGAAAATGTACATCAACTCACTCACCTTGGTTCAAAGAAACTGCATTCATTCCTGAAGGATCAAGAGCAGAGTTTTCCACTAAGCAACTCACAATGAAACGAAATAACTGAATGGGTAACAAAAGCCTGTCAGGTCAATAAATTGGTTAATGTTTACCCTTCCAAGCTTCCTGCAGGAAAGCACCTATGAGGAACCAGACCAGGACAATTCTGGGAAGTGGACTTTACTGAAATTAAGCCAGCAAGTAATGGACTTAAATATCTCCTAGTCTTTGTAGATACATTTTCAGGATGCATTGAAGACTTCCCCACGAAAAAAATGAAAGAAAAAAGAAAAAAAAAGAAACAGTGCAAATGGTTGTCAAGAAGATCCTGTAAGATATTTTTCCATGAAAAGGCCTGCCTAAAGTAGTAGGGTCTGATAACGGACCGGTGTTCGTGGCCCAGGTAAGTCAGGGGTGAGCCAGGATCCTGGGGATTAATTGGAAGTTACATTGTGATTATAGACCCCCGAGTTCAGGACAGGTAGAAAGAATGATTAGAACCATTAAAGAGACCATAACGAAATTAAGCTTAGAGACCGGCATAAAAGTTTGGACTATGCTCCTTCCTTATGCACTGTTTCATGCAAGAAATACTCCCTCTGTTTCATTGTGTAACCTCACCCCCTATGAAATTCTCTATGTTGCCCCTCCTCCAGTAAGGGTCCTACCCCAACTCTAAGACCTAACGATCCCTTCCACACCCCCTTGCTTGACAAACTTAAAGCTCTTGAAAGAACTCAGGGATACCTGTGAAAACAGATGGCCACTGCCTACAAACCTGGGGATGAGGGGACTCCACATCAATATCAAGTAAGAGACTTCATCTACATAAGACGACAACAGGTGTCATCTCTGGAACCACACTGGAAAGGAGCATACTGGGTGCTACTTATAACACCTACAGCAGTTAAGGTAGACGGAATCACATCCTGAATCGATGCCTCTCATCTCAAGCCTGCGCCATGTCCAGACTGTGGCCGAAAACTGAAAAAAACTGGTAACACTTTCAAATTGTGTATTCGCTGTGTGGATAAGGCTATAGACTCTCCCCTTGACCACAAGTAGTCCTAACCCTCATCAGCCCATTAAGCAGCGATGGCTGATCACAAATCCTACTGAATGAGAAGTATGGTCTATCTCGCATACAGCCCCCTTACGGACGTGGTGGCCACCTCTCCATGCAGACATTTGTCAGCTGGCTATAGGTTTTTCCTATTGGGATATCCCTGATATAGAGAATCCCACTAAAATTCCATTAAATCCCTTCTGTACAATAGATAATGGAAACAAACATTATGGATGTAGGGACACGTGAGCCAGATGCAGATTGGCTAGCCTAGACTACTATGTTTGCGAGGCAGACTCTCAAAGCCACAAACAGTCACGGCTGTTTGTGGGGAGAGCCAACTTCTTCTGTAAGTCATGGTGTTGTGAGCATACGGGGACTGCCAGATGGAACCCAAACTCCTCATCAAATTCTGTACACATCATTGGCCATATTACCAATTAGATAACCAAAACCGATGGCCCACAGAGGGGTCACTAGATCCTCAAATTCTGTGTGACATTTTTAACTTCTGCAAGTGCTCAAAAGAGTGAAAGAAGTTTTCCCTATGTGGAGGCCTTTTCCCTCCTTTGCTCACATTCTGAACTATGCTTCTCAAATACATGCTCACCCTCAGCCTTCTGCTCCAGACTCTCTGCTGTCACACCCGCCTCAGGAATTTGATTTCTCCCCTCCAATTACTAGATCAAAAACCCAAACCTCTGCCGGTTCTCAGACCATTTCCCCCTTGCTGAGGTAAGAGGTACTGAGGTACCACTCCACTCACTCAATTCTCTCTTCTCCTGTCAGTGCCCACAACGGGTCCCACCAGGTCCACTTACCAGCTAACCCAAAGCTCAAACCAGCTGAGGAGAGCTCTCAGACCCCTATCCTATATGTAATAAAAATGGCCTTAAAAGTTGCTTTGTCATCACTGTAAACAGGTTACTAATAATTTAAAGTCCCTCACAGGCTTTTTGGGATACTCATTCCTGTCTTCCCCTCTGCTCTACTTGTTCTACTGCTCAAGTTTTTGTTGCTAGAAAATGTCAAACCCCTTTCCCAATATTCTTTAACATGTCTCCATCCTCATTCTAAGATCCATGGAGCTGCTCTCAGCCCTGCCTTTCCAGACTTCCCCCTCTGTATCAGGCCCACAGAAAAGTCTTAACTGACCTTCCCCAGAAGTCTTCATGATGGCTGACATTAGGACTTTCAGCAAAAGAGTCCCTATAAAAGAGTTCACTGTAGATAAACTTCCTCTTTTCCTGTTGCCCTGGTCTACTTGGCAACTGGCTAATAAATTCAGCACTCCTGATCTAGACACACCCTTAGTAGTTTTTCACAAAGTATGTGAAAAAAGGCCTCTGGCTTTGAGCTGGAGCTTCACGGAGATGGCTACATTTCTAAGATAAAGAAGTTACAAACTGGGCTGCATAGAAACAGCTGGCAGGAGAAAAAAAAGAAAGGGAAGCAAAAGCTTTCCCCCACCCAGGTGTCCTTTAAAAGTTGACATGCCCCGAACTGAGAAAAAAAACAGAAACAAAAACTGCTTTTTTGTGACCTTCTGCAGACTGTGAACTTCTGAGCCCCTTCCCTTACATGTTGGGTACAAAATTCTGAAACTACCTAAACTTGGGTTTCAGGAAATTAATTGATTACAACAGAAGCAATGCCCTCTGAATCTGGTTGCAACCAAATAAGACTGTTTCTGTGTCTTTGGTGCTATATTAGGTGCCTTGCCTTGTCCGTCCCTACAACAGTATAATTCTATATACTTAAACATTGTTTATGTTTTCATGAAATGGTCAACAAATGTGATTAATTGTGTAATGGTGCAGTGGTTTCCCAGAGTGCTCTATCATGATGCAGGTTCATTTGAAGATCAAAGAGGGGGGCATAAAACCCGGTTCCACTCGGATCGTATATTCCTCACCTTAGCCATTCTATTACGCATAGGAGTTGCTGCAGGTTTGGGCACAGGAACCACTTCCCTGGTCCATGGGACACAACAAATGACACAATTAGAAGCAGCAATAGATGAAAACTTAAAGATTTTAGAAACCTCCATCACAGCTTTGCAGGAATATTTAACCTCTCTCTCTGAAGTTGTTTTACAGAACAGTCGAGGGTTGGACCTCCTCTTCATGAGAGAAGAGGGCCTTTGTGCTGCATTGAGGGAAGAATGTTGTTTTTATGTCGACAATACTGGAGTTGTAAAAAAAAAAACTATGAGTAAATTAAAAAGATGCCTTGAAGAGCATCAACGAGAAAGAGAGGCCCCAAAAGGGTGGTTTGAGTCTTGGATTACACAGTCCCCCTCTTTAAATACGTTTTTATCAACCCTGGCCGGTCCAATAAAAATCCCCATATTATTGCTAACAATAAAACCCTGTTTCTTCAACTGTGTAATTTCTTTTCTCCAAGCTCAAATTGGACAAGTTTAACTTATGGTAATACCCCACTAGCAGACATAGAATGTGACACCCCCCAACGGTCACTTTTATGATTAAAAGTAGCCAGAAGAAGAAGTGGGGAATGAAAGGTTGATATAATATGTAGTTGTCACTTCCTGTTTTTCTGTATGCTTAAAAAAAACACTGTTGAAATCTTGCAAACTGTTTGCTAAACTTGTTCCCAGAATGTGCTGTCCCCAACTGCCAAACTGCAGAATGTACTCCCTCACCTGTTTGAATGCAAACCGCCCACTTGCCCTGACCCATCAATAAATTTCCCTCCCTGCCCTCTCCAAGAAAAGTATATAAGCTCTGCTTAAGCTGTTCTCAGGGCTCTCTGCTCTACTCAAGTGAGCTCTGAGCTCCAGCATGCTTGACCCCCAATAAAACCTTTGCTGTTGCATGAGGTAGTTTCTTGGTTGTCTCCTCCTTCAACACTTGCCCGACCTTTACTTGGAGGACTGAATGTAGAAGAGAACATCCATTCAAAAAGTGATAGTCAGAAGGGTTAGAAAGATAGTCAGTAGGTTTAGGATGAAAAGAGAGTATAGGATTTGGAACAAAAGTTCTTTAGCAATAGGGTTTCGATTAGAGAGTCAATGTAAATGTCAACACAAGTGAAGAGTCAGTCATGTAGGAAAGCAGATATCCTTAGAGACATTATGAAATCAGGCTAAGTGTAAAGTCAGTAATAGGATTAGACATTTTCAACAGGGTTGAGTTTGAGTATATAATCTTAGGAAGAAACAAATATGTAGTCACCAATAGGATTGACATTTGAGAGCATTAGCACAGCCCAAGACAGTGTCCAAAATTAGCTCCATTGCCCCTCATTTCCCTACATTCATGGTGGCCTGTACACCCTTTCTGTGTACCAGGAGTGATCAAATAGGCCTGCCCTTAATACTGCTCCACTTCTCCAATTTGAGGCCTACTGAGTGTCGGGTACAGATTCTTTATGTGAATTGGAGAGATGAGTAAAACCAAGCACCTATGGGATAGCCTCTTAATGGCTTTTAAGAACTAATTTGACCCAAATAATCTCTATCTCACTTGATGGAATTCAGGAACCTTACAGAGGAAGGCAAGAGACTTCATCCACAATGACAACATTTTTTGCCATTTTGGATTTGGTTGCACACATAGGATCTTTCTTTAGATCCATCAGGTGCTGAGAATCTAACCAAAGAATCACACTTGGCAAAGAGGCTGATTCAGACACATCTCTTTCCTAATTAATTAAGAAAAGAGCCACAGATGAAGCCTATTCATTTCCATTTGAAAACTCTTTTCTTCAGGCTTCACAAAGGAGTGGCCTGAGACTAAGACGTTCCTGACTCTCAGAGCAACAAAACAATATGTAAGCAAATGGCCCAAAGCAGGGTTTCTCCACTGAGACTTTACTGGTCACACTGATATCTGAGTTTTCTGACATGCTCGCCATTCCCTTCAGCTATCTAGTACATGGCCATGTCACAGAGCTTAGAGGTGGTACATAACTTGGAAACAAAATCATGAGCCTATTCTGGAGAGTGGCCAGAATTCATGAAGAAAACATCAAGTTAGGAAGGTAGCAGGTATTGCCCATCGATATGGCAAGCCACAGTCCATTCATAAATTGGGCTGGATGAATGCTGGGAAGCTTTCTAGTAGACAGGACACATCCACTGATGCATTCTCTTTTCTAATGTCTACAACCACGGACACAGTGTGATACACAGAAAAAGAAACACTTCCCTTGTCAAACGACTTACTAGAATTAGTTCGCTCCAAACCAAACAGACCACCTTTCCTACCTAATCTGAGAACATGAGACAAAACCACAAACCCACACCCACACCCACAATGGCACCTCCTCCCCCCAAATAGGTCTGTGACTATCCGGAGTATCCTCTGAATGATGGGCCATACTATGATCCCCGAAATGTCCTGTCCTGTCTCACATCTGGTCTCCTTGGCCAACTCTGTGAAGTTGTCAAGAGCCAGGAGTGAGCCACTACCGGATTTCTCAGAAAAAGTCCCTCTTCCGAGCTTTCCTGACAATTGGCCTCCTCACATTAGTAGGTACCAAGAAAAACTGACTATGTCCTTGGTAAATCCAAAAAAGTGAGACACTGGGACTGGGACTGGGACTGGCTCTGGGTGTCTGGCTTCCTAGATCACAAGTTCAGAGAGTTCCATCACCAAAGAAGTGAGGTGAGGTTACTTTCTTCAGGAATGAATGAGATCACTGCCTTTGCAACCACTTTGTCCTATCAGTTGCTTCCATCAGTCCCTTGAGATGGAGGCTGCCCCTACTTCCTGTGACACTTTCACAAGTTAGAATGGTATAACAACCATAGGCACCCAGGAACAGCTACCAACGCAGGCCTGGTTTGGTTCATCTTCTCTACATTAAGAAGAGATAAGTTGACTCTGGCACAACCCTTCATCCTGACCAGGTTGTTTCCCATGGAAGATGACTTTTGCTCTTTCAGGTCTTTCATAGCTGTCTACATCTTCTCCAGGGATCATTTCTGCATGGAGCTTTGAGGTTCTCAGCAGATGGAAGATCTACTACATTCCTGTATTGGAAGACCAACACTGTCCCTGCTTTTCTGTAAACTTAGATTGAAGGAACAGTGTATGGTTAGGGTTAATAACAAGTTCCAATTGGGTTAGGAATCATTCTGCTGTATCATTAATGTAATTGGGAACTTGCGAAATTTATAAGAATATAGAAGTGAAATATATGTATGAAAAAAGAAATCTAAGTAATATTTGAAGCCCGGAATGTCATTGGGCCCTTGATTGGTATAGTTAACGTTGAATTACGTTCTGCACAGGTTTCAGAGATAAATCGATACACAATGGCATAAGACATTGTACCTTGGATGATTGAATGTAGAAGGGAACATCCAGTCAAAAAGGGATAGTCAGTAGGATTAGGAAAATAGTCAGTAGGTTTAGAAAGAAGAGTGAGTATTGGATTTGGAACAACAGTTCTTCAGCAATAAGTTATTGATTAGAGTGTGAATGTAAATATCAGCACATGTGAAGAGTCAGTCACAATGATGAACTGTGAAAATATGTAGGAAAGCTGGTAGCAATAGAGACATTATGAAATCAGGCAATGTATAAATTGAGGGATAGAATTAGACATTTGCAACAGGGTTGAGGTTCAATAGATAATCTTAAGAAGAAACAAATATGTAGTCACCAATAAGATTGACATTTGAGAGGATTAGGCAACCTGGACCTGGATGTTTTTAGTAATCCATGTTTACTTTCCATTTAGGCTTTGGTACAATCGTAAGTGTGACCTTTGCATTTTTTGTCCAGAATATTTCTGTGATTAAATGTATATGCAGATCAGGGGACATGAGTATTCCTTCCACTGTTTCTGGGAGCAATATTTTGAATACGTATAAATTCGTATTGGGGGTACAAAGAGGTGTACACTGTGTCTATGAATATAGAGATAATGAATGAATAGAAAATACAGTGAATAAAAATATAACGGGTTTTACCTTAAATAATGGAATGAATTGATATCTGAAAGTATATAAGAAATCTTATATTGGTATACAATCATTCATTCCAACCAGTTATACATCTAATGGTAATATCAGAGTTATAATTTATCATGAAGGGGATGTGAGTTTTGGTTCAAAAGTGATTATGGAAATCGAAAATAATGTTTTTGGAAAGAAGTCTCATGAAAAGACCAGTCAGGAGAGAAGGAAGAATACATGTGTCCTGAAGCAGGAAGTGATTGAAAGTGAAACAAATTCCTATAAATTTGCGAACTTGTGGATGAAATATATATCCTAATGTGTGCATAAACTGAAGAAATAGTAATGTACCAGTGTTGAATAAAAATGAACATCGAAATACAAATAATGTCCCATAAGAATCTACATGCATTGATGTTAAACTGGGTCAGTAACTGTATAAATATTAAGATATGTATGCACCATTCACTGATGTTACTTTCAGTACTAGGGTTATTATTATTTTTAAATTTTAATTTTCATTTTTTTATCATTATTATTTTTTAAAAAAATATTTCTTTCTTTATTTTCTATTTTTTCTTTTGTCTTTTCATTTCTTTTCAATTTTCTTATTCTCCCTTCCTTGAATTCTACCTGCCTACTCTCATTCTCTTTAGTGACTTCTTTCTTTTCCTTCTAATATCTTTCCTTCCAAGCATGAAATAAATTTATAAGAGTAAACATTAACTCCGCAGTCAAACAAAACAAGAAGTAACAAGAGACGCATAAACAAGCAAGAAAGACAAGGAGTACAAACAATGAAGGACAGCCTAAATATTCAGAAGGACCTAGACTCTTCAGAAAAATGGTCAGATAAAGAACTCAAGGAATACCTTAGACAGATGGAATGGAACCTTAAAGATGATACGAGACAGCAAATCCACACAGTGAAAGAACACATTGAAAATGAATTACATAAACAGATAAAAAAGAAGATAAGCATCTTTATCAGGAGATAGAGATTATAAAAAAAAATCAAACAATCATTCTAGAAATGAAGGAAACGATAAACCAAATTAAAAACTCAACTGAGAATATCATTAAAAGAGTGGAGCAAGTAGAAGCCAGAACGTCAGATAATGAAGACATAATATATCATCTTGAAAAGAGTCTAGCCAACTCAGAAAGGCTGATAAAAAATCACGAGAATAACATCTAAGAGATATGGGATAACATTAAAAAAAAAAAAAACTTACGAGTCATCGGGATAGAGGAAGGTACAGAGATTCAAACCAAGGGAATGAGTAACCTGCTGAATGAAATAATTACAGATAACTTTCCAGGAATAAAAAAGGAAACGGATATACAAATTGTAGATGCATAGAGGACACCGAGCACACAAAAACACAGTAGACCAATGCCAAGACACATTGTTATGAAGATATCCAATATATAGAACAAAGAGAAAATATTAAAAGCTACAAGAAAAAGAAGGCAAATTACATTCAGGGGTAAACCAATAAGGTTAACAAGAGATATTTCATCACAGACGATGAAAGCGAGAAGATCCTGGAACAACGTATTTCTAACACTGAAAGCCAATGGATGCCAACCAAGAATTCTGTATCCAGCAAAATTAAGCTTCAGGTACACAACAAAATAAAAATCTTTCATGATAAATAAAAGCTAAAAGAATTTGCAGCCAGAAAACCAGCATTGCAAATCCTCTTGAGCAAAACACTACACAAGGAAGAAATAAAAAACAACAACCAAAATCATCAGTGGGATGTGCCTCGGTAATGACAGAGGGGGGGGGGGAATCTAATTATGGAGAAACAATCTAAATATAAAAAAAGATAAATAATCAAACATGGCTGGCAGTACAAACCATACATCAGTTGAAACTCTAAACGTTAATGGCTTAAACTCCCCATAAAGCAATATAGGCTGCTAACTTGGATTAAAAAAAACAAATCCAACAATATGCTGCCTCCAGGAGACACATCTGATGGGAAAAGACATACACAGGCTGAAGGTGAAAGGTTGGGAAAAAATATACCACACACAGTCCTCGCAAACAAGCAGGGGTGGCCATCCTCATATCGAATAAAATGGAATTCAAGACTAAGTTAATCGAAAGGGATCAGGAAGGACATTATATACTGTTAAAAGGAACCATTCACCAACACCATATAACAATTATCAATATTTATGAACCAAATAATGGTGCTGCAATATTCATAAAACAAATTCTCCTCAAGTTCAAGAATCAAATAGACCACAACACAATAATCATGGGTGACTTCAACACACCTCTCTCACCATTGGACAGATCCTCCAAACAAATGTTGAATAAAGAAAATATAGATCTCAATATCACAATCAATAACCTCGACTTAACTGACATATATAGAATATATCAACCATTATCAAGTGGATATACTTTTTTCTTAGCAGCACATGGATCCTCCTCAAAAATAGACCATATATTTTGCCATAGGGCAACCCTCAGTAAAGATAAAGGGGTGGAGAGAATACCATGCAATTTATCTGATCATAATGGAATGAAACTGGAAATCAATGATAAAAGAAGGAAGGAAAAATCCTATATCACATGGAAAATGAACAATATGTTACTGAATGATTAAGGGGTTACAGACATAAAGTTTTTCTGACATCAAGGAGGAAATCAAAAAATTCTTAGAGATAAATGAAAATACAGACACAATTTATCAGAATCTATGGGCACAATGAAAGCAGTTTTAAGAGGGAAATTCATCGCCTGGAGGTCATTCCTCAAAAAAAAAAAAAAAAAAAAGGAAAAACCAACAAATTAATGAGCTCACACTTTATCTCAAAGCCCTAGAAAAGGAAAAACAAAACAACAGCAAATGCAGCAGAAGGCAAGAAATAATTAAAATCAGAGTGGAAATCAACAAAATTGAAACAAAAGAAACTATTTGAAAAATTAACAAAACTAAAAGTTGGTCCTTGGAAATAATAAACAAGATTGACAGACCCTTAGCCATGCTAACAAAGAGAAGAAGAAAGAGTACTCAGATTGCTCACATATGGGATGAAAAAGGCAATATCACAACAGATGCTACAGAAATACAGAAGACAATTAGAAATTATTTTTAAAACCTATATTCCAATGTAATAGAAGAGAGTGAAGACATCGATAAATTTCTTAATACATATGATTTACCCAGATTGAGTCAGGTGGATACACACAATTCGAACAGACCAATATCAGTGGATGAAATTGAAGAAGCAATCAAAAGAGTACCAACCAAGAAAAGCCCAGGACCGGATGGGTATACAGCGGACTTTTACAAAACCTTTAAAGAAGAATTAATACCAATACTTTTCAAGTTATTTCAGGAAATAGAAAAAGATGGAGCTCTTTCAAATTCATTCTATGAGGCCAATATCACGTTGATTCCGAAACCAGACAAGACACCTCAAAGAAAGAAAACTACAGACCAATATCCCTGATGAAACTAGATGAAAAAATCCTCAATTAAATTCTAGGGAATCAGATACAAAGGCACATCAAAAAAATTGTGCATCATGATCAAGTAGGATTCATCCCTGGGATGCAAGGATGGTTCAATATATGGACATCAATAAATGTTATTCACCACATCAATAGACTTAAAGATAAGAACCATATGATCATCTCAATAGACACAGAAAAAGCATTCAACAAAGTACAGCATTCCTTTATGTTCAAAACATTAGAAAACCTAGGGACAACAGGAAATTACCTTGACATTGTAAAAGCTATCTATGCTAAGCCTCAAGCTAGCATCATTCTGAATGGAGAAAAATTGAAGGCATTCCCTCTAAAATCTGGAACAAGACAGGGATGTCCTCTCTCACCACTTCTATTAAATATAGTTCTTGAAACACTGGCGAGAGCAATTACACAGACGAAAGAAATAAAAGGCATAAAAATTGGAAAAGAAGAACTTAAATTATCACTATTTGCAGATGACAGGATTTTATACCTAGAAGACCCAAAAGTGTCTACAAAAAAACTACTAGAACTAATAAATTAATTCAGCAAAGTGGCAGGATATAAAATCAACAAGCATAAATCAAAGGCATTCCTGTATATCAGCGACAAAACTTCTAAAATGGAAATGAGGAAAACACTCCATTCATAATATCGTCAAAAAAATAAAATACTTGGGAATCAACCTAACAAAAGAGGTGAAATATTTACACAATGAAAACTACAGAACCCTAAAGGGAGAAATAGAAGAAGATCTTAGAAAATAAAAAAATATTCCCTGTTCATGGATAGGCAGAACTAACATCATCAAAATGGCAATATTACCAAAAGTTCTATATAGGTTTAATGCAATGCCAATTAAAATCCCAAAGGCATTGCTTGTAGAAATAGATAAGGCAATCATGAAATTCATATGGAAAAATAAAAGACCCAGAATAGCAAAAGCAATTCAAAGCAGGAAGTGTGTATCAGGTGGTATAGCAATACCGGATTTCAAACTATATTACAGAGCAATAGTAACAAAGACAGCATGGTACTGGTACCAAACCCGGCAGGTGGACCAATGGTACAGAATAGAAGACACAGAGACCAATCCACAAAGTTACAACTATCTTATATTTGAAAAAGTGGCTAAAAGCATGCAATGGAGGAAGGATAGCATCTTCAACAAACGGTGTTGGGAAAACGGGAAATCCGTATGCAAGAAAATGAAACTGAACCCCCTTTTCTTACCATGCACAAAAGTTAACTCAAAATGGATCAAGAACCTTAATATAAAATCAGAGACTCTGCGTCTGATAGAAAAAAAGTTGGCTACGATCTACATATAGTGGGGTCGGGCTCCAAATTCCTCAATAAGACACCCATAGCACAAGAGTTAATAACAAGAATCAACAAATGGGACTTACTTAAATAAAAAGTTTTTTCACAGCAAGAGAAACAATAAGAGAGGTAAATAGGGAGCCTACATCATGGGAACTAATCTTTACTCCTCACACTTCAGATAGAGCCCTAATATCCAGAATATACAAAGAAATCAAAAAATTAGACAATAAGATAACCAATAACCCAATCAACAAATGGAACAAGGACCTGAACAGAAACTTCTCAGAGGAGGACATACAATCAATTAACAAGTACATGAAAAAATGCTCATCATCTCTAGCAGTCAGAGAAATGCAAATCAAAACCACCCTAAGATACCATCTCACTCCAGTAAGATTGGCAGCCATTATGAAGTCAAACAACAACAAGTGCTGGCTAGGATGTGGGGAAAAGGGTTCTCTTGTACATTGCTGGTGGGACTGCAAATTGGTGCGGCCAATTTGGAAAGCAGTATGGAGAATCCTGGGAAAGCTGGGAATGGAACCAGCATTTGATCCAGCTATTACAGGGATACTGCCACATCAATGTTCATAGCAGCGCAATTCACAATAGCTAGACTGTGGAACAAACCCAGATGCCCTTCAATGGATGAATGGATTACAAAAATGTGGCATCTATACACCATGGAGTATTACGCAGCACTAAAAAATGACAAAATCATGGAATTTCCAGGGAAATGGACGGCACTTGAGCAGACTATGCTTAGTGAAGCTAGCCAATCCCTAAAAAACAAATACCAAATGTCTTCTTTGATATAATGAGAGCAACTAAGAATAGAGCAGGGAGGAAGAGCAGGAAGAAAAGATTCACATTAAACAGAGACATGAGGTGGGAGGAAAAGGGAGAGAAAAAGGGAATTGCATGGAAACGGAGGGAGACCCTTATTGTTATACTAAATTACATATAAGAGGTTGTGGGTGGAATGGAAAAATAAACAAGCTGAGAAATGAATTACAGTAGATGGGGTAGAGAGAGATGATGGGAGGGGACGGGAGGGGGGATAGTAGAGGATATGAAAGGGAGCAGAATACAACAGTAACTAATAGGGCATTATGTAAAAATGTGGATGTGTAACCCATGTGATTATGCAATCTGTACATGGGGTTAAAAAGGGAGTTCATAACTCACTTGAAGCTAATGTATGCTAATGTATAAAATATGATATGTCAAGCAAGAGCTTTGTAAGGTTTTGAACAACCAATAAAAAAAAGAAAAAAAAAGAAAAAATTAACAAAACTAAAAGTTGGCTCTTCGAAAAAATAAATAAGATCGACAGACCCTTGGCCATGCTAACGAAGAGAAAAAGAGACGGAACACAGATTACTAACATACGGGATGAAAAAGCCAATATCACAACAGATGCTACCGAAATACAGAAGACAATTAGAAATTATTTTTAAAACCTATATTCCAATAAAATAGAAAATAGTGAAGACATCGATAAATTTCTTAAGACATATGATTTGCCCAGACTGAGTCAGGAGGATACACACAATTTAAACAGACCAATATTAATGGATGAAATAGAAGAAGCAATCAAAAGACTACCAACCAAGAAAAGCCCAGGACCGGATGAGTATACAGCGGAGTTTTACAAAACCTTTAAAGAAGAATTAATACCAATACTTTTCAAGTTATTTCAGGAAATAGAAAAAGAGGGAGCTCTTCCAAATTCATTCTATAAGGCCAACATCACCCTTATTCCAAAACCAGACAAAGACACCTAAACGAAAGAAAACTTCAGACCAATATCTCTGATGAACCTAGATGCAAAAATCCTCAATAAAATTCTGGCGAATCGAATACAAAGGCACATCAAAAAAATTGTGCACTATGATCAATTAGGCTTCATCCCTCAGATGCAAGGATGTTTCAATATATGGAAATCAATAAATGTTATTCACCACATCAATAGACTTAAAGATAAGACCCATATGATCATCTCAATAGACACAGAAAAAGCATTCGACAAAGTACAGCATCCCTTTATGTTCAAAACATTAGAAAAAATAGGGATAACAGAAACTTACCTCAACATTGTAAAAGCTATCTATGTTAAGCCTCAGGCTAATTTTCTGAATCGAGAAAAATTCAATGCATCCCCTCTAAAATCTGGAACAAGACAGGGATGCACTCTATCACCACTTCTATTCAATATAGTTCTCAAAACACTGGCCAGAGCAATTTAGACAGACGAAAGAAATCAAAAGCTTAAAAATAGGAAAAGAAGAACTTAAATTATAACTATTTGCTGGGGACATGATTCTATACGTAGAAAACCCAAAAGGTCTACAAAAAATTACTAGAACTAATAAATGAATTCAGCAAAGTAGCAGGATATAAAATCAACATGCATAAATCAAAGGCATTTCTGTATATCAGCGACAAATCTTCTGAAATGCAAATAACCCTTCTGAAAAACAGTTCATTCAAAACATCTCACAAAACTCAGATATCCGTGTGACCAGTAAAGAATTATGTATCAGCGACAAATCCTCTGAAAGGGAAATGAGGACAACCACTCCATTCACAATATCTTCAAAAAAAAAAAATAGTTGGGAATCAACCTAACATAAGAGGTGAAAGACTTATACAATGAAAAGTACAGAACCCTAAAGAGAGAAATAGAAGAAGATCTTAGAAGATGGAAAAATATACTCTGTTCATGGATAGGCAGAACTATCATCATCAAAATGGCGATATTACCATAAGTTCTCTATAGTTTTAATGCAATGCCAATCAAAATCCCAACGGCATTTCTTGTAGAAATAGATAAAACAATCATGAAATTCATATGGAAAAATAAAAGACCCAAAAATACAAAAGCAATTCTAAGCAGGACGTGTTAATCAGGCGGTATAGTGATACCAGATTTCAAACTATATTACAGAGCAAAAGTAACAAAAACAGCATGGTACTGGTACCAAAAGAGGCGGGTAGACCAATGGTACAGAATACAGGACACAAGAGACTAATCCACAAAGCTAAAACTATGTTATATTTGATAAAGGAGCTAAAAGCATGCAATGGAGGATGGATAGCATCTTCAACAAATGGTGTTGGGTAAACTGGAAATCCATCTGCAACAAAATGAAACTGAATCCCCTCCTCTCACCATGCACAAGAGTTTACTCAAAGTGGATCAAGGAGCTAGATATCAAATCAGAGACTCTGCATCTGTTAGAAGAAAAACTGGCTCCGATTTACATATTGTTGGGTCGGGCTCCAAATTCCTTAATAGGACACCCATAGCACAAGAGTTAATAACAAGAATCAACAAATGGGACTTACTTAAACTGAATTTTTTTTCTTAGCAAGAGAAACAATAAGAGAGGTAAATAGGGAGACTACATCATGGGAACAAATTTTTACTCCTCACACTTCAGATAGAGACCTAATATCCAGAGTATACAAAGAACTCAAAAAATTAGACAACAAGATAACAAATAACCCAATCAACAAATGGGCCAAGGACCTAAACTGACACTTCTCAGAGGAGGACATACAATCAATCAATAAGTACATGAAAAAATGCTCACCATCTCTAGCAGTCAAAGAAATGCAAATCAAAACCACCCTAAGATACCATCTCACTCCAGTAAGGTTTGCAGCCATTATGAAGCCAAACAACAACAAGTTCTGGTGAGGATGTGGGGAAAAGGTTACTCTTGTGCATTGCTGGTGGGACTGCAAACTGGTGCACCCAATTTGGAAAGCAGTATGGAGAATCCTGGGAGAGCTTGGAATGGAACCAGCATTTGATCCAGCTATTGCCCTTCTCAGACTATTCCCTGAAGACCTTAAAAGAGCGTATTACAGGGATACTGCGACATCGATGTTCATTGCAGCAGAATTCACTATTGCTGGACTGAGGAACCAACCCAGATGCTGTACAATAGATGAATGGATAAAAAAATTGTGGCATTTTTACACCATGGAGTATTACTCAGCACTAAAAAATGACAAAAATCATGGAATTTGCAGGGAAATGGATTGCACTAGAGCAGATTATTCTTAGTGAAGCTAGCCAATCACTGAAAAACAAATACCAAATGCTTATTTGATATAATGAGAGCAACTGAGAACAGAGCAGGGAGGAAGAGCATTAAGAAAAGATTAACATTAAACAGAGACTTGAGTTGTGGGGGAAGGGAGAAAAAAGGGAAAATGCATGGTAATCGAGGGAGACCCTCATTGTTACACAAAATTACATATAAGAGATTGTGAGGGGAATGGGAAAATAAACAAGGAGAGAAATGAATTACAGTAGATGGGGGAGAGAGAGAATATGGGAGGGGATGGGATGAGGGATAGTAGATGATAGGAAAGGTAGCAGAATACAAAAGTTACTAATAGGGCAATATGCAAAATGTGGATGTGTAACCGAGGTGATTCTACAATCCGTATTTGGGGTAAAAATGGGAGTTCATAACCCACTTGAATCTAATGTATGAAATATGATATGTCAAGAGCTTTGTAAGGTTTGAAAAACCAACTAAAAAAATAAAATAAAATAAACTGAAATTGAATAATTGAAAAAAAAAACACATGGAGAACTATTTCAACACAAAGTTGTCTAGATTAATAACTGCTACCTTATATAATGCAAAATGCAAGTGCAACTATACACCATGCCTCCTCTGAAATGCTTGTAATTGTATTCTGTTTGGGTTGTTTTTCTCGATCATATGAGGATTAGTAGTCAGAGTCTAGTAGGGTATTGGTTACTGTCAGGGATTTAGTATTTCGAATGGAAAATTGGAAAATGAACCCAATGTGTGTGCAAATATGTGCTACACAAAAATTTCCCCACTCTCATCCAGAACAATGCCTTGCAATTACCCTCTCCCCAAGTAATATATCTTTAGAGGTGAAGAGTTAGAAAATCTAGGAATAAATATCTGGAATAGAATATGCTCAAAAGTTTAAAACCTTGGAGGTGGTAGAGTACTTTCCAAAAGTAAGGGACAGGGTAAACACTCCACAAACATGGAGCTTTGCTGACCTAAATACTTCTTGAGAAACTGCCTCTGAGTTTGGGCACTTGAAATATATGTTTTTGTCAGGAGCTTTAGCTTCCTTTGTAATGAGACCATCAAAGCTGGGTCAGCATCTACGTGACCTGGAGGACATGGTTTAATATTTTCCAATGAACATGAGGTAGCAGTGTTGAATTCAATCTTTGTAGGTAAACTGGGGCCACTGGCGGCTATGTGTATCCCCGTGGGAATTCTGAAGCCATTTGGTCATCCTCCACATTTTATGGGGTTTCTTCCTACTGCACAGGTAGTTTGGTATTTGCTTCTCGAAATACAAGGAAGTCAACTGAAACACAGTGCTGGAGGGAGTTCTGTCACGTGTGGTGGGTCAGGGTCTGCAGGAGAATGCACCAACCAAGGTTCTATCCCTCATAGCTTGCCCTTTGACCATAGCAACCTGATTCTGAACATTGCCCTGAAACCTCTCCATATAACAAGATGCCATTACATATAAAGGTCTGCTGGCTGCACCTTGTCAGCGAAAAGCCATTTGGAAGACAATGGCTGATGTACATGGCCCCACCACAGATGTTCCATCATACACCTGCCCACCACGGCTATAGGCCCACTACTCACCAGGCTCCAACATACTGGCTTCTCGGTTCTACACCATTTTCTTGAAACCCTGTCAATCAAGGCAGTGACTGGTATACTCATAATCAGCAACAGGATATTCAAAGGTTCTCCAGTGCCACCTCTTCATGAAAATTTTAAAAAATTTCATGGTATTTATCAAGCCATTTTTCAAAAATGAAGATGGAAGCAATGTGGGTTTCAGTGCATTCAGGAACAATTAGATGTTGAGGATGCTCATTTCACTGAAAGCTCTGGAGATCTCTCAGAGGGAAGTTTTCCCAAAGAGTAGCCTAAAGGTCACATGAAGCAAGGTGCATTGAGGTCTACGATGTGAGGTACATGTGTGTTTTGACTCTCAACTATGGCTGCCAAGTCCTTCAGAATAAAATCATGTGATATCCTGGCTGAGATTCCCAGTGCTCTGTGAAAAGCCACCCTGGGCCTAGATCTCAGTTTCCAAGTGTGAATCTCATGCTTGGCCTCCTAAAATCCGAACAAAATTCCTGGCAATACTTTCCTGAGGTCAGTTCCAGAACTCAGTCTCTAAGGGGAATCACACTAGAGTTCAAGCCCAGGTGGACCCAATCATCTCTTCCAACCGACACACAAATGACCACTATTAAAATAAAAACACTCCCACATGACCCTCATCTTCTTCCATTTAGACACTCATCATAACTTCTGGCTGGAGGTTTCCATGAGGGGCTCAGCCAAAGACAGTGTCCAAAATAATCTCCCTTGCCCCTCATTTGCCTAAATTCAGGGTGGCCTGGACATCCTTTCTGTGAACCAGGAGTGATCAAATAGGCCTCCCATTAATTGCTTCTCCAATTTGAGGCCTACTGACTATGGGTTTTAGATTCTTTATGTGACTTGGAGTCATGAGAAAACCCAAGCACCGATGGGCTAGCCTCTGCAGGACATTGAGGAACTCATTTGACCCAAAGGATCCCTATTATCACTTGATGGAGGTCAGAAAACTTACAGAGGAATGCGAGAGACTTCATCCACAAGGACTGCTCTTATGGCCAATTTCGTTTTGGATGTACACATGCAATCTTTCTTTAGATCCATCAGGTGCTGAGACTCTAAGCCAAAGCCTCACGCAGGACCAAGATTCTGAATAAGACGCATCCTTTTCAAAGCAATTAAGCAAAGAGCCACAGGTGATGCCAATTCAATTCCATTTGAAAACTCTTTTCTTCAGGCTTAACAAAGGGGTGGCTTGAGGCAAAGACCTTCCTGACATTCAGGGCAACAGAAAAATAGGTAAGCAGAAGGCACAAATGAGGGTTTCTCCAATGAGACTTTCCTGGTCCAAGTGATTTCTGAGGTTTCTGAGATGCTTGCCATTTCCTTCAGCTATCCAGTACATGGCCATTTCACAGAGCTTGGAGGTGGTACATAACTTGGACACAAAACCATGAGCCTATTCTGGAGAGTGGCCAGAATTCAGGAAGAAAACTGGAACTTAGGAAGATAGCAGGTGTAGCCCATCAATAATAGAAGTCACAGTACATTCATAATTTGGGCAGGATGAATGCTGGGAAGCTTTCTACTAGACAGGACACATCCATTGATAAATTCTCTTTTCTAATGTCTACAACCACGGACACAGTGGGATATACAGACATAGAAACACTCACCTTGTGAAAGGACTTACTAGAAAAGGTTCACTAAATCCAAACAAACCGCCTTTCCTACCTATTCTCAGAACAAGGGAAAATCACAAAACTACACCCACACCCACAAAGGCACCTCCTTACCCCTAGTCATTCTGAGACTATATGGAGTGTCCTCTGACTTGTGGGCCATAGTATGTTCCATCAAAATGGCATTCCCTGTCTCAGATCTGTTCTCCTTAGCCAGCTCTGTGAAGTTGTCAGGAGCCAGCAGTGAGCAACTACCTTGATTCCCAGGAAAGGCCCCTCTTAAGAACTCTCTTGGCATTTTGCCATCCTCACATCAGTAGGTACCAAGAAAGACTGATTTTGTCTTTGTTAAATACAAACAAGTGAGAACACTGGGACTGAGACTGGGACTGGCTCTGGGTGCCTGCCTTCCTGGATCCCAAGTTCAAGAGTTCCATCAACAAGGAAGTGAGGTGAGGTCACTTCCTTCAGGAAATGAATGAGGTCACTGCCTGGGAAACCACTTTGTCTTAACAGTTGCTTCCAAGGGTCCCATGAGATGCAGGCTGCCCCTACTACCTGTTACAGTTTAACAAGTTAGAATGGTATATCAACCATAGGCACCCGGGAACAACTCTCCACACAGGCCTGGTTTGTTCCATCTTCTCTACATTAAGAAGAGAGAGGCTGATTCAGACACATCCCTTCATCCTGACCAGGTTGTTTGCCATGGAAGATGACTTTTGCTCTCTCAGGTCCTTAATAGCTGCCTACCTATTCTCCAGGGATCATATCTGCATGGACCTATGAGGTTCTCAGCAGGTGAAAGATCCCCTACATTCCTGTATTGTAAGACCAAGTCTGTGCCTGCTCTTCTGTAAAGTTAGATTGAGGGAAGATGATATGGTTAGGATTAATAACTTCTTTGATTTTTGTTAGGAATCATTCTGCTGGATGAATAATGGTATTGGTAACCTGCAATATTTATAAGAATATAGAGGTGAAATATTGTAATGATCAGGTCAGCATAGGAGGAAGAGACCACCAAGAGACTGTCTCATACAACAACAAAGGTTTAATTGTGGGTCCAGCATGCTGGGGCGCAGAGCTCACTTCAATAGAGCAGAGAGCCCTGAGAACAGCTTAAGCAGAGCTTATGTACTTTCCTAGGAGAAGGCAGCGATGGAAGTTTATTGATGGGTCAGTGCGAGTGGGCGGTTTGCTTTTCAACCGGGTGACTGAGTACATTCTGCAGTTTGGCAGTTGGGGACAGTTCTCAAGATTTCAACAGTGTTTTGTTAAGCATACAGAAAAACAGGAAGTGACAAGTACCTATTTTATTAACCTTTCATTCCCCACTTATTCTTCTGCTAGTGGGGTATATTGTTGTCTGATTACCATAAGTTTAACTTGTCCAATTTGAGCTTGGAGAAAGGAAACTACATGGTTGAGCCAACAGGGTCCCACAGTTCGCAATAATATGAGGATTATTAATGGACTGGCCAGGGCTGATGAAAGCATTGTTAACAAGAGGGACTGTGTGAACCAAGACTCAAACCAAACTTTTTTGGCCTCTGTCTCTCCTTGATGCTCTTCAAGGCATTTTCTTAATTTACTCATAGATTCTTTTACAACTCCAGTATGGTCAGCATAAAAACAACATTCTTCCCTCAATGCAGCACAAAGTCCCCCTTCTCTCATGAAGAGGATGTTTTAACCCTCGCCTGTTCTTTAAACAAGTTCAGAGAGAGAGGTTAAAGATTCCTGTAAAGCTGTGATGGAGGTTTTATTGTCTTTAAGTTTTGGTCTATTGCTGCTTCTAATTGGAGCATTTGTTGCATCCCATGGACTAGGGCAGTGGTTCCTTTGCCCACTCCTGCAGCAACTCCTCTTCCTAATAGGATGGCTAAAGTGAGAGATACAGGTTCCTGGTGGAACTGGGTTGTATGCCCTCCTATTTGATCCTATTAAATCCTTAAATGGACCTGCATCATCATTGAGCACTCTGGGAAACATCTGCACCATTACATAATTAATCACATCTGTTGAGCATTTCATGAAAACATAAACAATGTTTAAGTATATAGAATCTTTCTGTTGTAGGGACGGACAAGGCAAGGCACCTAAGATAGCACCAAAGACAATGAAACAGTCCTATTTGGTTGTAAACGGATTTAGAGCGCATTGCTTCTGTTGTAATCAATTAATCCCCTGAACCTCAAGTTTAGGTAGTTTCAGAATTTCTACCCAACATGTAAGGGAAGGGGCTCAGAAGTTCACAATCTGCAGAAGTTCACAAAAATCAGTTTTTGTTTCTGTTATTTTTTCCTCTGTTCTGGGCAAGTTCAATTTTCAAGGACACCTGAAAGGGGGAGAGCTTTTTTTTCTCCCTGACAGTTGTTACCATGGAGCCTAGTTGGTAACTTCTTTATCTTAGAATTGTAGCCATATCTGTGAAGTCCAACTCAAGGTCAGAGGCCTTGTTCACATATTTTGTGAAAAACTAGTAAGGGTGTGTCTAGCTTAGTAGTGCTGATTTTTTAGCCAGTTGCCATGTAGACCAGGGCAACACGAAAAGAGGAAGTTTATCTACAGTGAACTCTTTTATAGGGACTCTTTTGCTGAAAGTTCTAAAGTCAGCCATGGTGAAGACTTCTGGAGAAGGTCATATAAGACTTTTCTGTGGGCCTGGTACAGAGAGGAAGACGTGGAAAGCAAGGCTGAGAGCAGCTCCGTGGATCTGAGAATGAGGAAGGAGGGATGTAAAAGAATATTGTGAAAGGGGTTTGAGATTTTCCTAGCAACAAAAACTTAAGCACAAGAACAGGTAGAGCAGAGGGGACGACGGGAATGAGTATCCCAAAAAGCCTGTGAGAGAAAGGAGAGATATAATAGAATAATGGGAAAAGGGTTTGGGATTTTCCTAGCAACAAAAACTTGAGCAGTATAACCGGTAGAGCAGAGGGGAAGACGGGAGTGAGTATCCCAGAAAGCCTGTGAGGGACTTTAAATTCTTAGTCACCTGTTTTCAGTGATGACAAAGCAACTTTAAAGGCCATTTTCATTACGTCTTAGATAGGGGTCTGAGGGTTCTCCTCAGCTGGTTTGAGCTTTGGGTTAGCTGCTAAGAGGACCTGATGGATCCCTTTGTGGGCACTGACAGGAGAAGAGAGGAGTGTCTGGGTGGTGGGGTACCTCCGTACCTGCTACCTCAGCAAGGGGGTTTCCGTTGTCTAATTGGTAATATGGCCAATGCTGTGTACTGAATTTGATGAGGAGTTTGGAATCCACCAGGCAGTCCCTGTATGCTAACATCCCCATGACTTACAGAAGAAGTCAGCTTTCCCCCACACAGCCGAGGCTGTTTGTGGCTTTGATAGTATGCTGGGCAGACATAGTAATCTAGGCTAGCCAACATGCATTTGGCTCGCGTGTCCCTACATCCATAATGTTTGTTTCCATTATCTATGATACGGAAGGGATTTAATGGAATTTTAGTGGGATCCGCTTTATCAGGGATATCCCAATAGGAAAAACCTATAGCCAGCTGACAAATGTCTGGGTGTTGAGATGGACATCAGGTCCCTAAGGGGGCTGTATGCACGATAGACCATTCTTCTTGTCAATGAGGATTTGTTATCAGCCATCACTGCTGAATGGGCTGATGAGGGTTAGGACTACTGGTGGCCAAGGGGAGAGTCTATAGCCATTTCCACACACCGAATACGCAATTTGAAAGGGTTACCACTCATTTCCAGTATCCAGCAAGAGGCTGGACAGGGAGCAGCCTTGAGATGAGAGGCATGGATTCAGCAATTGATTCCGTCTACCTTTACCACTGTAGGTGTTATAAGTAGCACCTGGTATGATCCTTTCCAGTGGGGTTCCAGGGATGACACCTGTTGTCGTCTTATGTAGATGAAGTCTCTTACTTGATATCAATGTGGAGTCCCCTCGTCCCCAGGTTGGTAGGCCATGGCCAGCTGTTTTAACAGGTATCACTGAGTTCTTTCAAGAGCTTTAAGTCTGTCAAGCAAGGGGGTGTGTAAGGGATCGTTATTTCTTAGAGTTAGGGTTAGGTTCCTTACTGGAGGAGGGGCACCACAGAGAATTTCACAGGGGGAGCGGTTACACAAAGAAACAGAGGGAGTATTTCTTGCATGAAACAGTGCATAAGGCAGGAGCACAGTCCAATCTTTTATGCAGGTCTCTAAGCTTAATTTAATTATGGTCTCTTTAATGGTTCTATTTATTTTTTCTACCTGTACTGAGCTCTGAGGTCTATAAGCATAATGTAACTACCAATTAATCACCAGGGTAATGGTTAACCCATGACCTATCTTGCCCATGAACGCCAGTCCATTATCAGACCCTATTACTGTAGGCAGGCCATATCTTGGAAAAATATCTTTCAGAATCATCTTGACCACCATTTGCGCCATGTTTTTTTTTTTTCTTTTCCTTTTTTTGTTGTGAAGGCTTCAATCCATCCTGAAAATGTATCTACAAAGACTAGGAGATATTTAAGTCCATAACTTGCTGCCTAATTTCAGTAAAGTCCACTTCTGAAAATTGTCCTGGTCTGGTGCCTCGAAGGTGCTTTCCTACAGGAAGCTTGAAAGGGTAAGCATTAACCCATTGATGGACCCGACAGGCTTTTGTTACCCATTCAGATATTTTCTTTTGCTGTGAGTCGGTTAGTCAAAAACTCTGTTCTTGATTCTTCAGGAATGCCTGCAGTTTCTTTGAACCAAGGTGAGTGAGTTGATGTACATTTTCTACTGACATTGTTAGAGCCGTGACTATAGGAGTATTTACTGAAGGATTTAGAAATTCCACTTGGGGGCCTTCAGGGTTAAAAGTTATTTTGGCCCAGAGCTTGGTGAGCAGATCTGTACCCATAAATGGGGCTGGGCATTCTGGGATTACTAGGAAAGAGTGATGGATTTTTCCTTTCCTCAGGTGCATAATCCTCTTAGTTGTCACAGCCCAATATTTACTGCCCTTAGCCCATTGAACTAGAGACGTTTTATTTGATAGAAGGCCCAATGTGGCCTTAAGCGCTGAATCTAATGCCCCTGTATCCACTTCAAAGTTTACTGGGGTCTCCTCCACTACAAAAGTTATTTACTTTCACTGTGAGTTGGTTAGTTGAGTTGGTTAGACTTCATCCACAATGAGTTCTCTTTTGGCCATTTTTGTTTTGGATTCACACAAGGGATCTGTCTTTAGATCCATCGGGTGCTGAGAATCTAAGCCACAGCCTCACACAGGGCCAAAATGCTGATTCAGACACATCCCTTTCCAAAGCAATTACGCAGGGAGCCACAGGTGATGTCCACTCATTTCCATTTGAAAACTGTTTTCTTCAGGCTTCACAAAGGTGTGGCCTGAGGCAAAGACCTTCCTCACATTCAGGGCAACAGAACAATAGGTAAGAAAAAGGCCCAAAGCAGGGTTTTTCCACTGAGACTTTACTGGTCACACTGATATCTGAGTTTTCTGAGATGCTCCCATTCCCTTCAGCTGTCCAGTTCATGGCCATGTCACAGAACTTGGAGGTGGTACATATCTTTGACAAAAAACCATGAGCCTATTGTGGAGAGTGGCCAGAAGTCAGGAAGAAAACAGGAACTTAGGAAGATAGCAGGTGTTGCCCATTGATAAGGCAAACACCAGTCCATTCATAAATTGGGCAGGATGAATGCTGGGAAGCTTTCTACTAGACAGGAAGTATCCATTGATGCATTCATTATTCTAATGTCTACAATCACGGACAGAGTGGGATACACAGATATAGAAGCACTCGCCTTGTCAAACAACTTACTAGAAACAGTCAACGCCAATCCAAAGAAACTGCCTTTCCTACCTATTCTCAGAACTTGAGACAAAACCACAAAACCACACCCACACCCACAAAAGCACCCCCTTCCCTCAAGTAGGTCTGTGACTCTCAAGAGTGTCCTCTGACTGGTGGGCCAAACTATGTTCACCGGAAATGGCCTGTCCTATCTCAGATCTGGTCTCTTTGGCCAACTCTGTAAAGTTGTCAGAAGCGAGCGGTGAGACACTACCTGCTTTCTCAGGAAAGGCCACTCTTAAGAGCTTTCCTGGCATTTGGCCATCTTCACATCAGTAGGTAGCAAGAAAGACTGACTCTGTCCTTGGTAAATCCAAACAAGTGAGACTACTGGGACTGGAACTGAGACTGGCTCTGGGTGCCTGGCTTCCCAGATGCCAAGTTCAGAGAGTTCCATCACCAAGGATGTGAGGTGAGGTCATTTCCTTCCTGAACTAAATGAGGTCACTGCCTTGGCAACCACTTTTTTCTAACAGTTGCTTCCAAGGGTTCCATGAGATGGAGGCTGCCCCTACTTTCTGTGACACTTTCTCAAGTTAGAATGGTATATCAAACATGGGCACCCGGGAACAGCTCTTTACACAGGCCTGGTTTGGTCCATCTTCTCTACATTACGAAGAGAGAGGCTGATTCAGACACAACCCTTCATCCAGACTAGGTTGCTTTCCATGGAAGATGACATTTGCTCTCTCAGGTCCTTCATAGCTGCCTACATCTTCTCCAGGGATCATTTCTGCATGGACCTTCAAAGTTCTTAGCATGAGTAAGATCCCCTACATTCCTGTGTTTAACAACAACTCTGTCCCTGCTATTCTGTAATGTAAGATTGAGGGAACAGTGTATGGTTAGAGTTAATAACAGATTCGATTTCGGTTAGAAATAATTCTGCAGGGTGAATAAAGGTATTGGAAATCTGCAATATTTACAACAATATATATATATAAGTAAAATATAATTAAGAAAAGAGAAATCTATGTAAGATTTGAAGCCCAAAATGTCATTGGGCCCTGGATTAGGATACGTAGCGTTGAATTAGGTTCTGCACAGATGTCTCAGATAAATCGATATACAATTGCATACGACCTTGTACCTTGGATGATTGAATGTAGAAGAGAACATCCAGTCAAAAAGTGATAGAAGTTAGGATTAGGAAGATAGGTTTAGAAAGAAGAGTGGATATAGTATTTGGAACAAATGTTCTTTAGCAATAGGGTTTTAGAGAGTAAATATATGTGTCACCACATGTGAAGATTCAGTCACAATGATGAACTGTGCAAAATATGAAGGAAAGAAGATATCAATAAAGACATTACAAAATCAGGCAAAGTATAAAGTGAATGACAGGATTAGACTTTTTCAACAGGGTTGAGTTTGAATATATAATCTTTGGAAGAAACAAATATGGAGTCACCAATAGGATTTTCAAATGAGAGCATTAGGCAACCTGGACATGGATGTTTTTAGTAATCCATGTTCACTTTCCATTTAGGTTTGATACAATCATAAGTGTGACATTTGCTTTTTGTGTCCTGAATATTATTGTGATGAATTGTATATGTAGATCAGGTGACATGGGTATTTCTTCCACCATTTCTTGGAGCAATATTTTGAAGACGTATAAATTAGTATTGGGGGTACAATGAGGTGTACCCTGTGTCTATGAATATAGAGATAATGCATGAATAGACGATACTGTGAATAAATAATATAACTGATTCCACTTTAAAAAATGGATTGAATTGATATCTGAAAATATGTAAGAAATCTTATATTGATATACATTCATTCATTCCAACCAGTTCTACATCTAATGTTAACATTAGTGTTATGGATTATCATGAAGGGTTTGTGAGTATTGCTTCAAAAGTGATTATGGGAATCGAAAATAATGTGTTTGGAAAGAAGTCTCATGAAAAGACCCGTCAAGAAACCTGGAGGAATACATGTGTTCTGAAACAGGAAGTGATTGAAATTGAAATCAATGCCAAATTTTTGCGAAATTGTGGATGAAATATATATCCTATGATGTGCATAACCTGAAGAAATAGTAAAGTACCAGTGTTGAATAAAAATGAATGTCAAAACAAACATCATATCCCATAGGAATCTACTTGCATTGATGTTAAACTGGGTGAGGTATTGTAGAAATATTCGGATTTGAATGCACCATTCACTGAAGTTAGTTGTCAGTACTAGGAAACAATACGTATTTCGGGTGGATGAATATTTCTGAGAAAAATCTTGTGAAATGTTGATTATAAATCCACACACATAAACATGAATAAATTTATAGAATGTATAATAAGACACATATATTTCATATTTTGAAAAATCTGGAGAGTGTGTGTGTGTGTTTGTGTGTGTGTATATATATATATATATATCACAGACACTAAAAATTAGCAATATATATGCCAATCGAAATTCATCTTGAAATATATATCATCCACAGATCCAAATATATTTATTTTACTGAACTTGGATTTATGTATAATGTTGTTCAACTAGGAAATTCACCCATAATTTGAATTTTCAGTTCCAACAGCGTTTAGTAGGAGTGATCTCTGCTCACAATTTGTATCTGCCAAATCAGCCTTCTCAAAAGAATGTACATGTGATACCACGTAGGAATCTATATGTGCATATAAAATTACATATGCTGAATAGGCTACAGAGAAAGGGAGACAGGAATTCATATATTTGTTAACTTAAAAACACATGGAGACATATTTCAACAAAAAATTGACTAGATTTATAACAGCTACACTTTATCATGCAAAAGGCAAGTCCAACTGTACACCATGCCTACTCTGAACTGCTTGAATTTCCAATCTGTTTGGGTTATTTCTCTCCATCATATTAAGATTAGTAGTCAGAGTCTATTAGGGTATGGGTGAGTGTCAGGGATTCAGTATTTCCAAAAAAAAAATGAAAAATGAATCCAATGGGAAGGTGAATATGTGCTACAAAATAATCCTTCCACACTCATCCAGAACAATGCATTGACATAACCATTACCCAAAGTGAGACACAATTAGAGGAGAAGAGTTTGAAAATCTCTGACTATATATCTGGAATGGAACATGCTCAGGAGTTCACAACCTTGGAGGTGGTAGAGGAGTTTCCAAAAGTAAGTGACAGTGTAAACAGGCCACAAACATGGAGTTCTGCTGGATTAAAGACTTCTTGAGAAACAGCCTCTGAGTTTGGGCACATGAAATATATGTTGTTGTCAGGAGCTTTAGCTTCCTTTGTAGTGAGACCACCAAAGCTGGGTCTGCATCTATGTGACCTGGAAGATATGGTTTCTTATTTTCCAATGAACATGAGGCAGCAGTGCTGTATTCTCTATTTGAAGGAAAACTGTGGCCATTGGGAATTAAGTGTCTCCCCCCCGTGGACTGTGAAGCCATTTGGTCATCCTGGAATTTTCCTTTTGTTTATTGCTGCTGCACTGGGAGTTTGGTATTTGCTTCATGAAACACCAGAGTTCAACTGGGACACAATGCTGGAGGGAGTTCTGTCACGTGTGGTGGGTCATGGTCAGCAAGAGAATGCGCCAACCAGGCATCTATCCCATAGAGCTTGCCCCCTTGACTATAGCAACCTGATTCTGAACATTGACCTGAAACCTCTGTATATAACAAGATGCCTTTACTTTAAGGGTCTGCTGGTTGCACCATGTCAGTCACAAGCCATTTGGAAGCCAATGGCAGATCCACGTGGCCCCACCACAGATGTTTTATCACACTCCTCCCCACCACTGCTCTAAGCCCACTACTCAGCAGGCTCCAACTTACTGGCATCTCTGTTCTACACCATTTTCATGAAACCCAGTCAATCAAGGCACTGTTTGGTACACTCATGATCAGCAACAGGAGACCCAAAGATTCTCCAGTGCACCTGTTCATGGAAATTTCAATAATTTCATGGTATTTATGTAGCCATTTTTCAAGGATGAAGTGGTGGGCACTGTGGGTTTCAATTTATTCAGGAACCATTAAATGTGAGGAAGCTCATTTCAAAAAAAGCTCTGGAAAAATCTCACAGGCAAGGCTTCCAAAAGAGTGGCCAAAAGGTCACATGAAGCCAGGCCCATTGAGGTCTACAATGTGAGGTTCATGTGTGATTTGCCTCTCAACTCTTGCTGCCAAGTTTTTCAGAATAAAATCATGTGATATCCTGGCTTAGATTCCCAGTGCTCTGTGGAAAGCAACCCTAGCCCTAGATCAGTTTCCAAGGGCAACTCTCATGAGTGGCCTCCTAAAATCCCAACACAATTCATGGCAATACTTCTCTGAGGTCAGTTTCAGAACTTAGTCTTTAAGTTGAATCACGCCAGAGTTCAAGCCCAGGTGGACCCAGTCATCCCTTGCAACCGCCACACAAATGACCACAATTAAAACCAAAACCCTCCCACATAGCCCTCATCTTCTTCCATATACGCACTCATAATTAACTCCGGCTGGTGATTTTTATGAGGGGCGCAGCTCAAGACAGTGTCAAAGATAATCTCCCTTGCCACTCATTTGCCTAAAGTCAGAGTGGCCTGGACACCCTTCCTGTGAACCAGGAGTGATCAAATAGGCCTGCCACTAATACTGCTCTGCTTCTCCAATTTGAGGCCTACTGACAGTCAGGTATAGATTCTTTATGTGATTTGGAGTCAGAAGGTACCCCAAGCACCTCTGCAAGGGTTTGTAGAACTCATTTGACCCAAAGGATCCCTATTATCACTTGATGGAGGTCAGGAACCTAACAGAAGAAGGCAAAAGACTTCATACACAATGACTGATCTTTTTGCCATTTCGGTTTTGGATGCACATATAGGATCTTTATTTAGATCCATCAGGTGCTAAGAATCTAAGCCACAGCCTCACACAGGGTGAAGAGCCTTATTCAGACACATGCTTTTCCAAAGCATTTTAAGCAACGAGGCACAGGTGATGCCCATTCATTACCATTTGAAAACTGTTTTCTTCAGGCTTCACAAAAGGGTGGCATGAGGCAAAGACATTCCTGACATTCAGGGCAACAGAACATTAGGTAAGCAAATGGCGCCACGCAGGGTTTCTTCATTGAGACTTTTCTGCTCACACTGATATCTGAGTTTTCTGAAATGCTCCCATTCCCTTCAGCTATCCAGTACATGTCCATGTGACAGAGCTTGGAGGTGGTACATATCTTGGACACAAATCCATGAGCCTATTCTGTAGAGTGGACAGAATTCAGAAAGAAAACAGGAACTTAGGAAGATAGCAAGTATTGCACATCAATAAGGCTAGTCACACTCTATTCATAAATTGGGCAGGATGAATGCTAGAAAGCTCTCTATTGCATAGGAAACATTCATTGATGCATTCTCTTTTCTAATGTCTACATCCACAGACACAGTGGGATACACAGATATAGAAACACTTGCCTTGTCAAATGACATTTTAGAATCAGTCCAGGCAAAACAAAACAAACCGCCTTTCCTACCTATTCTCAGAACATGAGACATAACCACAAACTCACACCCACACCCACAAAGGCACCTCTTTCCACCAAGTAGGTCTGTGACTATCTGGAGTGTTCTCTAACTGGTGGGCCATACTATCTTTCCCAGACATGGCCTGTCCTGTCTCACATCTGGTCCCTTGGCCAACTCGCTGAGGTTTTCAGTAGCCAGGGGTGAGCCACTATCTGCTTTTTCAGGACAGGAGCCTCTTCAGAGCTTTCCTGGTATTTGCCCATCCTCACATCAGTAGGTACCAAGAATGACTGACCCTCTCCTTGGTGATTCCATTCAAGTGAGGACACTGAAATTGGGACTGGGTCTGGCTCTGGATGCCTGGCTTCCTGGATCCCAATTTCAGAGAGTTCCATCAACAAGGAAGTGAGGTGAGGTCACTTCCATCAGGAACTGAATGAGGTCACTGCTTTGGTAACCATATGTTCTAACAGTTGCTTCCAAGAGTCCCATGAGATGGAGGTTGCCCCTACTTCCTGTGACACTTTCACAAGTTGGAATGGTATATCAACCATAGCTACCTGGGAACAGCTCTCTACTCAGGCCTGGATTGGTCCACATTCTCTACATTGAGAAGAGAATGGCTCATTCAGACCATTCAGATCAAGATGTTTGCCAGGGATGATGACTCTTGCTCTCTCAGGTCCTTCATAGCTGCATACATCTTCTCCAGGGATCATTTCTGCATGGACCTTTGAGGTTCTCAGCAGGTGAAAGATCCCCTACATTTCTATAGTAAGAATAACTGTGTCCCTTCTCTTCTGTAAAGTTAGATTGAGAAAATCTGTATGGCTAGGATTAATAACATGTTCAATTTGGGTTAGGAATCATTCTGCTGGATGAATAATGGTATAGAGAACCTGTGATATTTTTAAGAAGAGGTTAAAGGTGAAATATAAGTATGAAAAAAGAAATCTAGGTAAGATTTGAAGCCCAGAAGGGCATTGGGCCCTTGATGGTGATACTTAGCTTTGAATTACGTTCTGCACAGATGTCTCAGATAAATCGACATACAATGGCATAGGACCATTTACTTTGGATGTATGAATGTAGCAGAGAACATCCAGTCAAAGAGGGACAGTCGGCAGGATTGGGAAGGTAGTCGGTAGATTTTGGAAGAAGAGTGAGTATAGGATTTGGACCAAAAGTTCTTTAGCAATAGGGTTTCTGGTAGAGAATGAGTGTAAATGTCAGCACATGTGAAGAGTCAGTCACAATGATGAACTGGTGAAAATATGTAGGAAAGCTGATATCAATAGAGACATTAGGAAATCAGGCAAAGTATAAAGTGAGTGATAGGATTAGATAATTTCAACAGGCTTGATTGAATATATAATCTTAGGAAGAAACAAATATATAGTCACCAATATGATTGACATTTGAGAGCATTAGGCAACCCGAAGGTGGATGTTTTAAGTAATCCATGCTCACTTTCCATTTACGTTTTGGTAGAAGCAAAAGTGTGACCTTTGATTTTTGTGTCCAGAATATTACTGTGATAAAATATATATGTAGATAAGGTGACATGAGTATTTCTTCCACCATTTCTAGGAGCAATATTTAAAGATGCATAAATTAGTATTGGGGGTAAAAATAGGTTTACCCTGTGTATATGAAAATAGAGATAATGAATGAATAGACCATAATGTGAATAAATAATATAACTGGTTCCAACTTTAAATAATGGATTTAATTGATATCTAAAAATATACAGGAAATCTTATATTGGTATATATACATTCATTCCAATGAATTATACATCTAATGGTAATATTAGGGTTACAGTTTATCAGGAAGAGTGTGTGAGTTTTGCTACTATGGGTGAAGGAACACGCGAGCCAGAAGCAAGTTGGCTAGCCTAGATTACTATGTTTACCCGGCAGTTATCAAAGCCACAAAAGCCACGGCTGTGTGAGGGAAAAGCCGACTTCTTTTGTAAGTCATGGGGATGTGAGCATATAGGGGCTGCCTAGTGGAACACAAACTCATCATCAAATTCAGTACACAGCATTGGCCATATTACCAATTAGACAACCAAAACTGATGGCCCCCAGAGGGGTCTCTAGATCCTCAAATTCTGCGTGACCTTTTTAACTTCGGCAAGTGCTCAAAAAGGTGGAAGGAAATTCCCCTATGTGGAGGATTTTTCCTCCTTCGCTCAAATCCTGAACTATGCTTCCCCAATAGATCCTCACCCTCTGCCTTCTGCTCCAGACGCTCTGCTGTCAAACCCACCTCAGCAACCTGATTTCTCCCCTCCATTACTAGATCAAATACCCAAACCTCCGCCGGTTTTCAGACCATTGCCCCCCTGCTGAGGTAGCAGGTACTGAGGTACTCCTCTACCCACTCACTCCTCTCTTCTCTTGTCAGTGTTCGCACTGGGTCCCAACAGGTCCTCTTACCAGCTAACCAAAAGCCCAAACAGGCTGAGGGAACCCTCAGACCCCTATCCAAGATGTAATAAAAATGGCCTTTGAAGTTGCTTTGTCAACACTTAAAACAGGTTACTAAGAATTTAAAGTCCCTCACGGGCTTTTTGATATACTCACTCCCATCTTCCCCTTTGCTCTACCTGTTCTACTGCTCAAGTTTTTCTTGCTAGCAAATTCCAAACCCCTTTCCCATTATTCTTTTACATCTGTCGTTCCTCATTCTGAAATCCACAGAGCTGCTCTCACCCACCGCCTTCCACGTCTTCCCCCTCTGTACCAGGACCACAGAAAAGTCTTAACTGACCTTCTCCAGAAGTCTTCACCATGGCTGACTTTAGGACTTTCAGTAAAAGAGTCCCTGTGAAAGAGTTCAATGTAGATAAACTTCCTCATTTCTTGTTGCCCTGTTCTACTTGCCACTGGCTGGAAAAATCAGCACTCCGAAGCTAGACACCCCCTTACTAGTTTTTCACAAAATATGTGAACAAGGTCTCTGGCCTTGAGTTGGGGCTTCACAGAGATGGCTACATTTCTAAGATAAAGAAGTTACCAACTGGGCTCCATTTTCACAGCTGGCAGGGAGAAAATAAAAGAGAAGACAAAAGCTCTCCCCCTCTCAGGTGTTCTTAAAAAGTTAACTTTCCCAGAACAGAGGAAATAAAACAGAAACAAAAACTGACTTTTGTGAACTTCTGCAGACTGTGAACTTCTGAGTCCCTTTACTTACATGTTGGGTAAAAAATTCTGAAACTACCTAAACTTGGGGTCCAGGGGATTAATTGATTACAACAGAAGCAATGCCTTCTAAATCCATTTGCAACCAAATAGGACTATTTCCCTAGCTTCGGTGCTATCTTAGGTGCCTTGCCGTTTCTGTCCCTACAACAGTATAATTCGATATACTTAAACATTGTTTATGTGTTCATAAAATTGTCAACAGATGTGCTTAATTATGTAATGGTGCAGATGTTTCCCAGAGTGCTCTATCATGACGCAGGTTCATTTAAATTTCAAATAGGGGGGCATAAAACCCGGTTCCGCCGAAAACCTGTATCCCTCACTTTAGTCATCCTATTAGGAATAGGAGTTGCTCCAGAGTTGGGCACAGGAACCACTGCCCTAGTCAATGGGACACAACAAATGACTCAATGAGAAGCAGCAATAGACCAAAACTTAAAGGTATTTAAAACCTCCATCACAGCTTTACAGAAATCATTAACCTCTTACTCTGAAGTACTTTTACAGAACAGGCGACGGTTGGACCTCCTCTTCATGAGAGAAGGGGCCTTTGTGCTGCATTGAGGGAAGAATGTTGTTTTTATTCTGACAATACTGGAGTTGTAAAACAATCTATGAGTAAATTAAGAAAACGACTTGAAGAGCGTCAACCAGAGACAGAGGCCCAAAAAGGGTGGTTGAGTCTTGGTTCACACAGTCCCCTGGGTTAACTACGCTTTGATCAGCCTTGGCCGGTCCATTAATAATCCTCATATTATTGCTAACTGTAGGGCGCTGTTTGCTCAACCGTGTAGTTTCCTTTCTCCAAGCTCAAATTGGACATGTTAAACTTATGGTTATCAGACAACAATATACCCCACTAGCAGACATAAAATGTGACACCCCCCAATGATCACTTTTATGATTAAAAGTAACCCGAAGAAGAAGTGGGGAATGAAAAGTTAATAAAATAGGTACTCGCCACTTCCTGTTTTTCTGTATGCTTAGCAAAACACTGTTGAAGTCTTGAGAACTCTTTGCTAATCTTCTTCCCAGAGTGTGATGTCCCCAACTGGCAAACTGCAGGATGTACTCCTTCATACATTTGCACGCACACCGCACACTTGCCCTGACCCATCAATAAACTTCACTCCCTGCCATCTCCAAGGAAAGTATATAAGCTCTGCTTAAGCTGTTCTCTGGGCTCTCTGCTAAATTCAAGTGAACTCTGAGCCGCAGCATGCTGGACCCCCAATAAACAGTTTGCTGTTGCATGAGACAGTCTCTTGGTGGTCTCTTCCTCCAATGCTCGCCCGACCTTTCCATTGGTACAATTATAACTGTGACATTTGCTTTTTTGTGTCCAGAATATTGCTGTGATAAAATGTATATGTAGGTCAGGTGACATGAGTATTTCTTCCCCCATTTCTGGGAGGAATATTTTGAAGACGAATAAATTAGTATTGGGGGTATAAACAGGTGTACCGTGTGTCTATGAATATAGAGATAATGCATGAATAGACAATACTGTGTATAAATAATATAACTGGTTAAACTGTAAATAATGGATTGAATTGATATCTGAAAATATATAAGAAATAATATATTGATATACAATCATTCATTCCAACCAGTTATATATCTAATGGTAATATTAGGGTTATGGTTCATCAATTAGGGTGTGTGAGATTTTCTTCAAAAGTAATTATGGAAATCAAAAATAATGTGTTTGGAAAGAAGTCTCATGAAATGATCAGTCAATAAACATGGAGGAATATAGGTGTTCTGAAGTAGAAACTAATTGAAAGTGAAACAAATGACTATAAATTTGTGAACTTGTGGATGAAATATATATCCAATGATGTGCATAAACTAAAGAAATAGTAATGTACCAGTGTTGAAAAAAATGAACTTCAAAATACACATCATGTCCCATAGGAGTCTACTTGCATTGATGTTAAACTGGGTCAGTTACTGTAGAAATATTAGTATTTGTATACACCATTCACTGAAGTTAGTTTTCAGTAGAAGGAAACAAATAGGTATTCCAGGTGGCTGAATATTTCTGAGAATAATCTTGTGAAAAGATGATTATAAATCCACGTACTTGAATATGAATGAATTTAGGAAATTTATAAAAAATCACATATATTTCAAATTTAGAAAAATCTGGAGAGCATGTATATATATATATATATATATATATACACACACAGAAACACAAACACAGACAAATATTAAAAGTAGCACTATATGCCAATTGAAATTCACCATGAAAAATATATCATTCACAGATCGAAGATATTCATTTTACTGAACGTGGATTTATGTATAATGTTGTTCAGCTAGGAAGCTCACCCATAGGTTGAATTTTTAGTTCCAACAGCGTTTAGGAGGAGTGATCTCTTCTCACAATTTGTATCTGCCAATTCAGCCACCACACAATAGTGTACGTGTGGTACCAGGTAGGATTCTACATGTGCTTATAAATATACATGTGATGAATAGGCTACAGTGAAAGGGAGACAGGAATTCACATATTTGTTAACTTTAAAAACACATGGAGAACTATTTCAAAAAAAAATTGACTAGATTTATAACTCCTACACTATATAATGCAAAAGGCAAGTCCAACTATACACCATGCCTTTTCTGAACTGCTTCTATTTCAATTCTGTCTGGGTTATTTTTCTCCATCATATTAGGATTAGGTGACAGAATCTAGTAGGGTACAGGGAAGTGTTAGGGATTCAGCATTTCAAATGGAAAAGTGGAAAATGAATCCAATGTGTATGTAAATATATGCTACACAAAAATCCTTCCACTCTCATCCAGAACAATTACTTGACATTACCTTCGCCCCAATTAAGACACAGAGGAGAAGAGTAATAAAATCTGTGAATACATATCTTGAATGGATATTGCTCAGGAGTTCATAACTTTGGAGGTGGTAGAGGAGTTTCCAAAAGTAATGGACAGGGTAAAACTCCACAATCATGGAACACTGTTGGCCTACAGACTTCTTGAGAAACTGCCTCTGAGGTTGGGCACTTGAAATATATGTTGTCAGGAGCTTTAGCTTCCTTTGTAGTGAGACCATCAAAGCTGGGTCTGCATCAATGTGACCTGGAGAACATGGTCTCTTAAATTCCAATGAACATTAAGCAGCAGTGCTGAATTCTCTCTTTGTAGATAACTGTGGTCACTGGGGCTAAGTGATTCCCCGTGTGGACTGTGAAGCTATTTGGTCATCCTCCACTTTTTGTTGTGTTTCTTGCTGCTGCACTGGGAGTTTGGTATATGCTTCATGAAATACAAAAAGTTCAACTGGGACACAGTGCTGGAGGGAGTTCTGTCACGTGTCATGTGTCAGGGTCTGCGGGAGAATGCAACAAACAGTCTTCTATCCCACATTGGTTGCCCCCTTGACCATAACAACCTGATTCTGAACATTGCCCTGAAATTTCTCCATATAACAAGATGCTTTCTCCATATAACAAGATGTTCTGCTGGCTGCACCATGTCAGTCACAACCCATTTGGAAGTCAATGGCAGAACCACATGGCCCCAACACAGATGTTTTATCACACACCTGCAAAACACTGCTCTATGAACGGTAATCAGCAGGCTCCAACTTACTGACATCTCTTTTCTACACAATTATCATGAAACCCAGTCAATCAAGGCACTGTCTGGTACACTCAAATCAGCAACAGGACATCCAAAGATTCTCAAATGCCACCTGGTCATCTGAATTTAAAAAATGTCATCGTATTTATGTAGCCATTTTTCAAGGATGAAGTTGGAGGCACTGTGGGTTTCAATTCATTCAGGAACCATAAAATTATGAGGAAGATCATTTCAATGAAAGCTCTGGAGAACTCTCACAGGCAAGGCTTCCCAACTATTTCTGCCAAGTCTTTCAAAATAAAATCATATGATATCATGGCTGAGATTCCCTGTGCTCTGTGGAAAGCCACCCTTGGTATAGATCTCAGTTTCCAAGGGCGAGTCTCAAGCGTGGCCTCCAAAAATCCCAACACATTTTATGGCCTCTGTGCTTCACTGATAGAAGAATGTTGTTTTTATGCTGACCATACTGGAGTTGCAAAATAATCCATGGGTAAATTGAGAAAAAGACTTGAAGAGCGCCAGAGAGAAAGGGAGATTCAACAAGGGTGTTTTGAGTCATGGTTTACCCAGTCCCCCTGGTTAACTACACTTCTATCAGGCTTAGCGGGACCCCTGATCATCCTTATGGTGTTGCTAACTGTGGGAACTTGTTTGCTTAACCGCGTAGTTTCCTTTCTCCAGGCTCAAATTGGACAGGTAAAACTCATGGTAATCCGACATAAATAGGCTCCACTGGCAGAAATAGAATGTGAGACCCTGCAGTAATTATAACTCATTATTTTTAAGATTAAAAGTAGTCAGAAAAAGGAGTGGGAAATGAAAGAATAAAAGAAATTGAAATTGAAACATAAAGAACCAGGTTTTGTAAAGCTTCCAAGTTGCACTAAGAACCTGAAATTCCTGTGGCATTTAAGACAATTCCCAGAACTGCCCTTTAGATGTGTGCTGAAATCTTTCCTGACCACCTAGTTAAATAACAACCCCTTCCCAGAAACCATGCAGATCTGCACGTATATATCTCAGGGCTACAACCAATTAGTTTAAATGTATAGCCCTTCTCAGGGCTGACCAACCATCCCCTGCCCGGCATGCTCCCGCCAATAAATTTGCTTATCATGTTTTAGAGTTGTTATTTGATTTTCCCTTGGTATATGATGATTTGCTAAAAGAAGATATGATGTATGTAAAGTCGCTGCCCTCTCTAAAGAATTTATATAAACTTTGCTCAAGTTATTCTCGTGGCTCTTTGTTCTTTGCTCCTCAGAAGTGAGCTCTGAGCCCCAGCATGCTGGATCCCCAATAAACCCTTTGCTGTTGCATGAGACATTCTCTTGTTGGTCTTTTCTTCTGAGGTTCGCCCGACCTTTACCGTTCCTGATTTCCATCAAGTGAGAATAGGGATTCTTTGGGACAAATGAGTTCTTCCAGGCCCTGCAGAGGCTAGCCCATAGGTGCTTGGGTTTTCTCATGACTCCAAATCACATAAAGAATTTATACCTGACAGTCAGTAGGCCTCAAATTGGAGAAACAGAGCAGTATTAATTGCAGGGCTATTTGATCATTCCTGGTTCAAAGGAAGGGTGTCCAAGCCACCCTGTCTTTAGGCAAATGAGGGGCAAGGGAGCTTTTTTTGGACACTGTCTTGGGCTGCGCCCCTCATGGCAAATTCCAGCCAGAGGTATGATGAGTGTCTATATGGAAGAAGATGAGGCCCATGTGGGAGTATTTTGGTTTTAATTGTGGTCATTTGTGTGGTGGTTGGAAGAGATGACTGGGTCCACCTGGGCCTGAACTCTGGTGTGATTCCCCTTAGAGATTGAGTTCTGGAATTTATCTCAGAGAAGTATTGTCATGAATTGTGTTGAGATTTTAGTAGGCCACGCATGAGTGTTGCCCTTGGAAACTGAGATCAGGGTCACTTTCCACAGAGCACTGGGAATCTCAGCCAGGATATCACATGATTTTATTCTGAAAGACTTGGCAAGAGTCAAAACACACATGGACCTCATATGTAGACCTCAATGGTCCTGGCTTTATGTGACCTTTCGGCCACTCTTTGGGAAGCTTTGCCTGTGAGAGTTCTCCAGAGATTTCATTGAAATGAGCTTCCTCAACATTTACTGGCTCCACAATGAATTGAAACAGTGCCTCCAACTTCATACTTGAAAAATGGCTAGATAAATACCATGAAATTTTTGAAATTTCCATGACCAGGTGGCACTGGAGAACCTTTGAATGTCCTGTTGCAGTTCAAGAGTATACCACACAGTGACTTGATTGACTGGGTTTCATGAAAATGGTGTAGAACAGAGATGCCTGTAGTTGGAGCCTGCTTAGTAGTGGGACTAGAGCAGTGGTGGGCAGGTGTGTGAAAGAAAATAAAAATAAAAAAAAAAAAACATCTGTTGTGGGGCCATGTGGATCGGCCATTGGCTTCCAAATGGCATGTAACTGACATAGTGCAGATAGCAGACCATTATATGTAAAGACATGTTGTTATATGGAGAGGTTTCAGGGCAATGTTCAGAATCTGGTTGATATAGACAAGGGGGCAATGGGGCAAGCAATGAGGGATAGAACACTGCTTGGTGCATTCTCCTGCAGACCCTGACACACCACACGTTACAGAACTTTCTCCAGCACTCTGTCCCAGTTGAACTCCTTGTATTTCATGAAGCAACTACCAAACTCCCAGTGCAGCAGCAAGAAACACCACGAAAAGTGGAGGATGACCACATGGCTTCACAGTCCACAAGGGGAGACACTTAGCCCCCAGTGTCCATAATTTACATAAAAAGAGAGAATTCAGCACTGCTGCCTCATGTTCATTGGAAAATAAGAAACCATGTCTTCCAGGTCACGTTGTTGCAGACCCATCATTGATGGTCTCACTACAAAGGAAGCTAAAGCTCCTGACAACAACATATATTTCAAGTGCCCAACCTCAGAGGCAGTTTCTGAAGAAGTCTTAATACCGGCAGAGCTCCATGTTTGTGGAGTGTTTACACTGTCCCTTACTTTTGGAAACTCCTCTACCACCTCCAAGGTTGTGAACTCCTGAGCATTTTCCATTTCAGATATGTATTCACAGATTTTCTAACTCTTCTTCTTAATTGTGTCTTATTTTGTACGAAGGTAATGTCAAGGCATTGTTCTGGATGAGAGTGGAAAGATTTTTGTGCAGCACATATTTGTATACACATCAGATAATTTTTCCAATTTTTAAATTCGAAATACTGAATCCCTGTCATTAACTCATAAACTACTAGACTCTGACTACTAATCTTAATATGATGGAGAAAAATAACCCAAACAGAATAGAAATACAAGCAGTTGAGAGGAGGCATGGTGTATAGTTGGACTTGCCTTTTGCATGTTATAAATCTATTCAACTGTTTGTTGCAATAGTTCTCCTTTTTTTTTTAAAGGTAACAAATATGGGAATTCCTGTCTCCCTTTCGCTGTAGCCTATTGAGCACATGTATTTTTATATGCACACATAGAATCCTACCTGGTACCACACGTACATTCTTGTGAGGTGCTTGACTTGACAGATACAAATTGTGAGAAGAGATCACTCCTGTTAAACACTTTTGGAACTGAAAATTCAACCTATGAGTGAGTATCCTAGATGAACAAAATAATACATAAATTCATGTTCAGTAAAATGTATATTTTTGGATCTGTGGATGATATATATTTCATGGTGAATTTGGTTTGGTTCATATATTGCTACTTTTTAATTTCTGTGTGTGTATTTTAATATCTGTATATATATATATATATATATATATATATATATATATATATATATTTCAGATTTTTCAAATACGAAATATATGTGTCTTATTATACACTCCCTAAATAAATTCATATTTATGTGTGTATGTATAATGAACTTTTCATAAGATTATTCTCATAAATATTCATCCTCCAGAAACACATATTTGTTTCCTAGTACTGAAAACGAACTTCAGTGAAAGATACATCCAAATCGTAATATTTCTACAGTATCTGACCCAGGTTAACATCAATGCAAGTAGATTCCTATGGGACATGATGTGTATTTTAGGTTTATTTTTATTCACCAGTGGTACATTACTATTTCTTTAGTTTATACACATCATAGGATATATATTTAATCCACATATTCACAAATTTATAAGCATTTGTTTCACTTTAAATCACTTTCTGCTTCAGAACACATGTATTCCTCCAGTATTCTTGACTGGTCTTTTCATGAGACTTCATTCCAAATACATTATTTTCGATTTCCAAAATCACTTTTGATGCAAAACTCACACACTCTTTATGATAAACCATAACCCTAATATTACCGTTAGATGTATAACTGGTTGGAATGAATGAATGAATATCAATATAAGATATCCTGTATATTTTCAGATATCAATTCAATCCATTATTCAATGTTGGAACCCGTAATATTATTCATTCACAGTATGGTCTATTCATGCATTATCTCTATATTCATAGACACAGAGAACACCTAATTGTACCTCTAATACTAATTTATATGTCTTCAAAATATTGCTCCAATAAATGGTGGAAGAAATACTCATGTCACCTGATCTACATATATATTTTACCACAGTAAAATTCTGGACATAAAATGCAAAGTTCACACTTATGATTTTACCAAAACCTAAATGGAAATTGAGCATGGATTACGAAAAACATCCATGTCCAGTTTGCCTAATGCTCTCAAATGTCAAGCCTATTGGTGACTACATATTTGTTTCTTCCTGTAATAATATATTCAAACCCAACCCTGTTGAAAATGTCTAATCCTATCACTCACATTATACTTTGGCTGATTTCCTAATATCTCTATAGTTATCCGCTTACCTACATATTTTCCCCAGTTCATCATTGTTACTGACTCTTCACATGTGCTGACATTTACATTCACTCTCTAACCGAAAACCTATTGCTAAAGAACTTTTGGTTCAAATCCTGTACTCACTCTTCTTCCTAAACATACCAACTATCTTCCTAATCCTACCGACTATCCATGTTTGAGTGAATGTTCTCTTCTACAATCGATCATCCAAGGTACAAGGTCCTATGCCCATGATTACTAATTTATCTGAGACATCGGTGTGGAACGTAATTCAAAGCTAAGTACCACAATCAAGGCCCCAATGCCCTTCTGAGCTTCAAATTTTACCTAGATTTATGTTTTCATACTTATATTTCACCTCTATATTCTTATAAATGTTGCAGGTTGCCAATACCACGAATCATCCTGCAGAATGATTTCTAACCCAAATTGAACATGTTATTAACCCCAACCATACACTGTTCCCTCAATCTAACTTTACAGTAGAGCAAGGACAGAGTTGGTCTTAAAAATATAGGAATGTAGGGGAACTTCCACCTGCTGAGAACCACAAAGGTCAATGCAGAAATGATACCTGGAGAAGATGTAGGCAGCTATGAAGGACCTGAGAGAGCAAAAGTCAGCTTCCATGCAAACAACCTGGTAAGGATGAAGGGTTGTGTCTGAATCAGCCTCTCTCTACTTAATGTAGAGAAAATGGATCAAACAAGGCCTGTGTGGAGAGCTGTTCCTGGGTGCCTATGGTTTGTATACCCTTCTAACTTGTGAAAGTGTCTCAGGAATTAGGGGCAGCCTCCATCTCATGGGACCCTTGGAAGCAACTGTTAGCACCAAGTGGTTGCCAAGGCAGTGGCCTCATTCAGTTCCTGAAGGAAGTATCCTCACCTCACTTTCTGGGTGATCGAACTCTCTTAACTTGGGATCCAGGAAGCCAGGCACCAAGAGCCAGTCCCAGTCCCAGTGCCAGTGGTCTAACTTGTTTGGATTTACCAAGGACAGAGTCAGTCTTGGTACCTACTGATGTGAGGATGGACAAATGTCACAAAAGCTATGAAGAGGGGCCTATCCTAAGAAAGCAGGTAGTGGCTCACCGCTGGCTCCTGACAACTTCACAGAATTGGACAATGAGACCAAATCTGACACAGGACGGGCTATTTCAGGGAAACATAGTATGGCCCAACAGTCAGAGGACATTCTGGATATTCACAGTCCTACATGGGGGAAGGAGGTGCCTTTGTGGGTGTGGGTGTGGGTTTGTGGTTTTTTCTCATGTTCTGAGAATAGGTAGGAAAGGCAGTTTGTTTGGTTTGGAGTGGACTGATTCTAGTAAGTCGTTTGACAAGGCGAGTGTTTCTAAGTCTGTGTATCCCACTGTGTCCGTGGTTGTAGACATTAGAAAAGAGAATGCATCAATGAATATGTCCTGTCTAGGAGAAAGCTTCCCAGAATTCATCTTGCCCAATTTATGAATGGACTGACGCTTGACTTATGGATGGACAACACCTACTATATTCCTAAGTTACTGTTTTCTTCCTGAATTCTGGCCACTCTCCAGAATAGGCTCATGGAATTTTGTCCAAGATATGTATCACCTCAAAGCTCTGTGACATGTCCATGTACTGGATAGCTGAAGGGAATGAGAGCATTTCAGAAAACTCAGATATAAATGTGACCAAGAAAGTCTCAGTGGAGAAACCCAGCTTTGGGCCTTTTGTTAGCTATTGTTCTGTTGCCCTGAATGTCATTAAGGTCTTTGCCTCTGCACCCCGCCTTTTTGAAGCCTGAAGAATGCAGTTTTCAAACTGAAATAAAAGGGAACCCCTTGTGGCTCTTTGCTTAATTGCTTTTGAAAGGGATGTGTCTGAATCAGCCTCTTGGCCCTCTGTGAGGCGGTGGCTTAGATTCTCACCACCTGATGGATCTAAAGAAAGATCCCATGGGTGCATCCCAAACCAAAATGGCCAAAAGAGCAGTCATTGTGGATGAAGTTTCTCACCTTTCTCTGTAAGGTTCCTTACCTCCATCAAGTGAGAATAGGGATCCTCTGGGTCAAATGAGTTTTTCAAAGCCCTACAGAGGCTAGCCCATAAGTGGTTGGTTTTTCTCATGATGCCAATTAACTTAAAGAATCTAAACCCCACAGTAATTAGGCCTCAATTTTAAGAAGCAGAGCAGTATTAATGCCAGGTCTATTTTATCACTCCTGGTTCAACGGAAGGATGTCCAGGCCACCATGACTTTAGGCAAAAAAGGGGCAAGTGAGGTGATTTTGGACACTGTCTTGGGCTGCACCTCTCATGGAAACCTCCAGCCAGAGGTTATGAGGAGTGTCTATATGGAAGAAGGTGAGTGCCATGTGGGAGTGTTTTGGTTTTAATTGTGTTCAATTTGTTTGGTGGTTGGAAGAGATAACTGGGTCCACCTTGACTTGAACTCTGGTGTGATTCCCCTTAAAGACTGTGTTTTGGAACTGACCTCAGAGAAGGTACAAAGTCCTATGCCATTGTATATCGATATATCTGGGAAATTTCTGCAGAATATTACTCAATGCTAAGTATACCAATCAAGGGCCCAATGAACTTCTGGGCTTCAAATCTTACCTAGATTTCTGTTTTCATACTTATTTTGAAAGGTTAATAAAATAGGTACTTGACACTTCCTGTTTTTCTGTATGCTTAATAAAATACTGTTGAAATCTTGAGAACTCTTTTCTATTCATGTTCCCAGAATGTGCTGTCCCCAACTGCCAAACTGCAGAATGTACTCCATCACACAGTTGCACGAAACCACCCACTCGCCCTTGCCCATCAATAAACTTTCCTCCCTGCCCTCTCCAAGGAAAATATATAAGCACTTCTTAAGCTGTTCTCAGGGCTCTCTGCTCTATTCAAGTGAGCTCTAAGCCCTTACATGCCGGACCCGCAATAAACTCTTTGCTGTTGCATGAAACAGTCTCTTGGTGGTCTCTTTCAACGACCCTCGCCCGACCTTTACATTTGGTGGCCACAGCGAGATCCGGCCACCGCAGACGAAAGACACCCAACGGGCTCCTCTGGGGGTAAATAAGGCCCCTCTTTCTGGTTTCAGGTTTCAGGTTAGGGTTTGGCAAAATGGCTATCGGTGAAGAGAGTGTGCTCTCTCCGAGTGTGGCTGACAGACATGTCACAGAGCCACAGGGGAATGGAGTCAGGAGATGGAGGAACAATAGTCTCCTCGACTCAGTGCTATTTTGTTTTGGATTCAGTATTGCCAGCCCATCGGGTTTTGCTGGCTACTCAGTTTTGGTCTCAGTATTGGACGTCCATTGCCTGTCTTTATTGTCTTGTCTTGTCTGTGTCATGTGTCGTTGCTTTCAATGCCTGTGTATCTTTCATTATGGGACAGAGCACTTCAATGCCTCTGTTCCTGACCCTTGATCACTGGACCAAAGTCTGCTTAAGGGCTCAGAATCTTTCTTTTTCAGTAAAATGCTAAACCTGGCAGATTCTGTGCCTCAGAATGACCCGCCTTTGGAGTCAGAGGGCCCCCAGAAGGATCTTTTTACTTTGCACTAATTCGAAAAGTCAGAGATATTGTCTTTCAGCCGGGACCACAAAGCCATCCAGATCAACAGTCATATATCTTAACTTGACAAGACCTCTGCAAATCTCCTCCTCCATGGGTGAAGCCTTTCCTTGTCCCTGCCCCCACTCCTACTCCTTCCCCCATGATTCTATCTCTCAAACTCTCTGCTCCTTTTCCTCCATCCTCTGTTCTCCCTGTGTCTCAAGACTCTACTGGACTCTCCTCCCCATCCTTATCTTTTGCCCTTGTCCCCCAACACCCAAAACCCTTTAAGTGATTCCCCTGCTGCTGACTCAGCCTCTCCATCATTCGAGGAAGCTAGGCTGGCCCACTGCCATCCCGATGACTCTCCTATGGAATACACAGCCCCTCCTTCCCAGGAGAAAGCTGGCCCGGCTAAAAGAACTCAAAAAACTCGCCGGCGTTTTCACACCTGCCTACTTGGAATGACTGCCAACAACTCCTAGAGACTCTCTTTATGACAAAGGAATGAGAGAAAGACCTCCTGGAAGCTAGAAGAAAATATCCTCGTACCAGAAGGGTGATCGACACAACTTTCCAACATACTCAAAACCGGCTTCCCCTTGAACCGACCCAACTGGGACGCCAACAACTGTGAAGGTAGGGAGCATCTTTCCACTTATTGCCAGGCTCTAATAGCAGCTCTCCAAGCGGCCGCTAGGTGAGCAACTAATTTGGCCAAGGTAAGAGAGATTATTCAAAGGCCTGATTAATCTCCCTCTATGTTTCTAGAGAGAATTATGGAGGCATATATGAGATATACTCCTTTCGATCCTCAGGCAGAGGATCAAAAGGCATCTCTCACGATGGCCTTAATTGGGCAAGCTGCCATGGTTATTAAAAAAAAAGTTAAAAGAGAGATTTAGTCAGAGAAGCCAAGAAAGTATACTATAAGAGAGCAACAGGGAGAAAGAAAGGGAGCAAATTGAGGATTAGAGAAGCAAAAGACAGACTAAGGCATTGACTAAGGTCCTGGTTACAACAGCAAATAGGCCACAAATTAAGAAACAGGGTGACAGGCAGGGATACCTGGGCCCACGCCAGAGGCCACCCCTGGCCTCAGATCAATGTGCCTACTGTAAAGAAAAAGGACACTGGGCCAAAGAGTGCCCTAGAAAGAGACAGCCATGCCAGGCAGCCATTCTGAGTCTGGAGGATGACTAAGAAGGTTGGGGCTCAGATCCCTTCCCCTAGCTCAGGGTGACTTTTGAAGTGGAGGGGACCCAAGTAAACTTTGAAGTGAATACAGGAGCAGTATACTCAGCCCTCAAGGCCCCATTGGGCCCTCTATCAAATAAAAGGTCTGTAGTTCAAAGGGCTAATGGAATAAAATATCAGGCTTAGAAAAATAAGAGGAACATGGACCTGGGGAAAGGAGAAATCCATCACTCCTTCCTAGTAATCCCAGGATGCCCGGACCCATTGATGGGCAGAAATCTGCTCAGCAAGCTCCGGGCCAAAATAACTTTTAACCCTGAAGGGCCCCAAATGAAATTTCTAAATCCTTCAGTAAAAACTCCTATAGTCACGGCTTTAACTATATTAGTAGAAGATGAACATCCACTCTTCACACCCCCCAAGACTGATCAAACAGGTAAACTACCCCAGAAATGGATAACAGATTACCCAGATGCGTGGGCAAAGACTGCTGGGTTAGGCCTGGCCTTTAAACAACCTCCAATAACAGTGGAGTTAAAAACCTTAGCTTCCCCAATCAATGTCAAAAAATATCCTCTAAGCAAAAAAAGCTAAAGATGGGATAAGGCCCCATATTCAGAAATATCTGGCCATAGGGGTCCTAAGGCCCTGTTAATTGGCCTGGAACAATCCTGTGCTACCAGTAAAAGAAGCCAGGAACTGAGGACTATCACCCGTTCAAGACCTAAGAGAGATTAACCACAGAGTGCAGGACATTCACCCCACGGTACCTAATCCGTACAATCTACTTAGCACTCTGAAACTTGATCGGAAATGGTATACTGTTATGGACTTAAAAGATGCTTTCTTTTGCTTGCCTCTGCATAAAGATAGTCAGTTGCTGTTTGCTTTCAAGTGGGTAGTCCCAGAAACCACAACGTCTGGTCAACTAATTTGGACTAGACTCCCACAGGGGTTCAAAACTCCCCTACTCACTTTGATGAAGCCCTCCACAGAGATCTCAACAACTTCAGAACTACGCACCCTGAAGTCAACCTGATTCAATATGTGGATGACTGGCAGCCAACACCAAGAAAAACTGTGAGTCTGGGACCCAAGCACTATTATGCGAGCTTGCTTAACTCAGGTATAGAGCTTCTGCCAAAAAGGCCCAAATTTGCTAGCATAAAGTAATCTTCCTGGGCTATTCCCTTAGGGGCAGTAAACGATGACTCACTGAGCCCAGAAAACAAACCGTTGTGCAGATACCACCGGCATCAAACAGGAGAAAACTCAGAGAGATTCTTGGGACTGCTGGCTTTTGCAGGTTATGGATACCTGGGTTTGCGTCCTTAGCTTCTCCTTTATACCCAGTGTTAAAGGGAGATGCCCAATTCCAAAGGACCCCTGAGCACCAGCAAGCTTTTGATAATATTTAAGGATACTGACACTGAACGCCTCAACTTCATCGAGCTCAGCCTGCAATTACAGAAGGCCCTACACTACGTTAAAAATATACATCAACTCAATTACCTTGGTTCAAAGACATTGCCGGCATTTCTGAAGGATCAAGAACAGAGTTTTCCACTAACCGACTCACAGCGAAAGGAAATAACTGAACGGGTAACCAAAGCCTGTCGGGTCCATCAATTGGTTAATGCTTACCCTTCCAAGTTTCCTAGACGAAAGCACCTACGAGGAATCAGACCAGGACAATTCTGGGAAGTGGACTTTACAGAAATTAAGCCAACAAGGTATGGACTTAAATACCTCCTAGTCTTTGTAGATGCATTTTCAGGATGGATTAAGGCCTTCCACACACACACACACACCAAAAAAATAAATAAATAAATAAAAACATAAAAAAAAAACAAAAAATAACAACAACAACAACAACAAAAAAAAAAAAAAACAAAACAAAAAAAAAAAACAAAAAAAAAAAAACGGCCCAAATGGTTTTCAAGAAGATCCTGAAAGATATTTTTCCAAGATATGGTCTGCCTAAGGTAATAGGGTCTGATAATGGACCCAGGTAACTCAGGTGTTAACCAGGATCCTGTGGATTAGTTGGAAGTTACATTATGCTTATATATCCCAGAGCTCAGGACAGGTTGAAAAAATAAATTGAACCATTAAAGAGACCTTAATAAAATAAAGCTTAGAGACCAGCATAAAAGATTGGACTATGCTCCTGCCTTATGCACTGTTTCATGCGAGAAATACTCCCTCTGTTTTTTGTTTAACCTCACCCCCTATGAAATTCTCTATGGTGCCCCTCCTCCAGTAAGGGACCTAACCCTAACTCTAAGGCCTAAAGATCCCTTACACACCTCCTTGCTTCATAGACTTAAAGCCATTGAAACAACTCAGCGATACCGGTGGAAACAGCTGGCCACTGCCTACCAACCTGGGGACGAGGTGACTACACATCAATATCAAGTAAGAGACTTCATCTACATAAGACGACATCAAGTGTCATCCCTGGAACCTTGATGGAAAGGAACATACCAGGTGCTACTTAAAACACCTACAGCAGTAAAAGTAGAGGGAATCACTTCCTGGATCCATGCCTCTCATCTCAAACCTTCGCCGCGTCCAGACTCTGGCTGGGAACTGGAGAAGACTGGTAACCATTTCAAATTGCGTATTCGCCATGTGGATAAGGCTATAGACTCTCCCCTTGGCCACCAGTAGTTCTAACCCTCATCAGCCCGTTCAGCAGCGATGGCTGATCACAAATTCTACTAGACAAGAAGTATGGTCTGTCTCGCATACAGCCCCCTTAGGGACCTGGTGGCCATCTCTCCACCCAGACATTTTTCAGCTGGCTATAGGTCTTTCCTATTGGGATATCCGAGATGAAGAGGATCCCACTAAAATTTCATTAAATCCCTTCTGTACCATAAAAAATGGAAACAAACATGGATGCAGGGACACACGAGCCAGATTCAGGTTGGCTAGCCAAGATTACTATATTTGTTCGGGGAACTATCAAAGCCACAAACAGTCATGGCTGTGTGGGGGAAAAGCTGATTTCTTCTTTAAGTCATGGGGATGTGAGCATGCAGGGGCTGCCTGGTGGAACCCAAAATCCTCATCAAATTCAGTAGACAGCATTGGCCATATTAGACAACCAAAAACTATGTCCCCCAGAGGGGTCTCTGATTCTCAAATTCTGTGTGACATTTTTAACTTCAGCAAGTGCTCAAAAAGGGGAAATTCCTCTATGTGGAGTCCTTTTCCCTCCTTCGCTCACATCCTGTACTATGCTTCTCCCATAGTTCCTCACTCTCAGCCTTCTGCTCTGGACTCTCTGCTGTCACTCCTACCTCAGCAACCTGATATATCCCCTCCAATTACTAGATCAAAAACCCAAACCTCCACCAGTTCTCAGACCATTGCCCTCTTGCTGAGGGAGCAGATACTGAGGTACCCTTCCACCCACTAACTCCTCTCTTCTCCTGTCAGTGCCTGCACTGGATCCCACCAGGTCATCTAACAAGCTAACCCAAAGCTCAAACCAGCTGAAAAGGGCCCTCAGACCCCTATTCTATATGTAATGAAAATGGCCTTTAAAGTTGCTTTGTCATCACTGAAAACAGGTTACTAAGAATTTAAAGTCCCTCACAGGCTTTGTGGGGTACTCCCTCCCGTCTTCTCCTCTGCTCTACCTGTACTACTGCTCAAGTTTTTGTTGCTAGGAAAATCCCAAACCCCTTTCCAATTATTCTTTTACATCTCTCCTTCCTCATTCTCAGATCCACGGAACTTCTCTCAGCCTCGCCTTCCCCGTCTTCCCCTCTGTACCAGGTCCACAGAAATGTCTTAAATGACCTTCTCCACAAGTCTTCACCAAGGCTTACTTTAGGTCTTTCAGAAAAAGAGTCCCTCTGAAAGACTTCAATGGAAATAAACTTCCACTTTTCATGTTGCCATGTTCTACTTGACCACTGGTTGGAAAAATCACCACTCCTAAGCTAGACACCGACTTACTAGTTTTTCACAAAATATGTGAACGATGCCTCAGGCCTTGAGCTGGTTCTTCACACAGATGGCTACATTTGTAAGATAAAAAACTTACCAACTGGGCTCCATGGTGACAGCTGGCAGGGAGAAAATAAAGAGACAAAAAAGCTGTCCCGTTCCAAGGTGTCCTTGAAAAGTTAACTTACCCAGAACAGAGGAAAAAAAACAAAAACAAAAACTGCTTTTTGTGAACTTCTGCAGACTGTGGACTTCTGAGCCCCTTCCCTTACATGTTGGGTACAAATTCTAAAACTACCGAAACTTCGGGTTCAGGGGCTTAATTGATTAAAACAGAAGCAATGCCCTCTAAATCCAGATGCAACCAAATAAGACTGTTTTCCTGTCTTTGGTGCTATCTTAGTTGCCTCACCTTGTCCATCCCTACAACAGTATTTTTCTATACACTTAAAAATTATTTATGTTTTCATTAAATGGTCAACAGATGTGATTAATTATGTAATGATGCAGATGTTTTCCAGAGTGCTCTATCATGAAGCAGGTTCATTTAAAGATCAAATAGGGGGGCATACAACCCAGTTCTACCGGGAAAATGTATCCCTCACTTTAGCCATTCTATTAGGAATAATAGTTGCTGAATGGGTGGGCACAAGAACAACTGCCCTAGTTCATAGGACACAACAAAGACACAATTAGAAGCAGAAATAGACCAAAGCTTAAAGACATTAAAAACCTCCATCACAGTTTTACTGGAATCTTTAACCTCTCTCTCTCTGAAGTTGTTTTACAGAACAGGCGAGTGTTGAACCTCCTCTTCATGAGCGAAGGGAACCTCTGTGCTTGCATTGAGAAAAGAATGTTGTGTTTATGCTGGCAATACTGGAGTTGTAAAAGAATCTATGAGTAAATTAAGAAAACGACTTGAAGAGCATCAAAGAGGGACAGAGGCCCAAAAAGGGTGGTTTGAGTCTTGGTTCACACAGTCCACCTGGTTAATTACGCTTTTATCTGCCCTGGCCGGTCCATTAATAATCCTCATATTATTGCTAACTGTAGGACCCTGTTTGCTCAACCGTTTAGTTTCCTTTCCAACCCAAATCGAACCTGTTATTAACCCTAACCATACAATGTTCTCTCAATCTAATTTTACAGAAGAGCAGAGACAGAGTTGGTCTTACAATACAGGAATGTAGGGGATCTTCCAACTGCTGAGAAACTAAAAGGTCCATGCAAAAATGATCCCTGGAAAAGTTGTAAGCAGCTATGAAGGAACTGAGAGAGCAAAAGTCATCTCCCATTGCAAACTACCTGGTCAGCATGAAGGGATGTGTCTGAATCAGCCTCTCTCTTCTTAATGTAGACCTGAAGGAACAAACCAGGCCTGTGTGGAGAGCTGTTCCTGGTTACCAATGGTTTGTATACCATTCTAACTTGTGAAACTGTCACAGGAATTAGGGGCAGCCTCCATCTCATGGGACCCTTGGAAGCAATTGTTAGGACAACGTGGTTGCCAAGGCAGTGACCTCATTCAGTTCCTGAAGGAAGTGACCTCACGTCACTTTCTTGGTGATGAAATTCTCTGAACTTGAAATCCAGGAAGCCAGGAACCCACAGCCAGTCCCAGTCCCAGTGGTTGAAGTTATTTTGATTTACCAAGGACAGCCTCAGTCTTTCTTAGGACCTACTGATGTGAGGATGGCCAAATGCAAGGAAAGCTATGAAGAGGGGCCTTTCCTGAGAAAGCAGGTAGTGGCTCACCACTGGCTCCTGACAACTTCACAGAGTTGGCCAAGGAGACCAGATCTGAGAAAGAACGGGCCATTTCTGGGGAACATAGTATGGCCTACCAGTCAGAGGACACTCTGGATAGTCACAGACCTACATGGGAGAAGGAGGTGCCTTTGTGGTGTGGGTGTGGGTTTGTGGTTTTGTCTCATGTTCTGAGAATAGGTATGAATGGAGGTTTGTTTGGTTTGGAGTGAACTATTTTTAGTAAGTCGTTTGACAAGGCGAGTGTTTCTGTGTCTGTGTATCCAACTGTGTCCGTGGTTGGAGACATTAGAAAAGAGAATGCATCAATGGAAGTGTCCTGTCTAGCAGAAACTTTCCCAGCATTCATTCTGCACAATTTATGAATGGACTGCAGCTTGCCTTATTGATGGCCAGCACCTGCTATCTTACTAAGTTCCTGATTTCTTCCTGAATTCTGGCCACTCTCCAAAATAGGCTCATGGTTTTGTGTTTAAGATATATACAACCTCAAAGCTCTGTGACATGAGCATGTACTGGGTAGCTGAAGGGATTGGCAAGCACCTCAGAGAACTCAGATATCAGTGTGACCAGGAAAGTCTCAGTGGAGAAACCCTGCTTGAGGCCTTTTGTTTACCTATTCTTCTGTTGCCCTGAATGTCAGGAAGGTCTTTTCTTCAGGCCACCCCTTTGTGAAGCTTGAAGAAAACAGTTGTCAAATGGAAATGAATGGGCATTACCTGTGGCTCTTTGCTTAATTGCTTTGAAAAGGATGTGTCTGAATCAGCCTCTTGGCCCTTTGTGATGCTGTGGCTTAGATTCTCATCTCCTGAAGGATCCAAATAACGATCCCATGTGTACATCCAAAACCAAAATGGCCAAAAGAGCAGTCTTTGTGGTTGAAGTCTCTCGCCTTCCTTTGTAACTTTCCTGACCTCCATCAAGTGAGAATAGGGATCCTTTGGCTCAAATGAGTTCTTCAAAGCCCTGAAGAGGCTAGCCCATAGGTGCTTGGGTTTTCTCATTACTCCAATTCACATAAAGAATCTGAACCCCACAATCAGTTGGCCTCAAATTGAAGAAGTGGAGCAGTACTAATGGGAAGCCTATTTGATCTCTCCTGGTTCACAAGAAGGCCACCCCGACTTTAGGCAAATTAGGTGCAAGAGAGCTTATTTTGGACACGATCGTGGGCTGTGCCCCTCATGGAAAACTACAGCCAGAGGTTATTATGAGTGTCTACATGGAAGAAGATGAGAGCTATGTTGGAGTGTTTTGGTTTAAATTGTGGTCTTTAGTTTGGCTGTTGGAAGAGATGAATTGGTCCACCTGTTCTTGAACTCTGGTGTGATTGCCTTAGAGACTGAGTTCTGGAACTGACCTCAGAAATGTACTGCCATGAATAGTGTTGGGATTTTAGGAAACCTGGCATTAGTGCTGCCCTTGGAAACTGAGATCTATGCCCAGGGTGGCTTTCCACCGAGCACTGGGCCTCTCAGCCAGGATATCACATGATTTGATTCTGAAAGACTTGGCACCTATAGTTGAGAGTCAAAAATCATATGGACCTCACATTCTAGACCTCAATGGGCCTTACTTTATGTAACTTTTTGGTCACTCTTTGGGAAGCCTTGTCTGTTAGTGTTCTCCAGAGCTTTCATTGAAATGAACTTCCTCACTAGTTAATAGTTCCTGAATGAATTGAAACCCTAAGTGCCTCCAACTTCATTTTTGAAAAATGGCTAGATAAATACCATGATTTTTTTAAAAAATCCCATGGCCAGGTTGCAGTGGAGATTTTTGGATGTCCTGTTGCCGATCATGAGTGTACCTGACAGTGCCTTGATTGACTGGGTTTATGAAAATGGGTGTAGAACAGAGATTCTAGAAAGTTGGAGCTTGCTGAGTAGTGGCCCTAGAGCAGTGGTTTGCAGGTTTGTGATAAAACATCTGTGTTGTGGACATGTGGATGTGCTATTGGCTTCCAAATGTCTTGTGACTGATATGGTGTTGCAAGAAGTCGCTTATATGTAAAGGCATCCTATTATATGGAGCAGTTTCAGGGATATGTGGGATAGAAGCCTTGTTGGTGCATTCTCCTGCATACCTTGACCCAGCACACGTGACAGAACTCCATTCAGCACTGTGTCCCATTTGAACTCCATGTATTTTGTGATGCAAATACCAAACACCCAGTGCAGCAGCAAGAAACACCACGAGAAGTGTAGGATAAATAAATGGCTTCACAGTCCACAAGGGGAGACACTTAGCCCCCAGTGGCCACAGTTTATCTACAATGAGAGAAATCTGCTGTGCTACCTCATGTTCATTGGAAAATAAGAAACCATGTCCTCCAGGTCGTTAACCAAAACAAGTCAGAGGACACTCTGGATAGTCAAAGACCTACTTGTGGGAAGGAGGTGACTTTGTTGGTGTGGGTGAGGGTTTGTGGTTTTGTCTCATGTTCTGAGAATAGGTAGGAATGGCGGTTTGTTTGGTTTGGAGTGAACAGTTTCTAGTAAGTCCTTTGACAAGGCGAGTGTTTCTATGTCTGTGTATCCCACTGTGTCAGTGGTTGTTGACATTAGAAAAGAGAATGCATCAATGGATGTGTTCTGTCTAGTAGAAAGCTTCCCAGCATTCATCCTGCCCAATTTATGAATGGACTGCAGCTTGCCTTATCGATTGGCAACACCTGATAACTTCCTAAGTTCCTGTTTTCTTCCTGAATTCTGGCCACTCTCGAGAATAGGCTCATGGTTTTGTGTCCAAGATATGTACCACCTCCAAGCTCTGTGCCATAGCCATGTACTGGATACCTGAAAGGAATGGCGAGCATCTCAGAAAACTCAGATATCAGTGTGACCAGTAAACTCTCAGTGGAAAAACCGTGCTTTAGGCCTTTTGCTTACCTATTGTACTGTTGCCCTGAATGTCAGGAACGTCTTTGCCTCAGGCCAACCCTTGTGAAGCCTGAAGAAAACAGTTTTCAAGTGGAAATGAATGGGCATCACCTGTGGCTCTTTGCTTAATTGCTTTGGAAAGGAATGTGTCTCAATTAGCATCTTGGCCCTGTGTGACGCTGTGGCTTAGATTCTCAGCACCTGATGTACCTAAAGAAAGATCCCATGTGTGCATCCAAAACCAAAATTGGCAAAAGAGCAGTCATTGTAGATGGAGTCTCTCACATTGCTCTAAAAGGTTCCTGATCTCCATCAAGTGAGAATCTGGATCCTTTGTGTCAAATGAGTTCGTCAAAGCCCTGCAGAGACTACAACATAGATGCTTGGGTTTTCTCATGACTCCAATTCACATAAAGAATCTAAACCCCACAATCAGTGGCCTCAAATTTGAGAAGCAGAGCAGTTTTAATGGTAGGCCTATTTGATCACTTCTGGTTCACAGGAAAGGTGTCCAGGACACCCTGACGTTCGGCAAATGAGGGGCAAGGGTGCTTATTTTGGACACTCTCTTGGGCTGCGCCCCTCATGGAAAGCTCCAGCCAGAGGTTGTGATGAGTGTCTATGTGGAAAAAGATGAGGGCCATGTGGGAGTGTTTTGGTTTTAATTGTGGTCATTTGTGTGGTGGTTGTAAGGGATGCCTGGGTCCACCTGGGCTTGAACTCTGGTGTGATTCCCCTTAGAGACTGAGTTCTGAAACTGATCTCAGAGAAGTATTGCCATGAATTGTGTTGGGATTTTAGGAGGACACGCATGAGAGTCGCCCTTGGAAACTGAGATCTAGGCCCAGAGTGTCTTTCCACAGAGCACTTGGAATCTCAGGATATCACATGATTTTATTCTTAAAGACATGGCAGCCATATTTGAGAGTCAAAACAATCATGTTCCTCACATTGTACACCACAATGGGCCTGGCTTCATGTAAACTTTTGGCCACTCTTTGGGAAGCCTTGACTGTAAGAGTTCTCCAGAGCTTTCATTGAAATGAGCCTCCTCACCATTTATTGGTTCCAGAATGATTTGAAACCCCCAGTGCCTCCAACTTCATTCTTGAAAAATGCCTAGATGAATACCATGAAATTTTTGAATTTCCCATGACCAGGTCGTACTGAGGAACCTTTGAATGTCCTATGTCTAATCATGAGTGTACCAGACAGTGCCTTGATTGACTGGGATTCATTAAAATGGTGTAGAAGAGAGAAACCAGTAAGTTGGAGCCTGCTGAGTGGTGGGCCTAGATCAGAGGTGGGCAGGTGTATGATAAAACATCTGTGTGGGGCCATTTGGATCTGCCATTGGCTTCCAAATGGCTTGTGACTGACATGGTGCATCCAGCAGACAGTTCTATGTAAAGGCATATTGTTATATAGAGAGGTTTCAGGGCAATTTTCAGAACCAGGTTGCTATGGACAAGGGGGCAAGCTATGTGGGATAGGTGACTGGTTGGTTCATTCTCCTGAAAACCCTTACCCACCACACGTAACAGAACTCCCACCAGCACTGTGTCCCAGTTGAATTCCTTGTATTTCATGAAGCAAACACCAAGAAAGAAAGCAGCAAGAAAAACCATGAAAATAGGAGGATGACCAAATGGCTCCACAGTCCACATGGGAAGACACTTAGCCCCCAGTTGCCACAATTTACGTAGAAAGGGATAATTCAGCACTGCTGCCTCATGTTCATTGGAAAATAATAAACCATGTCCTCCAGTTCACATAGATGCAGACCCAGCTTTGATGTTCTCACTAGGAAGGAAGCAAAAACTCTTGACAACAACATATATTTCAAGTGCCCAACCTAATAGGCAGTTTCTCAAGAAGTCTTTAGGGCAGCAGAGCTCCCTGTTTGTGAAATGTGAACCCTGGCCCTTAGTTTGGGAAACTCCTCTACCACCTCCAAGTTTGTGAACTCCTGAGCATATTCCATTCCAGATATGTATTCACAGAGTTTCTAACACTTCTCCTCTAATTGTGTATTACTTGGCGCAGAGGTAATGTCAATGCATTGTCCTGGATGAGAGTGGGAAGATTTTTGTGTAGCACATATTTGCATACACATTGTATTCATTTTCCAATTTTCCATTTGAAATACTGAATCCCTGACACTAACCCATAGCCTACTATACTCTGACTACTAATCCTAATATGATGGAGAAAAATAACCCAAACAGAATAGAAATACAAATAGTTCATAGGAGGCATGGTGTATAGCTGGGCTTGCCTTTTGCAATATATATACGGTAGGAGTTATAAGTCTAGTCAAATTTCAATTGAGGTAGTTTTTCATGTGTTTTTAAAGTTAACAAATATGTGAATTTCTGTGTCCCTTTCTCTGTAGCCTATTCAGCACATGTATTTGTATATGCACATATAGAATCCTACCTGGTATCACACGTACATACTTGTGAGGTGGCTGACTTGGCAGATACAAATTGTGAGAAGAAATCACTCCTCCTAAACGGTTTTGTAACTGAAAATTCAACCTATGGGGAGCTTCCTAGTTGAACAGCATTGTATATAAATCCATGTTCAGTAAAATAAATATTTTTTGATATGTGGACGATATATATTTCACGATAAATTTTGATTGGCATATATATTGCTACTTTTTAATGTCTCTGTGTGAGTTTTGTAAATATGTATATATATATATATATATATATATATATATATATATATATATATATATATATATATTCTCCAGATTATTAAGAAAATGAAATATATGTGTCTTATATACACTCCCTAAATTCATTCACGTTCATGTACATTGTCTTATAATCTACTTTTCACAAGTTTATTTTCAGAAATATTCATTCCCCTGAAATACATATTTGTTTCCTAGTACTGAAAACTAACTTCACTGAGTGGTGCACACAAATCCTAATATTTCTACAGTAACTGACCCAGTTTAACATCAATGCAAGTAGATTCCTATGGGACATGATGTATATTTTGATGTTAATTTTTATTCAACACTGGTACGTTACTATTTCTTCAATTTAATCACATCATAGTGTATATATTTCATGCACAATTTAGCAAATTTATAGGCATTTGTTTCACTTTCAATCACTTCCTGAATCAGAACACATGTATTCCTCCATATTTTTTGACTAGTCTTTTCATTAGACTTCTTTCCAAACACATTATTTTCAATTTTCATAATCACTTTTGAAGCAAAACTCACATTTTTCATGATAAACCATAACCCTAATATTACCATTAGATGTATAACTCATTGAAATGAATGTATGTATATCAATATAATATTTTCTGTATTTTTTTAGATATCAATTCAATCCATTATTTAAAGTTGGAACTAGTTATATTATTTATTCACAGTATGGTCTATTCATGCATTATCTCTATATTCATAGACAGGGGTTACACCTATTTGTACTCCCAATACTAATTTATATATCTTCAAAATATTCCTCCCAGCAATTGTGGAAGAAATACTGATGTCACCTGATCTACATATACATTTTATCACAGTAATTTTCTGGACACAAAAAGCAAAGGTCACACTTATGATTGTACCAATGTAAAGGTCGTTCGAGCATCAGAGGAAGAGACCACCAAGAGACTGTCTCATGCAACAGCAAAGGGTTTATTGAGGGTCCAGCATGCTGAGGCTTAGAGCTCACTTGAATAGAGCAGAGAGTCCTGAGAACAGCTTAAGCAGAGCTTATATACTTTCCTTGGAGAGGGCAAGGAGTGAAGTTTATTGATGGGTCAGGGCGAGTGGGCGGTTTGCGTGCAACCGGGTGAGGGATTACAATCTGCAGTTTGGCAGTTGGGGACAGCATATTCTGGGAACAAGATTAGCAAACAATTCTCAAGATTTCAACAGTGTTTTGTTAAGCATACAAAAAAACAGGAAGTGACAAATACCTATTTTATTAACCTTTCATTCCCCACTTCTTCTGGTTACTTTTAATCATAAAAGTGATCTTTGGCTGGTGTCACATTTTATGTCTCCTAGTGGGGTATATTGTTGTCTGATTACCAAAAGTTTAACTTGCCCCATTTGAGAAATGAAACTACACGATGCAGCAAACAGGTTCCTACATTTAGCAAAAAATGAGGATTATTAATGGACCGGCCAGGGCTGATAAAAGCGTAGTTAACCAGGGAGACTGTGTGAACGAAGACTCAAACCACCCTTTTTGGACCTCTCTCTCCCGTTGACGCTCTTCAAGTTGTCTTCCTAATTTACTCATTGATTCTTTTACAACCAGTATGGTCAGCATAAAAACAACATTCTTCCCTCAATGCAGCACGAAGGCCCAATTTTCTCATGAAGAGGAAGGCCAACTCTCGCCTATTCTGTAAAACAACTTCAGAGAGAGAGGTAAAAGATTCGAGTAAAGCTGTGATGGAGGTTTTTAATATCTTTAAGCTTTGGTCTACTGCTGCTTCTAATTGGGTCATTTGTTGTGTCCCATGGACTACTCCAGTGGTTCCTGTACCCACCCCTGCAGCAACTCCTATTACTTATTGCATGGCTAAAATGAGGGATACATGTTCCCAGCAGAACCGTGTTGTATGCCCCCCTATTTGATATGTAAATGATCCTGCATCATGATAGAGCATTCTGGGAAACATCTGCACGATTACATAATTAATCACATCTGTTGACCTTTTTATGAAAACATAAACAATGTTTAAGTATATAGAATTATACTGTTGTAGGTATGGACAAGGCAAGGCACCTAAGATAGAACGGAAGACAGGGAAACAGTCCTATTTAGATGCAACCTGATTTAGAAGGCATAGCTTCTGTTGTAATCAATTAATCCCCTGAACCCCAAGTTTAGGTAGTTTCAGAATTTTGTACCCAACATGTAACGGAAGGGGATCAGAAGTTCACAGTCTGCAGAAGTTTACAAAAAAACAGTTTTTGTTTGTGTTTTTTTTTTCCTCTGTTCTGGACAAGTTACATTTTTAATGACACCTGGGATGGGGAGAGCTTTTTTCTTCTCTTTTTTTTTCTCCCTGCCAGCTGTTACTATGGAGCCCAGTTGGTATCTTCTTTATCTTAGAAATGTAGCCATCTCTGTGAAGCCCCAGCTCAAGGTCAGCGGCCTTGTTCACATATTTTGTGAAAAACTAGTAAGGGGGTGTCTAGCTTAGGAGTGCTGATTTTTCCAGCCAGTGGACAAGTAGAACAGGCAACATGAAAAGAGGAAGTTTATCTACATTGAACTCTTTTATAGGGACTCTGTTGCGGAAAGTCCTAAAGTCAGCCATGGTGAGAACTTCTAGAGAAGGTCAGTAAAGACTTTTCTTTGGGCCTGATATAGAGGGGGAAGATGGGGAAGGCGGGGGGTGAAAGCAGCTTTGTGGATATGAGTATGAGGAAGGAGAAATGTAAAAGAATAATGGGAAAGGGGTTTGGGATTTTCCTATCAACAAAAAAGTGAGCAGTAGAACAGATAGAGCTGAGGGGAAGACGGGAGTGTGTTCCCAAAAAACCTGTGAGGGAGTTTAAATAATAAGTAACCTGTTTTCAGTGATGACAAACAACTTTAAAGACCATTTTCATTACATCCTGGATTGGTGACTGAGGGTTCTCCTCACCTGTTTTGACCTTTGGGTTAGCTGGAAAGAGACTTGGTGGGACCCGGTGCGGGCACTGACAGGAGAAGAGAGGAGTGAGTCGTGGAGGGGTGCCTCAGTACTTGCTACCTCAGCAAGGAGGCAATGGTCTGAGAACTGGCGGGAGTTTGGGTTTTTGATCTAGTAATTGAAGGGGAGAAATCAGGTTTCTGAGGTGGGAGTGACAGCAGAGAGTCTGGAGCAGAAGACTGAGGGTGAGGATCTATTGGAGAAGCATAGTTCAGGATGTGAGCGAAGGAGGGAAAAGGCCTCCACATACGGGAATCACCGTTCACCCTTTTGAGCACTTGCACAATTTAAAAAGGTCACACAGAATTTGAGGATCTAGAGACCCCTCTGGGGCCCATCAGTTTTGGTTTTCTAATTGGTAATATGGCCAATGCTGTGTACTGAATTTAATGAGGAGTTTGGGTTCCACCAGGCACCCCCCGTATGCTCACATCCCCATGACTTACAGAAGAAGTCGGCTTTTTCCCCACATCGCCATGGCTGTTTGTGGCTTTGATATTCCCCCGGGCAAACATAGTAATCTAGGCTAGCCCACCTGCATCTGGCTCGCGTGTCCCTACATCTATAATGTTTGTTTCCATTATCTATCATACAAAAGTTATTTAATCAAATATTAGTGGGATCCTCTTCATCTGGGATATCCCAATAGGAAAGACCTATAGCCAGCTGACAAATATCTGGGTGGAGAGATGGCCACCAGGTCCCTAAGGGGGCTGTATGCGAGAAAGACCATACTTCTTGTTTAGTAGGATTTGTGATCAGCCATCACTGCTGAACGGGCTGATGAGGGTTAGGACTACTGGTGGCCAAGGGCAGAGTCTATAGCCTTATCCACATGGCGAATACGCAATTTGAAAGGGTAACCACTCTTTTCCAGTTTCCAGCCAGAGTCTGGACAGGGCTCAGGCTTGAGATGAGAAGCATGGATCCAGGAAGTGAAAGTGATTCCGTCTACTTTTAGTGCTGTAGGTGTTATAATTAGCACCTGATATGGTTCTTTCCAGCGGGGTTCCAGGGATGACTCCAGATGTCCTCTTATGTAGATAAAGTCTCTTACTTGATATCCATGTGGAGTCCCCTCCTCCCAAGTTGGTAGGGAGTGGCCAGCTTTTTACACATGAATAGCTGAGTTCTTTCAAGAGTTTTAAGTCTGACAAGCAAGGGGGTGTTGAAGGGATCTTTAGATCTTAGGGTTGGGGTTAGATCCCTTACTGGAGGTGGGGCCCCACTGAGAATTTCAGAGGGGGTGAGTTTGCACAAAGAAACAGAGGGAGTATTTCTTGCATGAAACAGTGCCTAAGGCAGGAGCATAGTCTAATCCTTTATGCCGGTCTCTAAGCTTAATTTATTAAGGTCTCTTTAATGGTTCTAATTATTTTTTTTACCTTTCCTGAGTTCTGGGTTCTATAAGCACAATGTAACTTCCAATTAATCCTCAGGGTCCTGGCTAACCCCTGACTTACCTGGGACATGAACGCCTTTCCATTATTAGACCCTATTACCTTAGGCAGGCAGTATCTTCAAAAAATATCTTTCAAAATATTCTTGACCATCATTTGGGCCGTTTTTTTTTTTTATTTTGTGGGAAAGGCTTCAATCCATCCTGAAAATGTATCTATAAAGACTAGGAGATATTTAAGTCCATAGCTAGCTGGCTTAATTTCAGTAAAGTCCACTTCCAAGAATTGTCCTGGTCTGGTTCCTCGTAGGTGCTTTCCTACAGGAAGCTTGGAACTGTAAGCATTAACCAATTGACAGACCTGACAGGCTTTTGATACCCATTCAGATATTTCCTTTCACTGTGAGTCGGTTAGTCGAAAACTCTGTTCTTGATCCTTCAGGAATGCCTGCAGTTTCTTTGAACCAAGGTGAATTAGTTGATGTACATTTTTAACGTAGTGTGTAGGGCTTTCTGTAATTGCAGGCTGGGCTCAGTGAAGTTTAGGTGTTCAGTGTCAGTGTCCTTAGATATTATCAAAAGCTTGCTGGTGCTCAGGGGTCCATTGGAATTGGGTATCCTCATTTAACAGCGGGTGTAAAGGAGCAGCTAAGAACACAAACCCAGGTATCCATAACCTGCAAAAGCCAGCAAAAGTCCCAAGAAACTCTCTGAGTTGTCTCCTGTTAGATGGGGGTCGTATCTGAACAACGGTTGGTTTTCTGGGCTCAGTGAGCCATCATTTACCACCCCTAAGGGAATAGCCCAGGAAGATTACTTCTTGCTGGCAAATTTGAGCCTTTTTGGCAGAAGCTCTATACCACCATTGAGCAAGCTCGCATAATCGTGCTTGGGCCGCAGACTCACAGTGTTCCTTGGTGTTGGCTGCCAGTAGCAGGGCATCCACATATTGAAGCAGAGTGACTTCGGGGTGCATAGTTCTGAAGCTGTTGATATCTCTGTGGAGGACTTCATCAAAGAGAGTGGGGGAGTTTTTGAACCCCTGTGGGAGTCTAATCCAAGTTAGTTGACCAGAAGTTTCGGTTTCTGTGTCTACCCACTGGAAAGCAAACAGCAACTGACTATCTTTATGCAGAGGCAAGCAAAAGAAAGCATCTTTTAAGTCCAGAACAGTATACCATTTTCACTCAGCAATAGCAAAGGGTTTATTGGGGGTCCAGCATGCTGGGGCTCAGAGCTCACTTGAATAGAGAGGAGAGCCCTGAGAACAGCTTAAGCTTACCTTATATACTTTCCTTGGAGAGGGCAGGGAGGGAAATTTATTGACGGGTCAGACCTAGTGGGCAGTTTGCATACAAGCGGGTGAGGGAGTACATTCTGCCATTTGGCAGTTGGGGACAGCACATTCTGAGAACAAAATTAGCAAACAGTTCTCAAGATTTCAACATGTTTTTTTAAACATACAGAAAAAAATTAAGTGACAAGTACCTGTTTTATTAACCTTTCATCAAAGCGAAATGGAAAGTGAGCATGGATTACTAAAAACAACCATGTCAGGGCCTTGATTGACTGGATTTCATAAAAATGGTGTAGAACAGAGATGCCAGTAAGTTGGAGCCTACTGTGAAGTGGGCCTAGAGCAGCGGTGTGCAGGTGTGTGATAAAACATTTGTGGTGGGGCCCATTTGGATCTGTCATTGGCTTCCAAATGGCTTGTGACTGACATGGTACAGCGAGCAGAACCTTAGATGTAAAGGCATCTTGTTGTATGGAGACGTTTTGGGGCAATGTTCGAAATCAGGTTGATATCTTCAAGGGGGCAGGCTATGTGGGATAGAATCCTGGTTGGTGCATTCTCCTGCAGACCCTAACACACCACACGTGACAGAAATCCCTCCAGCACTGTGTCCAAGTTGAACTCCTTGAGTTTTGTGAAGCAAATACCAAACTCCCAGGGTAGCAGCAAGAAACACCATGAAAAGTGGAGGATGACTAAATGGCTTCACACTCCACACGTGGAGATACTTAGCACCCAGTGTCCACAGTTTACATACAAAGAGAGAATTCAGCACTACTGCCTCATGTTCATTGGAAAATAAGAAACCATTGTCTTCCAGGTCACATAGATGCAGACCCAGCATTGATGGTCTCACTACAAAGAAAGCTAAAGCTCCTGACAACAACATATATTTCATGTGCCCAAACTCAGAGGCTGTTTCTCAAGAAGTCTTTAATCCAGCAGAGCTCCATGTTTGTGGCCTGTTTACACTGTCACTTACTTTTGGAAACTCCTCTACCACCTCCAAGGTTGTGAACTCCTGAGCATGTTCCATTCCAAATTTGCATTCACAGATTTTCTAACTCTTCTCCTCTAATTTTGTCTTACTTTGTACGAAGGTGATGTCAAGGCATTGTTCTGGATGAGAGTGGGAAGATTTTTGTGCAGCACATATTTGTATACACATCAGAAACATTTTCCAAATATCTATTAGAAATACTGAATCCCTGACACTAACTCATAATCTACTAGACTCTGACTACTATTCCTAATATGATGGAGAAAAATAACCAAACGGAATTGAAATACAAGCAGTTCAGAGGAGGCATGGTGTATAGTTGGACTTGCCTTTTGCATTATATAGGGTAGGAGTAATAAATCTAGTCAACTGTTTGTTGAAAAAGTTCTCCTTGTGTTTTAAACTTAACAAATATGTGAATTTCTGTCTCCCTTAGTCTGTAGCCTATTCATCTCATGTATTTTTATATGCACATATAGAATCCTACCTGGTATCACACGTACATTCTTGTGAGGTGGCTGACTTTGCAGACACAAAGTGTCAGAGGAGTTCACTCCTCCTAAATGCTGTTGGAACTGAAAACTCAACCTATAAGTGAGCTTCCTATTTTAACAACATTATACATAAATCCATGTTCTGTAAAATGAAAATGTTTAAGCTGTGGATGATATACATTTCATGGTGAATTTCGATTGGGATATATTTTGGTACTTTTTAATATTTGTATGTGTGTGTTTTATATATATATATATATATATCAAGATTTTTCAAAATATGAAATATATGTGTCTTATATACACTCCATAAATTTATTCATATTCATGTATGTGGATTTATAATCAACTTTTCACAAGATTACTCTCAGAAATATTCATCCACCTGAAATACATATTTGTTTCCTAGTAATGAAAACTAACTTCAGTGAATTGTGCATACAAATCTTAATATTTCTGCAGTAACTGACCCAGTTTAACATCAATGCAAGTAGATTTCTATGGGACATGATGTGTATTTTGACATTCATTTTTATTCAAATTGGTACATTAATATTTCCTCACGTTATGCACATCATAGGATATATATTTCATCCACAAGTTCGCAAATATATAGGCATTTGTTTCACTTTCAATCACTTCCTCTTCAGAACACATGTATTCTTCTATGTTGCCTGACCATTCTTTTCATGAGACTTCTTTCCAAACATATTATTTTTGATTTCCGTAATCACTTTTGAAGCAAAACTCACAAACTCTTCATGATAAACCATAAACCTAATATTACCATTAGATGTATAACTCTTTGGAATAAATGTATGTATAACAATATAATGTTTCCTGTATATTTTCAGATATCAATTCAATCCATTATTTAATGTTGGAAGCAGTTATATTATTTATTCACAGTATGGTCTATTCATGCATTATCTCTCTATTCATAGACACAGGATACACCTCTTTGTACCCACATACTAATTTATACGTCTTCAAAATATTGCTACCAGAAATGGTGGAAGAAATACTCATGTCAATTGATCTAAATCTACATTTTATCACATTAATCATCTGGACACAAAAAGCAAATGATACACTTCTGATTGTACCAAACCCTAAATGGAAATTGAGCATAGATTACTAAAAACATCCATGTCCAGGTTACCTAATGCTCTCAAATGTCAATCCTATTGGTGACTATGTATTTGTTTCTTCCTAAGATTGTATATTCAACCTCAGGCCTGTTGAAAATGTCTAATTCTATCACTCACTTTATACTTTGCCTGATTTCCTAATGTCTCTATTGATATCTGCTTTCCTACATATTTTACCCAGTTAATTATTGTGGATGACTCTTCACATGTGCTGACATTCACATTCACTCACTACCACAAACCCTAATGCTTAAGAACTTTTGTTCCAAATCCTATACTCACTCTTCTTTCTAATCCTACCGACTATCTTCCTAATCCTACCAACTCTTCCTTTTTGACTGGATGTTCTCTTCAACATTCAATCATACAAGGTACAAGGTCCTATGCCATTGAATATCGATTTATCTGAGACATCTGTACAGAACACAATTCAAAGCTAAGTATCCCAAAAAAGGGCCCAATGCTCTTCAGGGCTTCAAATCTTACCGAGATTTCTGGTTTCATACTTATATTTCACGTATATATTCTTGTGAATATTGCAGGTTCCCAATACCATTATTCATCCTGCAGAATAATTCCTAACCTAAATAGAATATGTTTTTAACCCTAACCATTCACTGCTCCCTCAGTCTAACTTTACAGAAGAGCAAGGACAGAGTTGGTCTTACAATACAGGAATGTAGGTGATCTTCCACCTGCTGAGAACCTCAAAGGTCGATGCAGAAATGATCCCTGGAGAAGAGGTAGGCAGCTATGTAGGACCTGAGACAGCAAAAGTCATCTCCCATAGCAAACAACCTGGTCAGGATGAAGGGATGTGTCTGAGTCAGCCACTCTCTTCTTAATATAAAGAAGATGGACCAAACCAGCCCTGTGTTGAGAGCTCTTCCTGGGCGCCTATGGTTTATATAACTTTCAATCTTGTGAAAGTGTCACAGGAAGTAGGTGCAGCCTCCATCTCATGGAACCCTTGGAAGCAACTGTTAAGACAAAGTGGTTGCCAAGGCCGTGACCTCATTCAGATGCTGAAGGAATTAACCTACCTCAATTCTTTGGTGATGTAACTCCCTGAACTTGGGATCCAGGAAGCCAGGCACACAGAGCCAGTCCCAGTCCAAGTCCAAGTGGGCTCACTTGTTTGGATTTACCAAGGACAGAGCCTGTCTTTCTTGGTAGCTACTGCTGTGAGGATGTCCAAATGCGAGGAAGGCTCTGAATACAGGCCTTCCCTGAGAAAGCAGGTATTGGTCAGCACAGGCTCCTGAAAACTTCACAGAGTTGGACAAGGAAACCAGATCTGAGACAGGACAGGCCATTTTGGGGGAACATAGTATGGCCCACCAGTCAGAGGACACTCTGGATAGTCAGACTTACTAGGGGGAAGAAGGTGCCTTTGTGAATGTGGGTGTGAGTTTGTGGTTTTGTTTCATGTTCTGAGAATAGGTAGGAAAGTCGGTTTGTTTGGTTTGGAGTGGACAGTTTTTAGAAAGTCATTTGAGAAGGCAAGTGTTTCTATGTCTGTGTATCCCACTGTGTCTGAGGTTGTAGACATTAGAAAAGAGAATGCATCAGTGGATGTGTCCTGTCTAGTAGAAAGCTTCCCAGCATTCATCCTGCCCATTTTAGGAATGGACTGCAGGTTGCCTTATCGATGGGCAACACTTACTACCTTCCTAAGTTCCTGTTTTCTTCCTGAATTCTGGCCCCTCTCGAGATATGGCTAATGGTTTTGTGTCCAAGATATGTACCACCTCCAAGCTCTGTGACATGGTCATGTACTGGATAGCTGAAGGGAATGGCGAACATCACAGAGAACTCAGATATCAGTGTGACCAGGAAAGTCTCAGTGGAGAAACCCTGCTTTGGGCCTTTTGCTAACCTATCGTTCTGTTGCCCTGACTCCAAATCACATAGGAATCTATTCTTGACAGTCATTAGGGCTCAAATTGGTTAAGCAGAGCAGTATTAATGGCAGACCTATGTGATCAATCCTGGTTCACAGGAAGGGTGTCCAGGCCGCCCTGGGGTTAGGCAAATGATGGGCAGGGAGCACATTTTGGACACTCTCTTGGGCTGCGCCATTCATGGAAACCTCCAGCCAGAGGTTATGATGAGTATATATATGGACGAAGATTAGGGCCATGTGGGAGTGTTTTGGGTTTAATTTTGGTCATTTGTGTGGTGTTTGGAAGAGATGACTGGGTCCACCTGGGTTTGAACACTGGTGTGATTCCCCTCAGAGACTGAGTTCTGTAACTGACCTCAGAGTAGTAATTGCTTTGGAAAGGGATGTGTCTTAATCAGCCTCTTGGCCCTGTGTGAGGCTGTGGCTTAGATTATCAGCACCTTATGAATCTAAAGAAAGATCCCATGTGTGCATCCAAAACCAAAATTGCAAAAAGAGCAGTCAATGTGGATTAAGATTCTTGCCTTTCTTTGTTAGGTTCCTGACATCCATCAAGTGAAAATAGGGATCATTTGGGTCAAATGAATTCTCCAATGCTCTGCAGATGTTCTTGAGTTTTCTCATGACTTCATATCACATAAAAAATCTATACCTGACATTCAGTAGGCCTCAAATTAGAGAAACAGAGTGGTATTAACAGCAGGCCTTTTTGATCACTCCTGGTTCACAGGAAGGGTGTCCAGGCCACCCTGACTTTTGGCAAATGAGAGGCAAGGGAGCTTATTTTGCCATGAATTGTGTTGGTATTTTAGGAGGCCATGCATGAGAGTCGCCCTTTGAAACTGAGATCTAGGCCCAAGGTGGCTTTCTACAGAGTAATGGGAATCTCAGCCAGGATATCACATGATTTAATTCTGAAAGAATTGGCAGCCATTGTTGGCCCTAGGAAGCAAGCAGGAGTGACCATACTCATTTCGAATAAAATCAACTTCAAACCTAAGTTAATCAAAAGTGATAAAGAAGGACAGTATATACTGTTAAAAGGAACAATTCACCAACAAGACATAACAATTATCAATTTGTATGCACCAAACAATGGTGCTGCAAAGTTCATAAAGCAAACTCTCCTCAAGTTCAAGAGTCAAATAGGCTTTAACACAATAATTCTGTGTGACTTTAACACACAGCTCTTGCGATTACACAGATCCTCTAGACAAAACCTGAATAAAGAAACTATAGAACTCAATACCACAATCAATAACCTAGACTTTACCAACATATATAGAATATATCAACCATCATCAAGTGGATACACGTTCTTCTCAGCAGCACATTGATCCTACTCAAATATAGACCATATATTATGCCATAGGGAAACTCTTAGTAAATATAAAGGTATGGAGATAATACCATGCACCATATCTGATCATAATGGAATGAAACTTGAAATCAATGATAAAAGAAGGAAGGAAAAATTCTACATCACATGGAAAATGAACAATATGTTACTGAATGATCAATGGGTTAGAGAAGACATAAAGGAGGAAGTAAAAAAATTCTTAGAGACAAATGACAATACAGACACAACATAGTGGATTCTATGAGAAACAATGAAAGCAGTTTTAAGAGGGAAATTCATTTATTGGAATTCTTACTTCAAAAAAAGAAAAAAAATCAAATCAATGAATTCACACTACATCTCAAAATCCTAGAAAAGGAAGAGAAAAACAACAGCAAATGTAGTAGAAGACAAGAAATATTTAAATTAGAGGAGAAATCAACGAAATTGAAACAAAAACAAACATTGAAAAAATTGAAAAAAAATAAAAGTTGGTTCTTTGAAAAATAAATAAGATCGACAGGCCCTTAGCCATGCTAACAAAGAGAAGTAGAGAGAAAACTCAAATTACTAACATATGGGATAAAAAGGCAATATCACAACAGACACTACAGAAATACAGAAGATAATTAGAAAGTGTTTGGAAACCCTATATTCCGATAAAATAGAAGATAATGAAGATATTGATAAATTTCTTAAGTCATATGATCTGCCCAGATTGAGTCAGGAACACACACACAATTTAAATAGACCAATAACAAAGGAAGAAATAGAAGAAACCGTTAAAAGACCACCAACCAAAAAAAGCCCTGGACGGGATGGGTATACAGTGGAGTTCTACAAAACCTTCAAAGAAGAATTAATATCAATAATTTTCAAGCTATTTCAATAAATAAAAAAAGAAGGAGTTCTTCCAAGTTCATTCAAAGAGGCCAACATCACTCTGATCCCCAAACCAGACAAAGAACCTTCAAAGAAAGAAAACTACAGATCAATATCTCTAATAAACTTGGAAGCAAAAATTCTCAATAAAATCCTAGCGAATCGAATACAAAAGCATATCAAAAAAGTTGTGCTTCATGATCAAGTAGGATTCATCCCTGGGATTCAAGGCTGGTTCAATATACGGAAATCAATAAATGTAATCCACCACATCAATAGACTTAAAGACAAGAACCACGTGATCATCTCGATAGATGCAGAAAAAGCATTCGACAAAGTACAGCATTTCTTTATGTTTAAAACACTATAAAAACTAGGAATAACAGAACTTACCTCAACATGGTAAAAGCTATATATGCTAAACATCAGGTTAGCATCATCCTAAATGGAAAAAAACTGAAGGCATTCCCTTTAAAATCTGGAGCAAGACAGGGATTCCCTCTATCACCACTTCTATTCAATTTAGTTCTTGAAATACTAACCAGAGCAATTAGACAGACAAAAGAAATTAAAGTCATAAAAATGGGAAAAGAAGAACTTAAATTATCGCTATTTGTGGATGACATGATAATATATTTTTCAGACCCAAAAGGGTCTACAAAGAAACTGCTAGAGTTAATTATTGAATTCAGCAATGTGGCAGGATATAAAATGATCACGCATAAATCTAAGGCATTCCTGTATATCAGCAACAAAACTTCTGAAATGGAAATGAGGAAAACCACTCCATTCACAATATCCTCAAAGAAAATAAGACACTTGGGAATCGGCCTAACAAAAGAGTTGAAAGATTTATACAATGAAAACTACAGAATCCTAAAGAGAGAGATTGAATAAGATGTTAGAGGATTTAAAAATGTACCCTGTTCATGGATAGGCAGAACTAACATCATCAAAATGGCGATATTATGCAAAGTTCTCTACAGGTTAAACGCAATGCCAGTCAAAATCCCAATGGCATTTCTTTTAGAAATAGATAAAGCAATCATAAATTTCATATAGAAAAACAAAAGAACCAGAATAGTGAAAGCAATTCTAAGCAGGAAGTGTGAATCTGGAGGTATAGCGATACCAGAATTCACACTGTACTACAAAGCAATAGTAACAAAAACAGCGTGGTACTGGTACCAAAACAGGCAGGTGGATCAATGGTACAGAATAGAGAACACAGAAACCAATCCACAAAATTACAACTTTCTTATATTTGATAAAGGGGCTAAAAACATGAAATGGAGGAAGGATAGCATCTTCAACAAATGGTGCTGGGAAAATTGGAAATCCATATGCAACAAAATGAAACTGAATCCCTTTCTCTCGCCATGAACAAAAGTTAACTCAAAATAGATCAAAGAGCTAGGTATAAAATCAGAGAAACTGCGTCTGATAAAAGAAAAAGTTGGCTACGATGTACATACTGTGGGGTCGGGCTCCAAATTCCTTAATAGGACACCCATAGCCCAAGAGTTAAAAACATGAATAAACAAATGGGACTTACTCAAACTAAAAAGTTTTTTTTTTTCTCAGCAAGAGAAACAATAAGAGAGGTAAATAGAGAGCCTACATCCTGGGAACAATTTTTTACCCCTCAGACTTCAGATAGAGCCCTAATATCCAGAATATTCAAAGAACCCAAAATAATAAACAATAAGATAACAAATAACCCAATCAACAAATGGGCCAAGAACCTGAACAGACACTTCACAGAGGAGGACATACAATCAATCAAGAAGTACATGAAAAAATGCTCACCATCTCTAGCAGTCAGAGTAATGCAAGTCAAAACCACCCTAAGATACCATCCCACTTCAGTAAGATTGGCAGCCATTATGAAGTCAAACAACAATAAGTGTTGGCGAGGATGTGGGGAAAAGGGTACACTTGTGCACTGCTGTTGGGACTGCAAATTGGTGAGGCCAATTTGGAAAGCAGCATGGAGATTCCTGGGAAAGCTGGCAATGGATCCACCATTTGACAAAGCTATCGCCCTTCTCAGACTATTCCCTGAGGATCTTAAAAGAGCGCACTATAGGAATACTGCCACATCAATGATCATAGCGGCACAATTCACAATAGCTAGACTGTGGAACAAACCTAGATGCCCTTCAAAAGACGAATGGATAAAAAAATGTGACATCTATACACAATAGAGTATTACACAGCAATAAAAAATGCAAAACCATAGAATTTGCAGGGAAATTGGTGGCATTAGAAAAGATTATGCTAAACAAAGCTAGCCAATCCTTAAAAAAACAAATGCCAAATGCTTAGTTTTATATTAAGAGAGCAAATAAGAACAGAACAGGGAGGAAGAGCATGAGAAAAATATTAACACTAAACAGAGATGAGTGGGGGGAGAGAAAGGGAGAGAGAAGAGAAAGCATATGGAAAAGGTAGGAGACACTCAATGTTACATGAAATAACATATAAGAGGTTGTGAGGGGAAAGGGGGGGAAAAGGGAGAGAATTGAACAACAGCAGATGAGGTAGCGAAGAAAGATGTGAGGGGAGGGCGGAGGGATTGTAGGGGATAAGATAGGTAGCAGAATACAACAATCACTAATATGCTATTATGTAAAAACGTGAGTGTGTAACTGATGTGATTCTGCGATTTGTATTTGGGGTAAAAATGGGAGTTCATAACCCAATTGAGTCAAATGTATGAAAGATAATATATCATGAGCTTTATAATATTTTGAACAACTAAAAAAAAAAGAAAAAAAGAAATTGAATTTCGTATATTTGAGTCATTTTACAACTTTATTTTTTTAATAAAATTGTCTTTTATTTGTTATCTAACTTGCTGTTATCTGCCTTTCAGTTTTAAAAAACTATGTGCTGTACCATTCATCCATGTAGTTTGTAACAGAAAATTTTGAGTGTCTCCATATAACCAGAATGGCAAGGCATCAAGGTTTCCTTCACAAACAAGATGAAGTCTTTTCCATAAGAAATTTAATATTCTGCAATACATTTTTTTTAACTTTCCAATTAAATTTCCAAAAATTAAAAAAAATGAAGAATCTAAACCCCACAGTAAGAAGGCCTCAAAGTGGAGAAGTGTAGCAGTATTAATGGCAGGCCTATTTGATCACTCCTGGTTCACAGGAACGGTGTCCAGGCAGCCCTGACTTTAGGCAAATGAGGAGCAAGGGAGCTTATTTTGGGCACTGTCTTGGGCTGCGACCCTCATGGAAACCTCCAGCAAGAGGGTATGATGAGTGTCTATTTGGAAGAGGATGAGAGCCATGTGGGAGTGTTTTGGTTTTAATTGTCGTCATTTGTGTGGCGGATGGAAGAGATGACTGAGTCAACCTGGGCTTGAACTCTGGTGTGATTCCCCTTAGAGACTGAGTTCTGGAACTGACCTCAGAGAAGTATTGCTATGAATTGTGTTGGGATTTCTGGAGGCCAGACATGAGAGTCGCCCTTGGAAACAGCTCTAGACCCAGGGAAGCTTTCCACAGGGCACTGGGAATCTCAGCCAGGATATCACATGATTTTATTCTGAAAGAGTTGGCAGCCATAGTTGAGAGACAAAACACACATGTACCTCACATTGTAGACCTCAGTGGGCCTGGCATCATGTGACCATTTGGCCACTCTTTGGGAAGCTTGCCTGTGAGAAATCTCCAGAACTTTCATTGAAATGAGCTTCCTCAACATTTAATAGTTCCTGAATAAATTGAAACCCACAGTGCCAACAACTTCATCAGTGAAAAATGGCTAGATAAATACCATGAATTTTTAGAAAGTCCCATGACCAGGTGGCACTGGAGATCATTTGGAGGTCATGTTAGTGATCATGAGTATACCAGACAGTGCCTTGATTTGGTTTCATGAAAATGGTGTAGAACAGAGATGCCAGTAAGTTGGAGAATGCTGAGTAATGGGCCTAGAGCAGTGGTGGACAGGTGTGTCATAAAACATCTATGGTGGGGCCATGTGGATCTGCCATTGACTTTCAAATGACTTTAGACAGACATGGTGCAGCCAGCAGACCCTTCTATATAAAGGCATCTTGTTATATGGAGAGGTTTCAGGGCAATGTTTCGAATAAGGTTGCTACGGTCAAGGGGGCAAGCTATGTGGGTTAGAAGCCTGGTTAGTGCATTTTCCTGCAGAACCTGACCCACCACACGTGACAGAACTTCCTCCAGCACTGTGTCCCAGTTGAACTTTTTGTATTTCGTGAAGCAAATAGCAAACTCCCAGTGCAGCAGCAAGAAACACCACGAAAAATGGAGGATGACTAAATATCTTCACAGTCCACACGGGGAGACACTTAGCCCCCACTGGTCACAGTTAACTTACAAAGAGAGAATTCAGAACTGCTGCCTCCGGTTCATTGGAAAATAAGGTACCATGTCCTCCAGTTCACATAGATGCAGACCCAGCTTTGACGGTCTCACTACAAAGGAAGCTAAAGCTCCTGACAACAACATATATTTCAAGGGCCCAACCTCAGAGGCAGTTCCTCTGGAAGTCTTTAGGCCAGCAGAACTCTATGTTTGTGGAGTGTATACCCTTTCCCTTACTTTTAGAAACTCCTCTACCACCTCCATGGTTGTGAACTCCTGAGCATTTTACATTCCATATATGTATTCACAGATTTTCTTACTCTTCTCCTCTAATTGTGACTTACTTGGGGCTAAGGTAATGTCAAGTCATTGTTCTGGATGAGAGGGGGAAGATATTTTTGTAGCACATATTTGCATACACATTGGATTCATTTTCAAATTTTCCATTCATTATAGTGAATCCCTGACACTAACCCATACCCTACTAGACCCTGACTACTAATACTAATATGATGAGAAAAATAACCCAAACATAATAGAAATACAAGCAGTTCAGAAGAGTCATGGTGTATAGTTGGACTTGTCTTTTGCATGACATGAGGTAGGAGTTATAAATCTAGTCAATTATTTGTTGAAATAATTCTCCATGTGTTTTTAAAGTTAACAAATACGTGAATTCCTCCTCCCTTTCTGTGTAGCCTGTTAAGCACATGTATTTTTATATGCACAAATAGAATCCTACCTGGTTTCACACGTACATTCTTGTGAGGTGGCTGACTTGGCAGATATGAATTGTGAGAAGAGATCACTCCTCCTAAATGCTGTTGGAACTGAAAATTAAACCCATGGGTGAGCTTCCTTGATGAACAACATTATACATACATCCATGTTCAGTACAATGAATATTTTTGGATATGCGGATAAGTTAGTTTTCGTGATGAATTTCAATTGGCATATATATTGCTACATTTATAATACGTGTGTGTTTGTGTGTCTATATATATATATATATATATATATATATATATATATATATATATATAGTCTCCAGATTTTCCAAAATATAAAACATATGTGTCTTATTATACACTGCCTAAATTCATTCATGTTCCTGTATGTGGATTTATAATCAATTTTTCACAAGATTATTCTCAGAAATATACATCCACTGAAATACATATTTGATTCTTAGTACTGAAAACTAACTTCAGGGAACGGTGCTTATAAATCCCAATATTTTTACAGTAACTGACCCAGTTTAACATCAATGCAAGTAGATTCCTATGGGATATGTTGTGTTTGTTAAAGTTCATTTTCATTCAAACCTGGTACATTATTATTTCTTCAGTTTGTGAACATCATAAGATATATTCTTTCATTCTCACGTTCACAAATTTGTAAACAATTGGTTCACTTTCAATCACTTCCTCCTTCGGAACACAAATATTCCTCCATGTTTCTTTACTGGTCTTTTCACTAGACTTCTTTCTAAACACATTATTTTCGATTCCATAATTATTTTTGAAGCAAAATTCACACACTATTCATGATAAACGGTAACCCTAATATTACCATTAGATATATAACTGGTTGGAATGAATGTATGTATATCAATATATGATTTCCCATATATTTTCAGAAATCAACACAATCCATTATTTAAATTTGGAACCAGTTATATAATTTATTCACAGTGTGGTCTATTAATGCATCATCTCTACATTCATCAACACAGGGTAAACCTATTAGTATCCCCAGTACTAATTTATAAGTTTTCAAAATATTGCTCCCAGAAATGGTGAAAGAAATACTCAGGTCATCTGATCTACATATACATTTTATCACAGTAATATTCTGGACACAAATTGCAAAGGTCACACTTATGGTTTTACCAAAGCCTAACTGGAACGTGACCATGGAATACTAACAATATAATGTCCAGATTGCCTAATGCTCTCAAATATGAATCCTAATGGTGATTACATATTTGTTTCTTTCTAAGATTATATATTCAACCTCAACCCTGTTGAAAATGTCTAATCCTATCACTCACTATATACTTTGCCTGATTTCGTAATGTCTCTATTGATATCTGCTTTCCTACATATTTTCCCCAGTTCATCATTTTGACTGACTCTTCACATGTGCTGACATTTACATTCATTCTCTAACCGAAACCCTAAAGCTGAAGAACTTTTGGTCCAACTACTAGACGTACTCTTCTTCCTAAACCTACTGATTATCTTCATAATCCTACAGACTATCCATTTTTGACTGGATGTTCTCTTCTACATTCAATCATCCGAGGTATAGGGTCCTATGCCATTTTATATCAGTTTATCTGAGACCTTGTTGCAGGACATAATTCAAGCTAAGTATCCCAATTGAGGGCCCAATGCCCTTCTGGGCTTAAAATCTTTCCTAGATTTCTGTTTTCATACTTATATTTCATGTCTATATTCTTATAAATATCGCAGGTTCCCAATCCCATTATTCATCCAGCAGAATGATTCCTAACCCAAATCGAACATGCTATTAACCCTAACCATACACTGTTCCCTCAATCTCACTTTACCGAACAGCAGGGACAGAGTTGGTCTTACAATACAGGAAGGTAGGGGATCTTCCACCTACTGAGAACCTCAAAAGTCCATGCAGAAATGATCTCTGGAGAAGATAAAGGCAGCTATAAAGAACCTGAGAGAGCAAAAGTCATATTCCATGAAAAACAACATGATCAGGATGAAAGGATGTGTCTGAGTCAGCCTCTCTCTTCCTGATGTAGGGAAGATGGACCAAACCAGGCCTGTGTGGAGAGCTGTTCCCAGGTGACTCTTGTTTCTATACTATTCTAACATGTGAAAGTATCACATGAAGTAGGGTCAGCCTCCATATCAGGAGATGCTAGGAAGCAACTGTTAGGACAAAGTGGTTGCCAAGGCAGTGACCTCATTCAGTTCCTGATGGAAGTGACCTGACCTATTTCCTTTGTAATGGAACTCTCTTAATTTGGGATCCAGGAAGCCAGGCACCCAGAGCCAGTCCCAGTCCCAGTCCCAGTGTGCTCACTTCTGTGGATTTACCAAGGACAGAGTCAGTCTTTCTTGGTACCTGCTGATGTAAGGGTGTCCAAATACCAAGAAAGCTCTGAAGAGGGGTCTTTCCTGAGAGGACAAAAATTGGCTCATCACTGCCTCCTGACAACTTCACAGACTTGACCAAGGAGACCAGATCTGATACAGGAAAGGCCATTTCTGGGGAAATTTTATGGCCTACCAGTCAGAGGACACTCCAGATAGTCACAGACCTACTTGGGGGAAGGAGGTGCATTTGTGGGTATGGGTGTTTGTGGTTTTTCCTCATGTTCTGAGAATAGGTAAAAAAGGTGGTTGGTTTGGTTTGGTGTGAATTGTTTCTTGTAAGTTGTTTGACAAGGCAAGTGTTTTTATGTCTCTCTATTCCACTGTGTCCGTGGTTGTAGACATTAGAAAAGAGAATGAATCAATAGATGTGTCCTGTCTAGTTAAAAGCTTCCCAGCATTCAACCTGCCCAATTTATGAATGGACTGCGGCTTGTCTTTTCCATGGGCAACACCTACTAATTTCCTAAGTTCCTGTATTCTTCCTGAATTCTGGCCCCTCTCCAGAATAGGCTCATGGTTTTGTGTCCAAGATATGTACCACCTCCAAGCTCTGTGACATGGCCATGTACTAGATAGCTGAAGGGAATGGTGAGCATCTCAGAAAACTCAGATTTCAGTGTGACCAGTAAAGTCTCAGTGGAGAAACCCTGCTTTGAACCATTTGATTATCTATTTTTATGTTACCATGAATGTCAGGAAAGTATTTGCCTCAGGGCACCCCTTTGTGAAGCCTGATGAAAACAGTTTTCAAAGGGAAACAAATGGGCATCACCTGTGGCTCTTTGCTTAATTGCTTTGGAACGGGATGGGTCTGAACCATCCTCTTGGCCCTGTTTGAGGCTGTGCTTATATTATCAGAACCTGATGTATCTAAAGGAATATCCCATGTGTGCATCCAAAACCAAAATGGAAATAAGATCATTCATTGTGGATGCAGTCTCTCGCCTTCCTCTGTAAGATTCCTGACCTCCATCAAGTGAGAATAGGGATCCTTTGTGTCAAATGAGTTCTTCAAAGCCATGCAGAGACTAGACAATAGGTGCTTGGGTATTCTCATGACTCCAATTCACACAAAGAATCTGTACCCTACAGTCAGTAGGCCTCAAAATTGAGAAGTGGAGAAGTATTAATGGCAGGCCTATTTGATCACTTCTGGTTCACAGGAAGGTTGTCCAGGCCACCCTGACTTTAGGCAAATGAGGGGCAAGGGAGATTATTTTTGACACTGTCTTGGGCTGCGCCCCTCATGGAAACCTCCAGCTAGAGCTTTTGATTAGTGTCTATATAAATGAGGATGAGGGCCGTGTGGGAGTGTTTTGGTTTCAATTGTCGTCATTTGTGTGGCAGTTGGAAGAGAAGCCTGGGTTTACCTGGGCTTGATCTCTTTTTTGATTCCCCTTAGAGACTGAGTTCTGGAACTGATCTCAGAGAAGTATTGCCATGAATTGTGTTGGGATTTAAGGGGGCCATGCATGAGATTCGCGATTGGAAACTGAGATCTAGGACAAGGGTGGCTTTCCATAGAGCACTGGGAATCTCAGCCAAGATATATATGATTTTATTCTGAAAGATTGGCAGCCATAGTTGAGAGTCAAAACACACATGGAAGTCACATTGTAGTCGTCAATGGGCCTGGCTTCATGTGACCTTTTGGCCACTCTTTGGGAAGCCTTGCCTGTAAGAGTTCTCCAGCGCTTTCATTGAAATGATCTTCCTCACCATTTAATGGTTCCTGTATAAATTGAATCGCACAGTGCCTCCAACATCATCATTAAAAAATATCTAGATAAATACCATGAATTTTTTAGAATTCCTATGACCAGGTGGCAAGGGAGAACCTTTGGATTTCCTGTTGCTGATCATGATTGTACCAGACAGTGCTTTGATTGACTGGCTTTCATAAAAATTGTGTAGAACAGAGATGCCAGAAAGTTGGAGCCTGCAGACTAGTGGGCCTACGCAGTGGAGTGTAGGTGTGTGAAAAAACATCTGTGGTGGGGCCACTTGGATTTGCCATTGGCTTCCAAATCACTTGTGATTGACATAGTATAGCCAGCAGACCCTTCTATGTAAAGGCATATTGTTATATGGAGAGGATTCCTGCCAATGTTCAGAATCAGGTTGCTATTGTCAAGTTGAAAAGCTATGTGGGATTTAAGCCTCATTTGTGCATTTTCCTGCAGACCCCTATCCACCACACGTGAGAGTACTCCCTCCAGCACTGTGTTCCAGTTGAACTCCTTGTATTTCATGAAGCCAATACCAAACTCACAGTGCAGCAGTAAGAAACACCACGAAAGTGGAGGATGACCAAATGGCTTTACAGACCACACGGTTAGATACTTAGACCCCAGTGTCCAATGTTAACCTACAAAGAGAGAATTCAGCACTGCTGCCTCATGCTCACTAGAAAATAAGAAATCATGTCATCCAGGTCACATAGATGGAGACCCAGCGTTGATGGTCTCACTACAAAGAAAGCTAAATCTCCTGAAAAGAACATATGTTTCAAGTGCCCATACTCAGAGGCAGTTTCTCAAAAAGTCATTAGTCCAGCAGAGCTCCAGGTTTGTGGAGTGTTTACCCTCTCCCTTACTTTTGGAAACTCTTCTACCTCTTACAAGGTTGTGAACTGCTGAGCATTTTCCTTTTCACATATGTATTCACAAATTTTCTAACTCTTCTCCACTAATTGTGTCTTACTTGGGGCGAATGTAATGTCAAAGCATTGTTCTGGATGAGAGTGGGAAGATTTTTGTGTAGCACATATTTGCATACACATTAGATTCCTTTTTCCTATTTTCCATTTGACATACTGTATCCCTGTCAATAACCCATACCCTACTAGACTCTGACTACTAACCCTAAAATGATGGAGAAAAAGAAACCAAACAGAATAGAAATACAGGCCTTTCATAGGAGACATGGTGGATACTTGGACTTGCCTTCTGCTTTATCAAGGTTATGTGTTATAAATCTTGTCAACTTTTCATTGTAATACTTCTCCATGAGTTTTTAAAGATAACACATATGTAAATTTCTTTCTCCCTTTCTCTGTAGCCTATTCATCACATGTATTTTTTCATGTATATTTAGAATTCTACCTGGTGTCACACGTACATTCTTGTGAGCTCGCTTATTTTGGAAGATACAAATTGTGAGAAGAGATCACTCCCTCTAAATACTGATGGAACTGGAAATTCAACCTATCGGTGAATTTCCTAGATGAACAATATTATGCATAAATGAATGTTCAGTAAAATGAATATTTTTGGAAATGTGGATGATATGTATTTCATGATAAATTTTGAATGGCATATATATGGCTATATTTTAATGTCTGTGTATGTATGTATCTATCTAATTATCTATCTATCTATATAGATATACATATCTACTCTCAAGATTTTCAAAAATATACAATATATGAGCCTTATTATAGACTCCCTAAATCCACTCGTATTCATGTATGTGGATTTATAATCAACTTTTCACAAGAATATTCTCAGAAATATTCATCCACCTGTAATACCTATTTTTTTCCTAGTACTGAAAACGAAATTCAGTGAATGGTGCTTACAAATCCTAATATTTCTACAGTAACTGACCCAGTTTAACATCAATGCAAGTAGACACCTATGGGACATGATGTGTATTTTGAAGTTCATTTTTATTCAACACTGGTACATTACTATTTCTTCAGTTAATGGACATTATAGAATATATCCTTTCATCCACAATTTCACAAATTTACAGGCATTTGGTTCACTTTCAATCACTTCCTACTTCATAACACATGTATTACTCCATGATTATTGACTGTTCTTTTCATGAGTTTCTTTCCAAACACATTATTTTTGATTTCCATAATCACTTTTGAAGCAAAACTCACACACTCTTCATGATATACCGTAATGCTAATATTACCATTAGATGTTTAACTGGTTGGAATGAATGTATGTATATCAACATAAGATTTCCTATATATTTTCAGATATCAATTCAATCTATTATTTAATGTTTGTACCAGTTATATTATTTATTCACAGTATGGTCTATTAAGACATCATCTCTATATTCATAGACCCAGAGTATACCTATTTGTATCCCCAATACTAATTTAAAAGTCTTTAATATATTGCTTTTAGAAATGGTGGAAGAAATATTCTAGTCACCTGATATACATATACATTTCATCACAGTAACATTCCTGACACAAAATGCAAGGGTCACACTTATGATTGTACCAAAGCCTATATTGAAAGTGAACATGTATTACTAACAACATCCATGTCCTGATTCACTAATGATCTCAAATATCATTCCTTTTGGTGACTACATATTTGTTTCTTCCTAAGATTATATATTCATACTCAACCCTGTTAAAAATGTCTTATCCTATCAATCACTTTGTACTTTGCCTGATTTCCTAATGTCTCTATTGATATATGCTTTCCTACACATTTTCCCCAGTTCATCACTCTGACTGACTCTTCATATATGCTGACATTTACATTCACTCTCTAACCAAAACCCTATATCTAAAGAACTTTTGGTCCTATCCGTTTTTGACTGGATGTTCTCTTCCTCATTAAGTCATCCAAGGTACAAGGTCCTATGCCATTGTATATCAATTTATCTGAGACATTTTTGCAGAAATAATTCAAAGCTAAGTATCCCAATCAAGGGCCCAGTGCCCATCAGGGCTTCAAATCTTACCTAGATTTCCGTTTTCATACTTATATTACACATATAGATTCTTGTAAACATCGTAGGTTCCCAATACCATTATTCATCCCACAGAATGATTACTAACCCAAATCGAACATGTTATTAACCCTAACCATGCACTGTTCCCTCAATCTAACTTTAAAGAAAAGCAGGGACAGAGTTGGTCTTACAAAACAGGAAGGTAGGGGATCCTCAAGTTCCATTCAGAAATAAACCCTGGAGAAGATGTAGGCAGCTATGAACGACCTGAGAGAGAAAAAGTCATCTTCCTTGGCAAAATACCTGGTCAGGATGCAGGGATGTTTCTGAATCAGCCTCTCTCTTCTTAATGTAGGGAAGATGGACCAAACCAGGCCTGTGTGGAGAGCTGTTAACATGTGCCTATGGTTGATATACCATTTAACTTGTGAATGTGACACAGGAAGTAGGTGCAGCCTCCATCTCATGGAACCCTTGGAAGCAACTCTTAGGACAAAGTGGTTGCCAAGGCAGTGACCTCATTCAGTTCCTGAAGGAAGTGCCCTACCTCACTTTCTTGGTGATGGAACTTTCTGAACTTGGGATTCAGGAAGCCAGGAACCCAGAGCCAGTCACAATCCCAGTCCCAGTGTGTTCACTTGTTTGGATTTACTAAGGACAGAGTAAGTCTTTCTTGGTACATACTGATGTGTGGATGGCTAAATGCCAGGAAAGCTCTAAAGAGGGGCCTTTTCTGGGAAAGAAGGTAGTGACTCACCGATGGCTCCTGACACCTTTACAGAGTTGGTAAAGGAGACGAGATCTGAGACAGTACAGGCCATTTCGGGGGAACATAGTATGGCCCATGAGTCTGAGGACACTCCGGATAGTCACAGACCTACTTGGGTAAAGGAGGTGCCTTTGTGCGTGTGGGTGTGGGTTTGTGGGGTATTTTTTTTATTTTTTTTTAATTTTTTCTTCTTTTTTATTTTTTTTTATTGTTGGTTGTTCAAAACATTACATAGTTCTTGATATATCATATTTCACACTTTGATTCAAGTGGGTTATGAACTCCCATTTTTACCCCATATACAGATTGCAGTATCACATCAGTTACAGTTGCATTGATATATATATTGCCATATTGGTGTCTGTTATATTCTGCTGCCTTTCCAATCTATACTATTCCTCCTCCCCTCCCCTCCCCTCCCCTCTTCAATCTCTACCCCCTCTACTGCAGTTCATATCTCCCACTTGTATTATTTTTTCCTTTCCCCTCACTTCTCTTGTATGTAATTTTGTATAACCCTAAGGGTCTCCTTCCATTTCCATGCAATATCCCTTCTCCCTCCCTTTCCCTCCTAAATCTCATCCCTGTTTAATGTTAAACTTTTTCTCATGCTCTTCGTCCCTACTCTGTTCTTAGTTACTCTCCTTATATAAAAGAAGACATTTGGCATTTGTTTTTCAGGGATTGTCTGGCTTCACTTAGCATAATATGCTCTAATGCCATCCTTTTCCCTCCAAATTCTATGATTTTGTCATTTTTTAATGCAGAGTAATTCTCCATTGTGTATAAATGACACATTTTTTTTTAATTTTTATTTTTTTCATCTTTCATACATTTGATTCAAGTGAGTTATGCGTTTCCATTTTTACCCCAAATACATATTGCAGAGTCACATCAGTTACACATTCACAATGTTTACATAATACCATATTAGTGACTGTTGTATTCTGCTGTATAAATGCCACATTTTTTTATCCATTCGTCTATTGAAGGGCTTCTAGGTTGGTTCCACAGTCTTGCTATTGTGAATTTGCTGCTATGAACATCGATGTAGCAGTATCCTTGTAGCATGCTCTTTTTAGGTCTTTAGGGAATAGACGAAGAAGGGGAATAGCTGGGTCAAATGGTGGTTCCATTCCCAGCTTTCCAAGAAATCTCCATACTGCTTTCCAGATTGGCTGCACCAATTTTCAGTCCCACCAACAATGAACAAGTGTACCCTTTTCCCCACATCCTCGCCAGCACTTGTTGTTGTATGACTTCCTAATGGCTGCCAATCTTACTGGAGTGAGATGGTATCTTAGGGTGGTTTTGATTTGCATTTCTCTGACTGCTAGAGATGGTGAGCATTTTTTCATGTACTTGTTGATTGATTGTATGTCCTCCTCTGAGAAGTGTCTGTTCAGGTCCTTGGCCCATTTGTTGATTGGGTTATTTGTTATCTTGTTGTCTAATTTTTTGAGTTCTTTGTATACTCTGGATATTAGGGCTCTATCTGAAGTGTGAGGAGTAAAGACATGTTCCCAGGATGTAGGCTCCCTATTTACCTCTCTTATTGTTTCTTTTGCTTAGAAAAAAACTTTTTATTTTGAGTAAGTCCCATTTGTTGATTTTAGTTATTAACTGTTGTGCTAGGGGTGTCCAATTGAGGAATTTGGAGCCCGACCCCACAGTATGTAGATCGTAGCCAACTTCTTCTTCTATCAGACGCCATGTCTCTGATTTGATATCAGGCTCCTTGATCCATTTTGAGTTAACTTTTGTGCATGGCGAGAGAAAGGGATTCAGTTTCATTTTGTTGCATATGTATCTCCAGTTTTCCCAGCACCATTTGTTGAAGATGCTTTCCTTCCTCCATTGCATGCTTTTAGCGTCTATATCAAATATAAGATAGTTGTAGTTTTGTGGATTGGTTTCTGTGTCCTCTATTCTGTACCATTGATCCACCCGCCTGTTTGGATACCAGTACCATGCTGTTGTTGTTACTATTGCTCTGTAGTATAGTCTGAAGTCTGGTATCGCTATACCACCGGATTCAGGCTTCCTGTTTAGCATTGTTTTTGCGATTCTGGGTCTTTTATTTTTCCATATGAATTTCATTATTGCTTTTTCTATTTCTATAAGAAATGCCATTGGGATTTTCATAGGCATTGCATTAAACCTATAGAGAACTTTTGGTAATATCGCCATTTTGATGATGTTAGTTCTGCCTATCCATTAACAGGGTATATTTTTCCATTTTCTAAGATCTTCTTCTATTTCTCTCTTTAGGGTTCTGTAGTTTTCATTGTATAAGTCTTTCACCTCTTTCGTTAGGTTGATTCCGAAGTATTTTATTTTATTTATTTATTTTTTTTGAGGATATTGTGAATGGAGTGGTTGTCCTTATTTTTATTTCAGAGGATTTGTCGCTGATATGCAGGAATGCCTTTGATTTATGCGTGTTGATTTTATATCCTGCCACTTTGCTGAATTCATTTATTAGATCTAACATTTTTCTGTAGACACTTTTGGTTCTGCTAGGTATAGAATCATGTCATCTGCAAATAGTGATAATTTGAGTTCTTCTTTTCCTATTTTTATGCCTTTAATTTCTTTCGTCTGTCTAATTGCTCTGGCCAGTGATTCAAGAACTATGTTGAACAGAAGTGGTGAGAGAGGGCATCCCTGTCTTGTTCCAGATTTTAGAGGGAATGCCTTCAGTTTTTCTCCATTCAGAATGATGCTAGCCTGAGGCTTAGCAAAATTGCTTTTACAATATTGAGGTATGTTCCTGTTATCCCAAGTTTTTCTAGAGTTTTGAACATAAAGGGATGCTGTACTTTGTCGAATGCTTTTTCCGCATCTATCGAGATGATCATATGGTTCTTATTTTTAAGCCTATTGATGTGGTGAATAACATTTATTGATTTCCGTATATTGAACCAACCTTGCATCCCAGGGATAAATCCTACCTGATCATGGTGCACAATTTTTTTGATATGTTTTTGAATATGTTTTGCCAGAATTTTATTGAGGATTTTTGCATCTAGGTTCATTAGAGATATTGGTCTCTGGTTTTTTTTCTTTGAAGTGTCTTTGTCTGGTTTGGGAATCAGGGTGATGTTGGCCTCGTAGAATGAGTTTGGAAGTTCTCCCTCTTTTTCTATTTCCTGAAATAGCTTGAAAAGTATTGGTATTAGTTCCTCTTTAAAGGTTTTTTAAAACTCTGCTGTATACCCATCCAGTCCTGGGCTTTTTTTAGTTGGTAGTCTTTTGTTGGTTTCTTCTATTTCCTCAATTGATATTGGTCTGTTTAGGTTGTCAATATCCTCCTGACTCAATCTGGGCAGATCATATGACTTAAGAAATTTATTTTTGCCTTCACTATCTTCTATTTTATTCAAGTATAAAGATTCAAAATAAGTCCCATTTGTTGATTCTAGTTATTAACTGTTGTGCTATGGGTGTCCTATTGAGGAATTTGGAGCCCGACCCCACAGTATGTAGATCATAGCCAACTTTTTCTTCTATCAGACGCCATGTCTCTGATTTGATATCAAGTTCCTTGATCCACTTTGAGTTAACTTTTGTGCATGGCGAGAGAAAGGGATTCAGTTTCATTTTGTTGCATATCGATTTCCAGTTTTCCCAACACCATTTGTTGAAGATGCTATCCTTCTTCCATTTCATGCTTTTAGCCCCTTTATCAAATATAAGATAGTTGTAGTTTTGTGGATTGGTTTCTGTGTCCTCTATTCTGTACCATTGGTCCACCTGCCTGTTTTGGTACCACTACCATGCTGTTTTGTTACTATTGCTCTGTAGTATAGTTTGAAGTCTGGTATAGCTATACCGCCTGATTCACATTTCCTGCTTAGAATTGTTTTTGCTATTCTGGGTCTTTTATTTTTCCATATGAATTTCATGATTGCTTTCTCTATTTCTACAAGAAATGCCGTTGGGATTTTGATTGGCATTGCATTAAACCTATAGAGAACTTTTGGTAATATCGCCATTTTGATGATGTTACTTCTATCTATCCATGAACAGGGTATATTTTTCCATCTTCTAAGATCTTCTTCTATTTCTCTCTTTAGGGTTCTGTAGTTTTCATTGTATAAGTCTTTCACCTCTTTTGTTAGGTTGATTCCCAAGTATTTTATTTTCTTTGAGGATATTGTGAATGGGGTGGTTGTCCTCATTTCCATTTCAGAGGATTTGTTGCTGATATACAGGAATGCCTTTGATTTATGCGTGTTGATTTTATAGCCTGCCACTTTGCTGAATTCATTTATTAGCTCTAATAGTTTCTTTGTAGACCCTTTTGGGTCTGCTAGGTATAGAATCATGTCATCTGCAAATAGTGATAATTTGAGTTCTTCTTTTCCTATTTTTATGCCTTTAATTTCTTTCGTCTGTCTAATTGCTCTGGCCAGTGATTCGAGAACTATGTTGAACAGAAGTGGTGAGAGAGGGCATCCCTGTCTTGTTCCAGATTTTAGAGGGAATGCCTTCAGTTTTTCTCCATTCAGAATGATGCTAGCCTGAGGCTTAGCATAGATTGCTTTTACAATGTTGAGGTATGTTCCTGTTATCCCTAGTTTTTCTAGAGTTTTGAACATAAAGGGATGCTGTACTTTGTCGAATGCTTTTTCCGCATCTATCGAGATGACCATATGGTTCTTATTTTTAAGCCTGTTGATGTGGTGAATTCACAATAGCAAGACTGTGGAACCAACCTAGATGCCCTTCAATAGACGAATGGATAAAAAAAAATGTGGCATTTATACACAATGGAGTATTACTCTGCATTAAGAAATGACAAAATCATAGAATTTGGAGGGAAATGGATGGCATTAGAGCAGATTATGCTAAGTGAAGCTAGCCAATCCCTTAAAAACAAATGCCAAATGACTTCTTTGATATAAGGAGAGTAACTAAGAACAGAGTAGGGAAGAAGAGCATGAGAAGAAGATTAACATTAAACAGGGATGAGAGGTGGGAGGGAAAGGGAGAGAGAAGGGAAATTGCATGTAAATGGAAGGAGACCCTCAGGGGTATACAAAATTACATACAAGAGGAAGTGAGGGGAAAGGAGGGAAAATATAAGGGGGAGAAATGAATTACAGTAGAGGGGGTAGAGAGAGAAGAGGGGAGGGGAGGGGGGAGGGGGGATAGTGGAGGATGGGAAAGGCAGCAGAATACAACAGACTCCAGAATGGCAATATGTAAATCAATGGTTGTGCAACTGAAGTGATTCTGCAATCTGTATATGGGGTAAAAATGGGAGTTCATATCCCACTTGAATCAAAGTGTGAAATATGATATATCAAGAACTATGTAATGTTTTGAACAACCTACAATAAAAATTAATTAAAAAAAAAGATTCAAAATAGTTTCTGATTATCTTCTGTATTTTGGAAGTGTGTGTTGTGATCTTGCCTTTTTCATCCTGTATGCTAGTAATTTGATTTCTCTCTCTTCTTCTCTTTGTTAGCATGGCTAAGGATCTGTCGATTTTATTTACTTTTTCAAAGAACCAACTTTTAGTTTTGTCAATCTTTTCAATTGTTTCTTTTGTTTCGATTTCATTAATTTCAGCTCTGATTTTAATTATTTCTTGCCTTCTACTTCTTTTGCTGTTGTTTTGCTCTTCTTTTTCTAGGATTTTGACATGAAGTATGAGATCATTTATTGTTGGTTTTTTCTTTTTTTAAGGAATGAACTCCAAGCAATGAATTTTCCTCTTAGAACTGCTTTCAATGTGTCCCATAGATTCCGATATGTTGTGTTTGTGTTTTCATTTATCTCTAAAAATTTTTTAATTTCCTCTTTGATATCTTCTATAACCCATTGATCATTCAGTAACCTATTGCTCATTCTCCAACTGATGTATGATTTTTCCTTTCTTCTTTTATCGTTGATTTTCAGTTTCATTCCATTATGATCAGATAAGATGCATGGTATTATCCCTAATCCTTTATATTGTCTAAGAGTTGCCCTGTGACATAATATATGATCTATTTTTGAGAGGGATCCATATGCTGCTGAGAAAAAAGTGTAACTGCTTGATGTTGGGTAGTATATTGTATATAAATCAATTAAGTCTAGGTTGTTATTTGTTTTATTGTGTTCTATAGTTTCCCTATTCAACTTTTGTTTGGAATATCTGTCTAGTGGTGAGAGAGTTGTGTTGAAGTCTCCCATGATTATTGTATGGTGGTCTATTAGACTCTTAATCTTGAGAAGAGTTTGCTTGATGAACATAGCTGCACCATTGTTTGGGGCATATATATTTATGATTGTTATGTCTTGTTGGTGTATGGTTCCCTTGAGCAGTATGTAGTGTCCCTCTTTATCCCTTTTGATTAACTTTGGCTTGAAATCTATTTTATTTGACATGAGTATGGACACTCCTGCTTGTTTCCGAAGTCCATATGAGTGATATTATTTTTCCCAACTGTTCACCTTCAGTCTATATATGTCTTTTTCTATCAAATGCATCTCCTGTAGGCAGCATATTATTCGGTCTTGTTTTGTGATCCATTCTACTAGCCTGTGTCTCTTAATTGGTGAGTTTAAGCCATTAACATTTTGGGTTATTATTGAGATATGGGTTGCTCTTCCAGCCATATTTGTATATTTATGTTACTAAACATGGTTTGTTTTCCTTTTTGATTATTTTCCCCCCTTAACTGTCCTAACCCCCACTGTTGGTTTTCATTGTTCTTTCACATTTCCTCTTCCTGTAATGTTTTGCTGAGGATGTTTTGAAGACATTGTTTTCTAGCTGAAAATTCTTTTAACTTTTTTTTTATATCGTGGAATGTTTTAATTCATCTTCCATCCTGAAGCTTAATTTCGCTGGATACACGATTCTTGGTTGAAACCCATTTTCTTTCAGTGTTTGAAATATGTTTTTCCAGGATATTCTAGCTTTCAGAGTCTGTGTTGAAAGATCAGCTGTTATCCTGATTGGTTTACCCATAAATATAATCTGCTTCCTTTCTCTTGTAGCTTTCACAATTCTCTCCTTATTCTGTATGTTGGGCATCTTCATTATAATGTGTCTAGGTGTGGATCTCTTATGATTTTTCACATTCAGCGTCCTGTATGCTTCTAGGATTTGGGATTCTGTCTCATTCTTCAAGTCTGGGAAGTTTTCTCTTATTATTTCAATGAATAGTTTGCTCATTCCTTTGGTTTGGACCTCTATACCTTTCTGTATCCCAATGACTCTTAAGTATGGTCTCTTTGTATTATCCCATATTTCTTGGATGTTCTTCTCATGGTTTCTTAACAGTCTTGCTGAGCTGTCTATGTTCTTTTCACGTTGAAATACTTTGTCTTCATTGTCTGATGTTCTATCTTCTTAGTGTTCTACCTTGCTGGTAGTATTCACAATTGAGTTTTTAAGTAGGTTTATTGCTTCCTCCATTTCTAGGATTTCTGTTTGTTTGTTTTTTATTACCTTTATCTCACTGTATAGTTGATCTTTTGCCTCTTGGATTTGTTTATGTAATACATTGTCAAAGTGGTCGAAGTGATCTTTCATTGTCTGATTTTGCTGTCTAATATCTTCCTTGAGACTTCAGAACATCTGCAGCATGTATATCCTGAATTCTTTATCTGACATTCCATCTGCTGCAGCTATTACCTCTTCTAAAGTTGAGTTGACCTGCATTGCTTGTGGTCCTTTCTTTCTTTGTCTTTTCATATTGCTCGTGTTTCTTTCTGCTTGGTGAAACTGTTGTGTTTTTAAAATTATCCCCCTATATAATTATGTTGCTCTTGTATAGTTGAAAAGTCTCCCTTGCAGAGGCGGGCAGCAGCTCTGCTCCTCCTCCAATTGGGGTGATCTGTCTACCACGCTGGCGGGCCACTGGGACTGTTCTGCGGATCGGTCGCAGGTCTGCCAACCTTGGAGGCACAGGCAGCGGCTCTGCTCTTCCCCTCCTCCAATTGGTATGACGTGTCCACCAGGCCCGCGAACCCCTGGGCCTGTTCTGACGGTTGGTCACAGGTCTGCCTACCTTGCAGGCACGGGCGGCGACTCTGCTCTGCCCCTTCTCCAATTGGGGTGACGTGATACCACGCCAGTGGGTCGCTGGGCCTGTCCAGGCGTGGGCAGCAGCTCTGCTCTACCCCTACTCCAGTTGTGGTGACGTGTCTACCATGCCAGCAGGCCGCTGGGCCTGTTCCTCCGGTCATTCGCAGGTCTGCCTACCTAGCGGGAACGGGCGGCGGCTCTGCTCTGCCCCTATTCCAAATGTGGTGATGTGTCTGCCAGGCCGGCAGGCCGCTGGGCCTGATCCGCTGGTCGGTCCCAGGCCTGCCTACATTGCGGGTGTGGGTGGCGGCTCTGCTCTGCCCCTACTCCAATTGGGGTGTCGTGACTACCACGTTGGCAGGTCGCTGGGCCTGTGCTGGGTGCGGTTCGCAGCTCTGCTCTTCCCCTACTTCAAATGGGGTGACGTGACTGCCACGCCGGTGGGCCACTGGGCCTGTTCTGGGCTCGGGAGGCGGCTCTGCTCTGCCCGTTCTCCAATTGGTGTGATGTGTCTACCACGCTGGCAGGCCGCTGGGCCTGTTCTGCCAGTTGGTCACAGGCCTGCCTACATTGCAGGCATGGGTGGCAGCTCTGCTCTGCCCCTACTCCAATTGGGGTGTTGTGACTACCACGCTGGGAGGTCGCTGGACCTGTTCTGGGCACGGGCTGCGGCTCTGCTCTGCCCCTTCCCCAATTGGGTTGACGTGTCTACCACACCAGCAGGCCACTGGGCCTGATCTGCCATTCCATCGCGGGTCTGCCTACCTTGCGGGCACGGGTGGTGGCTCTGCTCTGCCGCTCCTCCAATTGGTGTGACGTGTCTACCACACCAGTAGACCACTGGTCCTGTTCCGCCGTTCAGTCTCAGGTCTGTCTACCTTGCAGGCTTGGGCTGCGGCTCTGCTCTGCCTCTACTCCAAATGGGGTGACGTGACTGCCACGCCGGCGGGTCACTGGGCCTGTTCCAGGCGTGGGTGGGGGCTCTGTTCGGCCCCCACTCCAGTTGGGGTGACGTGATACCACGCAGGCGGGTCGCTGGGTCTGTTCCGGGCGCGGGCGGCGGCTCTGCTCCGCCCCTTTGGCCTCCACAGTATTCAGCAGGACCCGGACGGAGAAGCAGTTTCCGCGGGTTCTTTATCCCTGCACCAGAGCAGTTTCGGGAGCCAGAATTCGGCCTCTCCAGGCTTGGTGCATGCTCCAACAGGAGCAGACTCCAAGAAGCAGTTTCCGCAGGATCTATAGCCCTGGGCCAGAGCAGCTCCGGGAACCGGAACTCGGCCGCTCTGGGCTCGGTGCGTGTTCCGATAGGAGCAGGCTCCAAGAAGCAGTTTCCGCGGGTTATTTAGCACTATGTCTGAGCAATTTGTCTGCGAGACGCAGGCAAATGTCAGCCTGAAATTACCTCTTCTATAGCTGAAAGAGCTGCGATCAGTCGAAAACAGGGGTGGTGATTTCAGCTCTCCATGATGGTGACTGCTAGCTTCTTCTGTGGTCTGACCGCAGTGGAGAACCGAAGTGGACCGTTTCCTTCGCCCGTCTCAAACCCAGAATTCAGCTCTGAGCACAGCAAATGCACAGCTGGCAGGAGCCTGCAGAATCAGCAGTGCTGTACCTCTGTGCCACTAGCTCGTCGTTTCCCAGCGCGCGCCGCAGACTAGAACCACAGGTCGATTTGCTGAATAAGCAGCGTGACCCTCCGTACGGACAGATCGCTCGCGTTTGAGACCCCGAAGCTGATTCTCGTGGGATGAAAATCCTTCCACTAGGTTTTGGATCACCCCAATTTTGCTGGAAATTCCTAACAAGGTAGCTTTTAGTCATTCTAACTCATCATTTTCCCTGACAGTGATGCGGTACACGGAGTTGATGCACTCCCTTCGCTGCCATCTTCTCTTTTCCGGGTTTGTGGTTTTGTCTCATGTTCTGAGAATAGGTAGGAAAGGCAGTTTGTTTGGTTTTGAGTGGACTGTTTTTAATAAGTCATTTGACATGGAGAGTGTTTCTATGTCTGTGTATTCCACTTTTTCCGTCGTTGTAGATATTAGAAAAGTGAATGCATCAATGCATGTGTCCTGTCCAGTAGAAAGCATCCAATTACACATCCTGCCCAATTTATCAATGGACTGTGGCTTGCCTTATCGATTGGCAACACCTACTACTTTCCTTAGTTCCTGTTTTCTTCCTGAATTCTGGTCACTCTCCAGAATTGGCTCATGTTTTTTTGTCCAAGACATGTACCACCTCCGAGCTCTGTGACATAGCCATGTACTGGATAGCTGAAGTGAATGGGGAGCATCTCAGAAAACTCAGATATCAGTGTGACCAGTACAGTCTCAGTAGAAAAACCCTGCTTTATTCCTTTTGCTTACCTACTGTTCTGTTGACCTGAATGTCAGGAAGGTCTTTGCTTCAGGCCATCAGTTTATTAAGCCTGAAGAAAAAACTGCTTTCTAATGGAAATTAATGGGCATTACCTGTGGCTCTTTGCTTAATTGCTTTAGAAAGGGATGTGTCTGAATCATCCTCTTTGCTCTGTGTGAGGCTGTGGCTTAGATTCTCAGCATCTGATGGATCTAAAGAAAGATCCCACGTGTGCATCCAAAACCAAAATGGCAAAAAGTTCAGTCATTGTGGATGAAGCCTCATGCTTCCTCTGTTAGATTCCTGACCTCTATCAAGAAAGAATAGGGATCCTTTGGGTCAAATGAGTTCTTCGAAGACCGGCAGAGGTGCTTGGGTTTTCACATGACTCCAAATCACATAAACAATCTATACCTCACAGTCAGTAGGCCTCAAAATGGAGAAACAGAGCAGTATTAATGGCAGACCTATTTGATCAATCCTGGTTCACAGGTAGTGTGTCCAGGAAACCCTGACTTTAGGCAAATGAGGGGCAAGGGAACTTATTTAGGACACTGACATAGGCTGGGCCCCTTATGGAAACCTTCAGACAAAGGTTATGATGAGTGTCTATATGGAAGAAGATGAGGGCCATGTGAGAGTGTTTTGGTTTTAATTGAACATGTTATTAACCCTAACCATACAGTGTTCCCTCAATCTAAGTATTCAGAAGAGCAGGGACAGATTTGTTTTTACAATACAGGAATGTAAGGGATCTTCCACCTGCTGAAAACCTCAAAGGTCAATGCAGAAATGATCCCTGGAGAAGTTGTAGGCAGCGATGAAGGACTTGAAAAAGCAAAAGCCATCTTTCATGGCAAACAACCTGGTCAGAATGAAGGGTTGTGTCTGAATCAGACTCTCTCTTCTTAATGTAGAGGAGATGGACCAAACCAGGTCTAAGTGGAGAGCTGTTCCCGGGAGCCTATGTTTGGTTAACCATTCTAACTTGTGAAAGTGTCTCAGGAAGTAGGGGCAGCCTCCATCTCATAGGACCCTTGGAAGCAACTGTTAGGACAAAGTGATTGCCAAGGCAGTGACCTCATTCAGTTGCTGACAGAAGTGAACTGGCCTCATGTTCTTGGTGATGGAACTCTCTGAACTTGGTATCTAGGAAGCCAGGGACGCAGAGCCTGTCTGAGTCCTAGTCTCAGTGGTCTCACTTGTTTGGACTTACCAAGGACAGAGTCATTCTTTCTTCATTCCTACTTATGTGAGGATGGCCAAATGCCAGAAGTACTCTGAAGAGTGGCATTTCCTAAGAAAGCAGGTAGTGGCTCAAGGCTGGCTCCTGACAACTTCATAGATTTGGCCAAGGGGACCAGATCTGGGGCAGTACAGGCCATTTTGGGGGTACTCAGTATGGCTCACCAGTCAGAGGACATTCCGGATAGTCACAGACCTACTTGGGGGAAGGAGTTAAATTTGCTGGATTGGGTGGGGTTTGTGGTTTTGTCTCATGTTCTGAGAATATGTAGGAAAGGTGGTTTGTTTGGTTTGGAGTGAACAGATTCTAGTAAGTTTTTTGACAATGCGAGTGTTTCTATGTCTGTGTATCACACTATGTTAGTGGTTGTAGACTTTAGAAAAGAGAATGCATCAATGGATGTGTCCTGTCTAGTAGAAAGCTTCCCAGCATTCATCCTGTTCAGTTTATGAATGGACTGTGGCTTGCCTTATCAATGGGCAACACCTTATATCTTCATAAGTTCCTGTATTCTTCTTGAATTCTGTCCACTCTCCAGAATAGGCTCTTGGTTTGTGTCCAAGATATTCCCACCTCCAAGGTCTGTGACATGGACATGTACTGGATAGCTGAAGGGAATGGCGAGCATCTCAGAAAACTCTGATATCAGTGTGACCAGGAATGTCTCAGTAGAGAAACCCTGCTTTGGGCCTTGTGCTTACATATTATTCTGTTGCCCTGAATGTCAGGAAGGTGTTTGCCTCAGGCCAAAAAATTTGGAAGCTTGAATAAAAGAGTTTTCAAATGGAAATGAATGTGCATTTCCTGTGGGTCTTTGCTTAATTTCTTTGGAAAGGGATGTGTCTGAATCAGCCCCTCGGCCCTGTGTGAGGCTGTGGCTTAGATTCTAAGCACATGATGGATCTAAAGAATGATCCCATGTGTGCATCCAAAATCAAAATGGCTGAAACAGCAGTCATTGTGGATGAAGTCTCTTGCCTTCCTCTGTTAGGGTACTGACTTCCATCAAGTAAGAATAGGGATCCTTTAGGTCAAATGGGTTCTTCAAAGCCCTTCAGTGGCTTGCCCATAGTGCTTGGGTTTTCTCATGCCTCCAATTAACAAAAAAAATCTAAATCCCACAGTCAGTAGGCATCAAATTGGAGAAGCAGAGCAGTATTAATGGCACGCCTATTTGATCACTCCTGCTTCACAGGAAGGGCGTCCAGGCCAACCTGACTTTAGGCAAATGAGGGCCAAGGCAGCTTATTTTGGAAACTGTCTTTGGCTGCGCCCCTCATGGAAAAGTCCAGCGAGATGTTATGATGAGTGTCTATATGGAAGAAGATGAGGGCCATGTGGGAGTGTTTAGATTTTAATTGTGAGAGATGACTGGTTCCACCTGGGTTAAATTCTGGTGTGATTTCCCTTAGAGACTCAGTTCTTGAACTGACATCAGAGAAGTATTGCCATGAATTGTTTTAAGATTTAAGGAGGCCACGCATGAGAGCCGCCCTTGGTAACTGAGATCTAGGCCCAGCGTGGCTTTATAAAGTTCACTGGGAATCTCAGCCAGATAATTACATGATTTTATTCTGAAAGACTTGGCAGCCACATTTGAGAGTCAAAACACAAATGGACCTCACATTGTAGACCTCAATGGGCCTGGCTTCAAGTGACCTTTTGGCCACTCTTTGGGAATCCTTGCCTGTGTGAGTTCTCCAGAGCTTTCATTGAAATGAGCTTCCTCAACATTTAATGGTTTCTGAATGAATTGAAACCCACAATGCCTCCAACTTAATCCTTGAAAAAATGGTTACATAAATACCTTGAAATTTTGAAAATTCCCAAGACCAGGTGGCACTGGAGAACCTTTGGATGTCCTGTTGCTGTTCATGAGTATACCAGACAGTGCCTTGATTGACTGGGTTTCCTGAAAATGGTGTAGAACAGAGATGCCAGTATGTTGAAGCCTGCTGAGTAGTGGGCCTAGAGCAGTGGTGGGCAGGTGTGTTATAAACATCAGTGGTACAGCCATGGGGATCTACCATTGGATTCCAAAGCATGTGACTGACATGGTGCAGCCAGCAGACCCTTCTATGTAAAGGCATCTTGTTATATGGAGAGGATTCAGGGCAATGTTCATAATCAGGTTGCTATGGTCAAGGGGGCAAATTATGTGGATAGAAGCATCTTGGTGCATTCTCCTGCAGATGCTGACCCACTCACGTGACAGAACTTTCTCCAGCACTGTGTCCCAGTTGAAGACCTTGTATTTCATGAAGAAAATACCAAACTCCCAGTGCAGCAGCAAGAAACACCATGAAAAGTGGAGGATGAACAAATTGCTACACAGTCTACACGGGGAAACAATTAGTCCCCAGTGGCCACAGTTAACCTACAAAGAGAGAAACCAGCACTGCTGCCTCATGTTCTTTGGAAAATAAGATGCCATGTGCTCCAGGTCACATAGATGCAGACCAAGCTTTGATGGTCTCACTAGAAAGAAGCTAAATGACCTGAAAACAACATATATTTCAAGTGCCCAAACTCAGAGGCAGTATCTCTGGAAGTCTTTAGGCCAGAAGAGCTCCATGTTTCTGAAGTGTTTACCATGTCCCTTACTTTTGGAAACTCCTCTACCACTTCCAAGGTTGTGAACTCCTGAGCATTTTCCATTGCATAAATGTATTCACAGATTTTCTAATTCTTCTCCTCTAATTGTGTCTTACTTGGGGCGAAGGTAATCTAAAGTCATTTTTCTGGATGAGAGTGAGAAGATTTTTGTGTAGCACATATTTACATACACATTGGATTCATTTTCAAAATTTTCATTCGAAATACTGAATCCCTGATACTAACCACTACCCTACTAGACTCTGAATACTAATCCTAAAAAGAAGGAGTATAAAAACCCAAACAGAATAGAAATATAAGCAGTTCAACGGAGGCATGGTGTATTGTTGGACTTGCCTGTTGCATTATGTAGGCTAGGAGTTATAAATCTAGTCAATTTTCTGTTGAAATATTTCTAGATGTATTTCTAAAGTTAACAAATATGTGAATTCTTGTCTCCCTTTCTCTGCAGACTATGCAGCACCTGTAAATTTATATGCACATATAGAATCCTACCTGGAATCACACGTACATTCTTGTGAGGTGGCTTACTTGGCAGATACAAATTGTTAGAATAGTTCACTCTTCATAAACGCTGTTGGAACTGAAAATTCAACCAATGGGTGAACGTCCTATTTGAACAACTTTATACATAAATTCATGTTCAGTAAAATAAATATTTCTGATCTTTGGATGATATATATTTCATGGTCAATTTTGATTCGCATATATATTTCTACTTTATAAAGTCTGTGTGTGTGTGTGCGTGTGTGTGTGTGTATATATATATATATATATATATATATATATATACTCTGCAGATTTTTCAAAATATGAAATATGTGTCTTATTATACACTCCCTAAATTAATTCATATTCATGTATGTGGATTTATAATCAACTTTTCACAAGATTATTCTCAGGAATACTCAAACACCTGAAATACATATTTGTTTTCTAGTACTGAGAACTATCTTCAGTGAATGGTGCATACAAATCCTTATATTTCTATGGTAACTTAGCAAGTCTAACATTAATGCAAATAGATTCCTATGGGACATGATGTGTTTTTTGAAATTCATTTTTATTCAAAACTGGTACATTGCGATTTCTTAAGTTTATGCACATCATAGGATATATATTTCCTTCACAACTTCGCAAATTTATAGGCATTTGTTTCATTTTCAATCACTTCCTGCTTCAGAACACATGTATTCCTCTATGTTTCTTGATTGGTCTTTTCACGAGACGTCTTTCCAAACACACTATTTTCGATTTCCCTACTCACTTTTGAAGCAAAGCTCACAACCCTTCATGATGAACCATAACCCTAATATTACCATAACATGTATATTTGGTTTTAATGAATGTATGTATACCAATATAAGATTCACTGTATATTTTTATATATCAATTCAATCCATTATTTAAAGTTGTAACCAGTTATACTATTTATTCACAGTATGGTCTATTCATGAATTATCTCTATACTCATAGACACAGGGTACACCTATTTTTACCCCCAGTACTTATGTATACATCTTCACATTTTTGCTCCCATGTCACCTGATCTACATATACATGTTATCACAGTAATATTCTGGAAACAAAATGCAAAGGTCACACTTATGATTGTACCAAAGCCTAAATGGAAAGTGAGCATGGATTACTAAAAACATTCCTATCCAGGTAGCTAATGCTCTCCAATGTCAATCCTATTGGTGAATATGTATTTGTTTCCTCCTAAATTTTATACTCAACCTCAAGCCTGTTGAAAATGTCTAATCTTATCACGCACTTTATACTTTGCCTGATATTGTAATGTCTCTATTATTATCTGCTTTTCTACATATTTTCTCAGTTTATCATTGTGACTGACTCTTCACATGTGCTGACATTTTCATTCACTCTAACCGAAACGCTATTGCTAAAAAAAAATTCGTCCAAATCCTATAATCACTATTCTTTCTAAACTTACCCACACTCTTCCTATTCCTACCGACTATAGGTTTTTGACTGGATGTTCTCTTCGACATTCAATCATCCAAGGTACAAGGTTCTATGCCGTTGTATATGGATTTAACTGAGACATCTCTGAAGAATGTATTTCAAAGCTAAGTATCCCAATCAAGGTCCCAATGCCCTTCTGGGCTTCAAATCTTACCTAGATTTCTGTTTTCATACGTGTATTTTACCTATATATTCTTGTAAATATCGCACTTTCCCAATACCATTATTCATCACGCAGAATGATTCCTAATCCAAATCGAACCTGTTATTAACCCTAACCAAACACTGTTCCCTCAATCTAACTTTACAGAAGAGCAGTGACAGAGTTGCTCTTACAATACAGAAAGATATGGGATCTTCCACCTTCTGAGATCCTCAAAGTTCCAAGTAGAAGTGATCCCTGGAGTAGAGGTAGGCAGCTATGAAGGACCTGAGAGAGCAAAAGACATCTTCCATGGCAAACAACCTGGTCAGAATGAAGGGTTGTGTCTGAATCAGACTCTCTCTTTTTAATGTAGAGAAGATGGACTAAACCAGGCCTGTGTGGAGAGCTGTTCCCAGGTTCCTATGGTTGATATACCATTCTAACTTGTGAAACTGTCATAGAAAGCAGGAGTAGACTCCATCTCAAGGGAACCTTGAAAGCAACTGTTAAGACAAAGTGGTTCACAAGGCAGTAAACTCACTCAGTTCCTGAATGAAGCCACCTACCTCACTTCCTTGGTGAGGGAACTCCCTGACTTTGGGATCCAGAAAGACAGGCATCAAAAGCCAGTCACAGTTCCATTCCCAGTGGGCTCTGTAGTTTGGAATAACCAAGGACAGAATAAGTCTTCCTTGGTACCTACTGATATGAGAATTGCCAAATGCCAGGATAGCTCTGAAAAGGGGCATTTCCTGAAAAAGCAGGTAGTTGTTCACCGCTGGCTCCAGACAACTTCACAGAGTTTGGCATGGAGACCAGATCTGAGACAGGACAGGCCTTTCGGGGGAATATAGTATGGCCCACCAGTCAGAGGACACTCCGGATAGTCACAGACCTACTTGAATGAAGGAGGTGCGTTTGTGGGTGTGTGTGTGATTTTGTGGTTTAGTCTCTTGTTCTGAGAATAGGTAGGAAAGGCGGTTTGTTTGGTTTGGAGTGGACTGTTTCTAGTAAGGCTTTTGACAAGGCGATTTTTTGCATGTCTGTGTATCCCACTGTGTTAGTGGTTGTAGACTTTAGAAAAGAGAATGCATCAATGGATGTGTCCTGTCTAGTAGAAATCTTCCCAGAATTCACCCTGCCTAATTTATGAGTGGACTGCTGCTAGCCTTACAGATGGGCAACACCTACTATCTTCCTAAGTTCCTGATTTCTTCCTGAATTCTGGTTACTCTCAAGAATAGGCTCATGGCATTGTGTCCAAGATATGTATCATCTCCAAGCTGAGTGACATGGGCATGTAGAGGATAGCTGAAGGGAATGGCGAGCATCTCAGAAAACTCTGATATCAGTGTGTCCAGGAAAGTCTCAGTGGAGAAACCCTGCTTTGGGCCTTTTGCTTACCTATTGTTCTGTTGCCCTGAATGTCAGGAAAGTCTTTGCCTCAGGCTACACCTTTGTGTAGCCTGAAGAAAACAGTTTTCAAATGCAAATGAATGGGCATCACCTGTGGCTCTTTGCTTAATTGCTTTGCAAATAGATGTGTCGGAATCAGCCTCTTGGCCCTGTGTGAGGCTGTGTTGTAGATTCTCAGCACCTGATGGATCTAAAGAAAGATCCCATGTGTTCATCCAAAACCAAAATGGCAAAAAGATCAGTCATTGTGGATAAAGTCTCTTGCCTTCCTCTGTTAGCTTCCTGACCTCCATCAAGTGAGAATAGGGATCCTTTGGTCAAATGAGTTCTTCAAAGCCCTGCAGAGGCTAGCCCATAGGTGCTTTGGTTTTCTCATGACTCCAAATCACATAAAGAATCTATACATGACAGTCAATAGGACTCAAATTGGAGAAGTAGAGCAGTATTAATGGCTAGATTATTTGACCACTCCTGTTTCACAGAAAGGGTGTCCAGGCCACCCTGACTTTAGGCAAATGAGGGGCAAGTGAGCTTATTTTGTACAATGTCTTGGGGTGCGCCCCTCATGGAAACCTACAGCCAGAGGTTATAATGAGTGTCTATATGGAAGAAGATGAGGGCCATGTAGGAGTATTTTGGTTTTAATTGTGGTCATTTGTGTGGCTGATGGAAGAGATGCCTGGGTCCACCTGGGCTTGAACTCCAGTGTTATTCCCCTTAGAGACAGAGATCTAGAACTGACTTCAGAGAAGTATTGCCATGAATGGTTTTGGGATTTAAGGAGGCCACACATGAGAGTCGCCCTTGGAAACTGAGATCTACGTCCAGGGTGGCATTTGACCGACCACTGGGAATCTCCGCCAGGATATCACATGATTTTATTCTGAAAGATATTCTTCTACTGCCTCCAAGGTTGTGAACTCCTGATCATTTTCCATTGCAGATATGTATTCACATATTTACTAACTCTTCTCTTCTTATTTTGTCTTACTTGGGTCGAAGGTAATGTCGAGGCATTGTTCTAGATGTGAGTGGGAAGATTTTTGTGTAGTACATGAAATCGTGTTTGGATTTTAGGAGGCCACGCATGAGCATCACATTTGGAAACTGAGTTATAAGCCCAGGGTGATTTTCCACAGAGCACTGGAAATCTCAACCAAGATATCACATGATTTTTTCTTAAAAGACTTGGCAACCATACTTGAGAGTCAAAACACACATGGTGCTCACATTGTAGACCTCAATGGGCTTGGCTTCATGTGACCATTTGGGCCCCCTTTGGGAAGCCTTGCCTGTGAGAGTTCTCCAAATTTCATTGAAATGATCTTCCTCATCATTTAACGGTTCCTGAATGAATTGAAATCCACAGTGCCCCCAACTTCAACCTTAAAAAATGGCTAGACAAATACCATGAAATTTTTGAAATTCCCATGAACAGGTGGCACTGGAGAAACTTTGCATATCCTGTTGCTGATCATGAGTATACTAGACAAGGCCTTGATTGAGTATGATTCATGAAAATTATGTAGAACAGAGATGCTAATAAGTTGGAGCCTGCTGAATAGTGGGCCTAGAGCAGCGGTGGGCAGGTGTGTGATAAAACATCTGTGTTGGGACCATGTGGATGTGCATTGACTTACAAATGGCTTGTGACTAACATGGTGCAGCCTGCCGACCCTTCTATGTAAAGGCATCTTGTTATATGGAGAGTTTTCAGGGCAATGTTCAGAATCAGGTTGCTGTGGTCAAGGGGACAAGCTATGTTGGATAGAAGCCTGGTTCATGCATTCTCCGGCAGACCATGACCCACGACACGTGACAGAATTCCCTCCAGCACTGTGTGTCGGGTGAACTCAATGTATTTCATGAAGCAAATACCAACGTCCCAGTGAAACAGCAAGAAACAAGACAAAAAGTGGAGAATGAACAAATGGCTTCACAGTCCACATGGGGAGACACTTAGCCCCCAGTGGCCACAGTTTACCTACAAAGAGAGAACTCAGAACTGCTGTCTCAGGTTCGTTGGAAAATAAAAAAACAATTCCTTCATGTCACATAGATGCAGACCCAGCTTTGATGGTCTCACTACAAAGGAAGCTAAAGCTCCTAACAGCAACATATATTTCAAGTGCCCAACCTCAAAGGCAGTTTCTTAAGAAGTCTTTATGCCAACAGAGCTCCATGTTTCTGGAGTGTTTACCCTCTCCCTTACTTTTGGAAAATGCTCTACCACCTCCAAACTTGTGAAAACCAGAGTATATTCCACTACAGATATTCACATATTTTCACATATTTTCTAACCTTTCTCCTCTAATTGTGTCTTACTTGGGGCGAAGGTAATGTCAAGGCATTGTTGTGGATAAGAGTTGGAAGATTTTTTTTGTAGCACATATTTGCATACACATTGGATTCTTTTTCTAATTTTCTATTCAAAATACTGAATCCCTGATACTAAATCATACCCTACTAGACTCTGACTACTAATCCTAATATGATGGAGAAAAATAACCCAAGCAGAATAGAAATCCATGCAGTTCAGAGGAGGCATGGTGTATAGTTTGACTTGCCTTTTGCATTATATAGGGTAGGAGTTATAAATCTAGTCAATTTTTTGTTGACATAGTTCTCCATGTGTTTTTAAATTTAACAAATATGTGAATTCCTGTCTCCGTTTGTCTGTAGCCTTTTCATCACATGTATTTTTATATACACATATAGAATCCTACCTGGTATCACATGTACATTCTTGTGAGGTGGCTGACTTGGCAGACACAAATCATGAGAAGAGATCATTCCTCCTAAACGCTGTTGGAACTGAAAATTCAACCTATGGGGGAGTTTCGTAGTTGAACAACATTATACACAAATCCGTGTTCAGTAAATTAAATATTTTTTGGATCTGTGGACGATATATATTTCAACATGAATTTCGCTTGGCATATATATTGCTACTTTTTAATTTCTCTGTGTGTATATTTGTGTGTGTGTGTGTGTGTATGTGTATATATATATATATATATATATATATATATATATATATATATATATATACACTCTACAGATTTTTCAAATTTGAAAAATATGTGTCTTATTTTACACTCCCTAAATTCATTCATACTCATGTATGTGGATTTATAATCAACTTTTCACAAGATGATTCTCAGAAATATTCATCCACCTGAAATACATATTGGATTTCTAGTACTGACAACTAACATCAGTGAATGGTGCATACAAATCCTAATATTTCTACAGTAACTGACCCAGTTTAACATCAATCCAAGTAGATTTCTATGGGACATGATGTATATTTTTTGAGCGAGAGAGAGAGAGAGAGAGAGAGAGAGAGAATTTTTTATTATTTATTTTTTAGTTATCGGCGGACACAACATCTTTGTTTTGTATGTGGTGTTGAGAATCGAACCCGGGCCGCACGCATGCCAGGCGAGCGCGCTACAGCTTGAGCCACATCCCTAGCCCCATGATGTATATTTTGACGTTCATTTTCATTCAACACTGGTACATTACTATTTATTCAGTTTCTGCACCTCATAGAATGTGTATTTTATCCACAAGTTAGCAAAATCATGTGCATTTGTTTCACTTTCAATCACTTCCTACTTCAGAACACATGTATTCCTTTATGTTTCTTCACTGGTCTTTTCATGATACTTCTTTCCAAACACATTATTTTCCATTTCCATACTAATTTTGAAGGAAAACTCACACACACTTCATGATAAAACATATCCCTAATGTTACCATTAGATGTATAACTCATTAGAATGAATGATTCTATATCAATATAAGATTTCTTATATATATTCAGATATCAATTCAATGCATTATTTAAAGTGGAACCAGTTATATTATTTATTCACAGTACTGTCAATTCATGCATTACTTCTATATTCATAGACACAGGGTACACCTCTTTGTTCCCCCAATACTAATTTATACGTCTTCAAAATATTGCTCCCAGAAATGGTGGAAGAAATACTCATGTCACCTGATGTACATATACGTTTTATCACAGTAATATTCTGAACACAAAATGCAAAAGTCACACTTATGATTGTACCAAAGGCTAAATAGAAAGTGAACCTGGATTACTAAAAACATCCATGTCCAGGTTGCCTAATGCTCTCAAATGTCAATCCTATTTGTGACTACATATTTGTTTCTTCTTAAGATTATATATTGAAACTCAACCCTGTTGATAATGTCTAATCCAATCACTTGCTTTATACTTTGCCTGATTTTGTAATGTCTCTATTGATATTTGCTTTCCTACATATTTTCCCAAGTTCATCATTGTGACTGACACTTCACATACGCTGACATTTACATTCACTCTCTAACCGAAACCCTATTGCTAAAGAACTTTTGGTCCAAATCGTATACTCACTCTTCTTCCTAAACCTACCTACTATATTCCTAATCCTTCCGACTATACCTTTTTGACTTGATGTTCTCTTCTATATTCAATCATCCAAATAAAGGTCAGGCGAGCGTAGGAAGAAGAGACCACCAAAAGTCTATCTCATGCAGTAGCAAAGTGTTTATTGGGGGTCCAGAATGCTGGAGCTCAGAGCTCACTTGAATAGAGCAGAGAGTCCTGAGAATAGCTTAAGCAGAGCTTATATACTTTCCTTTGAGAGCGCAGGGAGGGGATTTTTTGATGTGTCACTGCGAATGGGCAGTTTGCGTGCAACCGGGTGAGGAAGAACATTCTGCAGTTTGGCAATTAGGGACAGCACATTCTGGGAACAAGATTGGCAAACATTTCTCAAGATTTCAACAGTGTTTTGTTTAGCGTACAGAAAAACAGAAAGTGACAAGTACATATTTTATTAAATTTTCATTCACCACGTCTTCTTCTGGCTACTTTTAATCATAAAAGTGATCATTGGGGGGTGTCACATTCTATGTCTGCTAGTGGGGTATTACGATAAGTTTAACTTGTCCAATTTGTGCTTGGAGAAAATAAATTACATGGTTGAGCAAACAGGGTTTTCGAGTTAGCAATAATATGAGGATTATTATTGGACTGGCCAGGGTTGATAAATGCGTAGTTAACCAGGGGGACAGTGTGAACCAAGACTCAAACCACCCTTTTGGGGCCTCTGTCTCTCATTGACCCTATTCAATTCATCTTTTTAATTTACTCATAGATTTTTTTACAACTCCAGTATTGTCGGCATACACACAATATTCTTCCATTAATGCAGAACAAAGGCCCTCTTTTCTCATGAAGTGGAGGTCCAAACCTCGAATGTTTTGTTAAACAACTTCACAGAGAGAGGTTAAAGATTCCTGCAAAGCTGTGATGTAGGTTTATAATATCTTTAAGTTTTGGTCTATTGCTGTTTCTATTTGGGTCATTTGTTTTGTCCCATGGACCAAGGCAGTGGTTCTTGTGCCCACCCCTTCAGCAACTCGTATTCCTAATAGGATGGCTAAAGTGAGGGATATATGTTCCCAGTGGAACCAGGTTTTATGCCCCCCTATTTGATCTTCAAATGAACCTGCGTCATGATAGAACACTCTGGGAAACATCTGCACAATTACACAATTAATTACATCTGTTGACCATTTCATGAAAACATAAACAATGTTTAAGTATATAGAATTATGCTGTTGTAGGGACAGACAAGGCAAGGCACCTAAGATAGTACCAAAGACAAGGAAACAGTCCTATTTGGTTGCAACCAGATTTAGGGGGCATTACTTCTGTTGTAATCAATTAATCCCCTGATACCCAAGTTTAGGTAGTTTCAGAATTTTGTATCCAACATGTAAGCGAAGGGGCTCAGAAGTTCACAGCCTGCAGAAGTTTACAAAAAGCAGGGTTTTTTTCTGTTTCTTTCCTCTGTTCTGGGCAAGTTAACTTTTCAAGGACACCTGGGTGAGGAAGAGCTTTTTATTCCCTTTATTGTTTCCCACTGCCATCTGTTACCATGGAGCCCAGTTAGTATCTTCTTTATCTTACAATTGTAGCCATCTCTGTGAAGCCCCAGCTCAAGGCCAGAGGCCTTCTTCACATATTTTGTGAAAAACTATTAAGGCGGTGTCTAGCTTAGTAGTGCTGATTTTTTTTTAGACAGTTGCCTAGTAGAACAGGGCAACACGAAAAGAGGAAGTTTACCTACATTGAACTCATTTATAGGGACTCTTTTGCTGAAAGTCCTAAAGTCAGCCATGGTGAAGATTTCTGGAGAAGGTCAGTTAAGACTTTTCTGTGGGCCTGGTACAGAGGGGGAAGACGGGGAACGCGTGGCTGTGAGCAGCTCCGTGTATCTGAGAATGAGGTAGGAGAGATGTAAAAAAATAATGGGAAAGGGGTTTGGGATTTTCCTAGCAACAAATCTTGAGCAGTAGAACAGGTAGAGCAGAGGGGAAGACGGGAGTTAGTATCCCAAAAAGCCTGTGAGGGACTTTAAATTCTTAGTAACCTGTTTTCAGTTATGACAAAGCAACTTTAAAGGCCATTTTCATTACATCCTGGATAGGGGTCTGAGGGCTCCCCTCAGCTGGTTTGAGCTTTGGGTTAGCTGGTAAGAGGACCTGGTGGGACCCGGTGCAGGCCCTGACAGGAGAAGAGAGGAGTGAGGGAATTGTGGGGTAGCTCAGTACCTGCTCCCTCAGGAACGGGGCAATGGTCTGAGAACCGGCAGATGTTCGGCCTTTGGTCTAGTAATTGGAGGGGAGAAATCAGGTTGCTGATGTGGGAATAACAGCAGAGAGTCTGAAGCAGAAGGCTGTGGGTGAGGATCGATTGGAGAAGCATTGTTCAGGATGTGAGCAAAGGAGGGAAAAGGCCTACATGTAGGGGAATCTCCTTTCACCCTTTTCAGCACTTGTAGAAGTTAAAAAGGTCAGGCAGAATTTGAGGATCTAGAGACCCCTCTGGGGGCCATCGGTTTTTGTTGTTTAATTGGTAATATGGCTAATTCTGTGTACAGAATTTGATGAGGAGTTTGGGTTCAATCAGGCAGTCCTTGTATGCTCACATCCCCATGACTTACAGAAGAAGTCAGCTTTCCCCCCACACAGTCATGACTGTTTGTGGCTTTGATAGTCCGCTGGGCAAACATAGTAATCTAGGCTAGCCCACCTGCATCTGGCTTGCGTGTCCCTACATCCATAACATTTGTTTCCATTATCTATGGTATGGAAGGGATTTAATGGAATTTTAGTGGGATCCTCTTCATCAGGGATATCCCAATAGGAAAGACTTATAGCCCGCTGACAAATGTCTGGGTGGAGAGATGGCCATCAGGTCCCTAAGTGGGCTGTACGCGAGATACACGATACTTCTTGTCCAGTAGTATTTGTGATCAGCCATTGCTGCTGAACGGAATGATGAGGGTTAGGACTACTGGTGGTCAAGGGGAGAGTCTATAGCCTTATCCACACGGCAAATACACAATTTGAAAGGGTTACCAGGCTTTTCCAGTTACCAGCCAGAGTCTGGACAGGGCGCAGGCTTGAGATGAGAGGTATGGATCCAGGAAGTGATTCAGTCTACCTTTACTTCTGTAGGTGTAATAAAGAGCACCTGCTATGGTACTTTCCAGCAGGGTTCCAGGGATGACACCTGATGTCGACTTACATAGACGAAGTCTCTTACTTGATATTGATGTTGAGTCCCCTCGTCCCCAGGTTGGTAGACAGTGGCCCTCTGGTTTCACAGGTATCCCTGAGTTCTTTCAAGAGCTTTAAGTCTGCCAAGCAAGGGGGTGTCTAAGGGATCGTTAGGTCTTAGAGTTGGGGTTAGGTCCCTTACTGGAGGAGGGGGCCCCATAGAGAATTTCATAGGGGGTGAGGTTACACAAAGAAACAGAGGAAGTATTTCTTGCATGAAACAGTGCATAAAGCAGGAGCATAGTCCAATCTTGTTTGGCAGTCTGTAAGTTTAATTTTGTTATGGTCTCGATAATGTTTCTATTCATTCTTTCTACCTGTCCTAAACTCTGGTGTCTATAAGCACAATGTAACTTCCAATTAATCCCCAGGCTCCTGGCTAACCCCTGACCTACCTGGGCCACGAATGTCAGTCCATTGTCAGACCCTATTACTTTAGGCAGGCCGTACATTGGGAAAATATCTTCCAGGATCTTCTTGACCACCATTTGCGCTGTTT